>NW_015167061.1:207044-210146 GCF_001447785.1 Gekko japonicus
CCGGGATACTGCTTCGCCATGTGCTCTTCGTGCGCCAGGATGGCCTTCAGGTGCAGCGTGTGCCTCAGGTCCTGCAGGTGGACCAAGTCCGTCGAGATGTACAGCAGCGGCGTGATGGGCTGCGTCACCATGACGGGGAACGTGTGGCCGCGCAGCTCGGAGGTGAGCTCGACGGGCTCGTTCGAGCAGCCCCCCTCGCAGGCGTACAGCTGGACGGGCTTCTCCTGGGACTTCACAGAGACGTGCAGGAAGGGTTTCCCTTCCGCGTCCAGCAGGACGGCCAAGTTGATCGCGTCCTTGTTGTAATGGATCCCGCGCAAGGAGTAGCTGTTGTGGAGCACGTCCGGGTCGGCTTGAAACTGGAGGTGGTTCTCGGTGAACTGCAGCCCTCCAAAGCTAAGCACCATCCCTTGCATGAGGCCGTGGGCTCCGGCCGCCAGGAGGCCTTTGCACCCCCGCTTCTGGAGGGTCAGCTTCCACAAATCTGAGAGCTGCAGGACCTGAGGCACGCTCAGCAAGTGTGCCGGCCACAGGTTCTCTGCGTGCATCGTGGCATGGCCACTGAAGCAGTGGTCTGCATAGTTCAGGGTGGCTTCCATTTTCTCCTTTTCCTCGCCGCTGATGAGAGGGTCCAGCAAAGGAGCTGGGGTGGTAGAAAGGACATAATAGAGGGTCATGTTGACGGTCTTGCTGGAAGGGGTGTGAGCATCAGTGATCTTCCTCATTTCTACCCCTGCAACACAAAGAAATGATTTAGATTTGTAAGAATGAACGAAAATGTATACAAATGGCTTGGACCTGCAAAATAACCTACTCAAATGTTAAATATCCTTCCTTTCACATTCTCAAAAACTTTGTAAGGCAAATTCAGTGGAAGCAGAGCTTTAAAAGGGGCCGCGGAGGCTCAGCGGTTAAGACACTGAGCTGCAGACCGGAAGGTTGGTCGCTCGGCAGTTTGAGACCCGAGTGCCGCGTGATGGCGTGAGCTCCCGTCTCTGGCCCCAGCTCCTGCCAACCTAGCAGTTCGAAAGCAAGAAGTTGCAAATGGATAAATAGGTACAGCTTCGGTGGGAAGGTAACAGCGTTCCGTGAGCCTCAGGGTTTAGTCATGCCGGCCACGTGACCACGAAGAAGTCTTCAGACAGCACTGGCCCTTCGGCTTGGAAACGGAGATGAGCACCACCCCCTGCAGTTCGATTTGACTGGCTTTTGAGCAAGGGAAACCTTTACCTTGACCTTACTTAGAGCTTTTAAAAAGGCTGTGAGGCAAAATCTAGGGACTCCTCCCACCCCTGTATATTCAGCATCGTAACAATTAGCTACAAATTTGCTGTGGAATGAAGAAAGTTTAGCCCAAATTGGGGGGGGGGGGGAATTAGTGAATAAGTAGCACCAGGAGACTTTAAATAGAATACTTTTCAGATCAAGCATGTGCCTATTCTTGTTTTCACAAGGCGGCACCTTTTGATTCTCAAACCTGATGCCAACCAAACAGGGAGGGGGAAATGTATTTGCCTAAAGAGCCATACAGGAGCCCAGCTGTGGAAGTTTCAAACCGGGACAGAAAGATCGTGCCCAGTTTTCCCCACATAATATTTAATGTCCTGGAATATTCTGTGTGTGTGTGTGTGGGGGGGGATAAATCAGCCACCTCTTGCCTTTGACAGAGCAGATTCTGGCTGGATTATATAACAGGGTTTAATTCGTAAAATGCAAAGTCACGGCTCTTGGAATTACAGAGAAGCTATGACCTATATAGTCGGCTCCTTTTAACCCTTGCATGCAGGTGAGCTGCAGGAAATGAAAAAGTCCTGGGAAACGCATGGAACGGGAAATAAGAAGAGTACTGAGCCCTGTTAAAGCCAAGTTCATGCGGATACTGATTCCTGCACAACTACTTGAAATGGGGTGAACTAACAAGTCTCTTCTCACACTTTGTATGCCTCAGTTTCCACTGTCCATTTGCCCATCGCAGAAAGGAGGACTGGAAAGCAAACAGCTCTGGGACACACCAAAGTGGTTCTACTCAATACCTTTGGTCTGTCAAAACCCGTGCTGTCTACTCTGACTAGCAGTGGCTGTCCCAGGCAGAAGTCTTCCTCATCACCCATCAGCCAGTGTTCCCTCCAAGCTGAGTTAGTGTGAGCCAGCTCACAGTTTTTTTAGCCTCCGGCTCACACCTTTTTGTCTTCGCTCAGGAAGGAAGGCTCCAGAGCAAACTCATCTACGCAGCTGCCAAATCGCTGGCTCACAACTTCAATGCCAGGAGCTCACCAAGGAGAATTTTTGCTCACAAGACTCCACAGCTTAGGGGGAGCACTGCCTACGACCTGATCCTTTTAGCTGGGGATGCCAGGGGTTGAACCTGGGACTTCTGCAATGGAAGAATGGCTGGCTATTATGCTCCTACACAAGCCGATTCCGACTAACCCAGTCTTAAAGATTCAAGGGAACCAGGGAAGCTGTCAGGACTGAGTCGCCAGGGGCCAGGCGGACGACGCACCCCTCTCACCTGAGAGGAACAGGTCGGCCCAGGCCTTCCGGTGCTCCTGCAGCAGCTCTTCCACCCTCATCCTCAGCACCTCCAGCATCTCTCTCTTGGCCGCCTCCCGGAGCTTGCTGAAGGTGTCGTCCAGGCGGGAGGCGTCGATGGGCTCCGAGGTGTGCACCACAGACACCAGCGTCTCGTCGAACTGGGACTTGGGCGCCACCTGCACCCGGCTGACCAGCTTCTTGGCGGCCACCACCACCAGGACCACCTGGGCACTGTCCGGCTGGAGGACGCGGCCCGAGGAGAGCAGGAACTGCCGGTCGCCCACTTTCTCCAAGCTGGTGACAAATTTGCCGCCGGCCGCGGCCGCACCGCCGGTCAGGGAGGACGCCGAGAGCGGGCCGGAGACCTCGAAGGCCACCTGGCGCTCGGTGGGGTTGACGATGGCCAGGCGCTGCAGGTACAGGTGGGGCCGCCGGCGGTGGGCCACCACCTCCTCCCGGACGGCCACGCACTCCCGGGCCGCCCCGTCGGAGGCCGCCGGCCCGGTGTGGAGGCAGCGGACCCGGTGGACGGCCCCGTCCCGCAGCATGGCCACGGCGGCCCCCCCT
>NW_015167061.1:210747-215376 GCF_001447785.1 Gekko japonicus
GGCTCGGGGAGGGAGGGAGGCCGCCGCCGCCGCCACCTCCTCCTTTCGGTTTCCTCCCGCGGAGGCGGGGAGGGAGGGGTGAGGAGAGCTCGGCTTTCAGGGCGCCGAGGGCGGCGCGGCCCCGGGGCATGTGCAGAGCGCGCCCGCGTCTCAAAAGTGGGCTCTGCTGCCACCACAGCGCGGCGGGAGGACCCGGAGCATGTGGAGAGTGCCTTTTCCTCCCGCTGGGCAACATCTTTGGGGGGGGGGCATTCTGCTCAGCAGCGTTTTCCTGAGCATGTGTGGAGTGCCTTTTCCTTGTGCGGAGCAACATCTTCTTTGGAGGACTCGACGACAGTGGTTTCCTGAGCATGTGGGGAGTGCCTTTTGCTTTTCCTCTGCAGAGCAACCTTTTTTGGGAGAACTCTAAGACAATGGTTTCCTGAGCATGTGGGGAGTGCCTTTTCCTCCTGCTGGACAGCATCTTTTGGGGGGCATTCTGCTCGGCAGCGTTTTCCTGAGCATGTGTGGAGTACCTTTTCCTTGTGCGGAGCAACATCTTCTTTGGAGGACTTGACGACAGTGGTTTCCTGAGCATGTGGGGAGTGCCTTTTCCTCCTGCTGGACAGCATCTTTTGGGGGGCATTCTGCTCGGCAGCGTTTTCCTGAGCATGTGGGGAGTGCCTTTTCCTCGGCAGAGCAACCTTTTTTTGGAGGACTTTACGACAATATCTTTTGGAGGCATCTATGGCAACATTTTCCTGAGCATTTTCCTTTTTCTTCTGCAGATCAGCATTTTTAAAGGATTCCATGGCAGCATTTTCCTGAGCATGTGAAGAGTGCTTTTCCTTGCATAGAACAATATTTTGGAAAGGGTCTGTGGTAAAAAGAATTGTGCAGAGTACGTTTCTTAGACAAAACAGGAAAGATTTGTGCACGGAGCAGCCACAGAGAGTTGCTGCCATGGGGTTTTCAAGACATTTGGTCTTCTTGGGTCCCTTTGAGCATCTGCAGAGTGCTTTTCTGCGCACCATACGGGATGTGATTGGGGCCTAAAGTACTGGAGGACTTTTTTCCTGTTATGGTCCTGAGGTGAAAATGTACCCGAGCATGTGTTAAGTGCCTTTTCCTGAGAAGAACAGGTGCCTATGGATCAAGGAGCTCACTCAGTATGTAAAAAAATGTCTTTTTCTTGAGCAGCACAAAACCTTTTTTGGGGAAAAGTGATGAGGATGTAGTCTTTCAGGCCCCCTTAAGCAGATGCAGAATGTTTCCTTAAGCACGGTGTGAAACTAAGAGATGGATGACCTGGAGAATATGTAGAATACCTTTTCCTTGCACGGAGGCACAGTTTTGCATTTGTTAAAACCAACAGCAGTGTCCCAGAGTGTGTGTACATTTCGTTGCTGAAAACATATTTATCATGTCATTTATAGCCCATTTTCCTCCCCATTGGGTCCCAGAGCAGCTTACACCGTTCTCTTCTCCATTTTATCCTCACGGGAGGGGGCTTTTTAATGATCTAAGGGTGGTGTCTCTTGGTCCGTGCAAAATACCATTCCCCTGAGAACAAATCTTTTCAGTTAAAAATGGTGTATAAGGGCAAAGTAGCCTTGAGTGTACATAGAATGCACATCTCCTTTTTATTAGGGAAATGAAAATGTCGGACACCCCCCACCAGTGTTCCCTCTAAGCTGAGTTAGCGTGAGCTAGCTCACAGTTTTTTAGCCTCCAGCTCACAGATTTTTGTTTTAGCTCAGGAAGGATGGGTCCAGAGCAAACTAATTTATTCAGTAGCCAAATCACTTGCTCACAACTTTAATGCCAGTAGCTCACAAAGTAGAATTTTTGCTCACAAAACTCCACAGCTTAAAGGGAACATTGCCCCCCACATACACACGCACAAATGTTCTGGCAGCAGCTGAGGAAGACGAAATGCCGACCAAGTCTGTTACGTGTGGTGACAGGCAGAGATCTAACTGATAAAACTTTGCCAATGTGGAATGAGGAAAGTGTTCACGGTTGAATTTCTGCCTGTTAGGCAGCTGCTGAAGTCAGTTCAGTTCAGTTAACTTTTATTGGCGTAAAATACCTTAAAAGAGGATTACTATAAAAAGAAATATACATGTAAAACCATATATAACCATACATATAGATCATAATGTAACATAAAACCATTACAATTCCCCTTGCTTCTCCTCCAAAAAGGTCTCCTTTCAGTACGGACAGGTTTTTGGAAATGGGGATTCTAGTCCTCATGAATATAGAACACACAGAGGTGCGGCTCCTCTGGATTAAATAGTCCAGGGCTATGATCAGGTACCTGATGAGTGAACTACCCCTGTTGAGAACACCAGTGCAAACTAAGTTGAATGGGAACTACTGCCTAGTAAGGATGGTTTAGGAATGCGGCATTAATTGGTCCAACCAGTAGATTAAATGTTTAGTTAATCAATGGGAAGAGAAGAGGATGAGATTTTTTTTTTAATTGGCTACATCAGATTTGAATCCACACTGAGTTATAGCTGTGTTTGTTTATTTTTGAAGATTTTTTGTTGTTCAGGTGTATTTCTGTAAAATCTAACGCGGCTTTTCCTTCAGATTATGGCACAGATATTTCTGGATTTATGTTGTAAATTAGCACTGTATCTGAAGAAGCTTGTGTGCTCACGAAAGCTTCTACCCAGAATTAGACTTGGTTGGCCTTAAAGGTGCCGCTGGACTCAAACATTGTTCTGTGGCTTCTGACCAACACGGCCGCCGACCTGAATCAAAAAAGTGAAGTTTTGATTATTTTGCAGATATTTCAGTCGAAATTCTATCATTGCTGGACAGTCGTGGGGAGAGAACCCAATGACAGAGGCTGTCATTCTGGAATCATTAACCAGGACTTGCAGAGTGCCATTTTGGATTTGAACAAGCCACATATTTTTACCAGGGTCAATTCACCAAAGTCATACTGAGACCCTAAGATAACAGTGACTTGTGTTCTGCAGTTGAAATCTGTTTTTATTCCAAGGCGTAGCCTTTCTGATGCTGTAGCTCCCCTCCTGGGACGATCTCTGGATCTTGAGGCAGGCTGGATTGGGGTGTGTGTGTGTGTGGAAGGCAGGAGAGGCCTGTAAAGCGGAGGAGCCCCCCCCCCTTCCTGCAAGAGGCGTGCTTATTGCGTGGCACAGCAGCTCCGGGACGACTGGGAGGGACTTGTGCAAAGCAGAGCGGCATCCCATCCGTCTCTCCAAAAAGCTTAGCTGTTATTTATTTATTTTTTTGCAAGATCCGCTGCGGAGAGCCCCTCAAAAGATGCCCCATAGCCGCCTGCTCCTTCCGCTCCTACTGCTCCTGATGGACGAGGGAAGTTATGGGTCCAAACAGCAGCACGGTAAGAGTGGGGCTGGCCAGAGGGGCAATTCAGTCAGGGCTGGTTATGCAGAGGGTGGGATTCCCTCCTTCCTCCCCCCCCCGCCGTCCCCCCTCCCACAGATAGATCCACCTGGTTAGGCCTTTCCACTCTGCACTGGTTATTCTGGAACAGCAGCATTTGCTTGCCCCCGGTAGTCGCCCTCTCTGAATGTTGTACACAGACTTAAAGTTCTCTGGAAATCAGTTTCTAAGTGGAGACATTTGCATTGGGGTGCTGCCGTGGGATGTTGGGTTTCTTAATGCAAATCAGCCTCTGTTAGATGTGAGAGTAATCCTCGTTGGGGTGTTAAAAGTGGGAAGGGGGCAGAACGGTGAGTTCCCCCTACTCCTTCTGCCTCAACTCCCCCCCCCCGTCATAATGGTTGCTTATGCACCATATTTTAATGAGTGCTGCACATTGGAATTAGAGAATCAAGAACTGTTCTTTGTAAATCAGTGCAGAGTATGAAGCTGTGGCATGTCCCAGGTGTGGCGCATCACAATCCCAAACTCTGCACATCACAAGATGTAAATTGTGATAGGGACATCCTTCCAAATAGGGCAGAAATCTGTCCTATATCTCTTTTACTGCTGACGTATTATTTGTTAGGGTATAACAGCTTCATTGTTAAACGAGTCACTCAGAGAAATTAAATCAAAACTAAAGGAACTTGACTTCAGCAGTACCGACGTACTTGCTCTGGTCTATCCTTGGGTCTTGCCCCCCCTGAGGCTATTCCGTCGTATTGCTACACTTTAAAGATCCCAAGACAACACAGAGCGTTCACCTTGGCGAGACTCAACTCCTTCCCCTCTAAGGTGCTCTCTGGTCGTTTCTTGGGACTTCCATTTTCGGAACGTGTTTGCGACTGTGGACAAGAGATGATAGAAACTATAGATCATATAATGTTTTTTTGTCCTAAGTGGAATAAGGAAAGAGAGAGATACATCATTCCCGTTATGAGAAAAGAAAAGCTTCCCCTCCTTCCTTGGGCAGTTTCAGTGCTATTGTCTGATAACTTCCCTGACAATCAAACCACGGCTATAGTGGCTTACTTTCTAGCTGCGGTGATTAAGAAAACAAATCTCCCTGAGTTTAATTAGTTTATTGCTGATAACTGTCGACCTATATACAAATTTGATAATTTTAAGTGTGTGTTGCTGTTTTTTGGTTTGGTTTTTTTAAATTCTGTACAGTTGCTATGGCTTTCTTGCTAATGCAATTATTATTATTATTATTATTATTAT
>NW_015167061.1:215524-221658 GCF_001447785.1 Gekko japonicus
GGAAGAGCAAGTTACTGGGGCGAGTTCACCCTGGTTGATTGACTGGAAATTGTAACCTAGGTCTCCCATAATCCACACACTCCAGTGGCAAACATTTGGGGTGGGGAGCTGGGCCCCGCAGGCTCTCCCCACAGGACTATAGCAGCGATGCAAAGGAGCGCAGAACAGCCGCTCCCGGCCCTGTAAAAATATTTTTAAAGCATTTGCCATTTGAAATCTTGCCAGCTCGGCTGTGGCTGCCCCATTTAGCAAACTGAGAAGGAAAAGGAAAGAGAATTAAATTGCAGTTCAGTCATGCTGCAGAAGAGACTTCATTCTTGCTGAAGATGTAAAAAGTGATCTGTTGACACATGTCTCATGGGGAAGGAGAAAAGCAACCCACCTCCAGCTGCGTGGCCTTCTCTGGGGGGGGGGAGCCGATCTCAGTCCATGTGCAGAGGAAAGAATCGTCAGATGGGGCACCTTTTCCTACCCCAACGTGTGCAATCACGCGCCGCACGTACACTCTAAAGAGACGTTGGCTTGCCTTTTTTTAAAAAACTGGCACCTCCCAAAAGTTTGCAGTGTCAGAATACTTCTAAATGTATTTTTAACAAAGAGATTTATTCAGAGTGTATATATGCACACAGAGCCCCCCTCCCACTCCATTTCCCATCTGCCAAGTGTCTTTTCTCCAGCGACTCTGGAATTTAAAGACTTTTTTTTTAACAAGAGGGACTTCCACACAGGGCGGATTGTGTGCGCCTGCTAACTTTTCCACATTCCAGCCGCTTTGGAAGGCCATACAGTGGATCCCTTTTCTTCTCCTTGGCTGGAAATATGACACCTTCGTCTGTCCATTTGGGAGGCCTCTGATCCCACGCTGGAGTTGCCAGCTGGTTTTAGCAGAAGTCAGAGTTCCACTGAACGGTGCATTGCACCGCTGGGCTTTTCCATTACTTAAATGCTGCTATAAGTTCCCTTCCCTTATATATTTATGGCTTTCTCTAGCCGCAGAGGGGGAGAAGCAGGAGGAAAGATGTAAGAAGAGAGGCCCCTGTTGAATCAGGCCAAAGGTCCCTCTAGTCTGACATCTTCTTTCCAAATCAGCCAGTAATCCTCCATTGCTCTGGAACAGAGTTCGGAGGGCACCTACGCTCCTGGGAAGGCCGCAAAACAGCTGTTCCAGAGAGCTTGTGGGGCAGTGTAAGCCTGGACAAAGGAGGATTTCTTGCTTGTTCTTAATGCATTGTTCTGCTATTTGGTTTATCGAATTGTTTTTAGTTGTTAACTTCCCTGGGTCCTGGGATTCATAGGTGAAAGGAGGGTATATAAATATTTTAAATACAAAAATAAGGTAAATCAGTTGCCTCTGGAGAGCCCTTAAACTGGGCAGAGATGAAAAATGAATGCACACACAGACAAGGCATGAATACACATTCCCAAAATACAGCACAGCAGCATTTTGTCATGCATCCAGCTTGGCATGTCCGGTGTCACTGATCGATGCACCAGATGGTTTGCTGTTACTTCTGGATGTATTTGCTGGACTTACAGGGACTGATGTATCCCGGCACTCAGGAGATGTGTTGGCTCTGAACGCAGCTTGTGTGTGTGCGTGTGTGTGTGTGTGTGTGTGTTCACAAGCGCTGAAAATGGCCAGCAACACACTTCGAATGGGGAAGACATCCGAAAGTAAGATTCAAGGGCAATCCCCAAACCATTTTGAGTGTGTGGACAAAGGCAGGGTTAAATAAATGACATATTGATTTAAAAAATAGATTTATATCCCACTTTCCAACCACTGGGTCCTTGAAAGCAAATAACAACAGTTTAAGGTACAATGTTAGACTTCTCTGCCTCCCCGATATCTCAGTGTCCTTGTTTGGTGTAGTGGTTAAGAGCACGGACTCTAATCTGGGAGAACTGGGTTTGATTCCCCACTCCTTCACATGCAGCTGCTGGTGTGACCTTGGGTCAGTCATAAGTTCTCTCAGAGCTGTTTTCTCAAGGGCAGTTCTCGAAAGAGCTCTCTCAGTCCCACCTCCCTCACAGGGTGTCTGTTGTGGGGAGGGGAAAGGAAAGGAGAGGGTAAGCCGCTCTGAGATTCCTTTGGGTAGTGAAGGGCAGGGTATAAATCCAATCTCCCCCTCCTCCTTTGATGTGGTTTTGCTATAGCTTGGCTACTCTTTGATCTTCTTACCTCCGTTTTGTAGCTGTTTAAAAGGAACCCACACCTTTGTCTTCTGAGCCCCAAACATTTCAAACAGAGCTATTAGGGTTGCCAGGCCACCGGTGGGGGATAGAGGGGGTAGGGTTGTCATATTCAGGTTGGGAAACAGATGGAGTTTTGGGGATGGAGCCTGGGGCGGACAGGGGCCTCAGTGGGGTACGATGCCACAGAGTCCAGCGTCCAAAGCATCCGTTTTCTCCAGAGGAACTGATCTCTATAGTCTGGAGATGAGCTGTAATTCCAGGGGATCCCCAGGTCCCACCTGGAGGCTGGCATCCCTAGCTTAACCTCCTTCCATAAGCATGCCAAAAGCACCCAGGAGCCCGATGGGATCATGCCGGGTTTGAAACAGCCGTTGCCTAGACTGAGATGGCACACAGATCCCACAGGCCAGGCATGGCAACTGGGAACTCTTTTAAGTTTTACGGAGTCTTTTTTTCCATGGCTACCGGTGAAAACCTTTCCTTTGTTGAGTGTTGCAGTGCATTGTCCCTGTAAGTGCCTCATTTGGGAGGTCCCCCCCCCCACTTAACAACGACATGGTTTGCTACTAACTGGAATGCCCAAGGAGTGTTTCTTTTTCAGAATAAGCAACCCTAGTGTGCATCAACATCGCAGAAGTACCTGAGTTCTCCAAATAACAAGAGTCTTTTGGAACTGTAACAACTAACGCACTTATTCGGGTAGAAGCCTTTATGATCTGGATGTGGTCTGGTTTGTGGCTCACAGGAACTTCTGTTCCGCACTGGTTCTGTCCTCTTTTCTGCACTCATGAAATCTCGCCACAAATCTCTCGTCGTTTCGGTTGCCCCAGACCAACCGTCTGGAATATCTCTTCTTCGGTCATCCTAAAAGTTTAAGATTTGAAATGCCCTGTCAAGTGTTGTTTGAGAGCAGCATCAGTAGCTAGAAGCAGGGCCAAGAGTTACCACAAAAGCGAAGTCTCAGGGGCCTGAAGTCACCTCTTGGTTCTTGTGTGACAGAAACCAGGGATCCTTCAGGTCTGGGGACGTACCAGCTATAACCTCGATCCAGCTGACCTGGTCTTAGTGGATTGAGACTAGAATATTGCTGTAAAATAAGTAGAATAAGTAGAATAATAAATGTCCATCCTGGAAAGGTCTAGCAAGGCCTAGGTATATATAAATATAAAGGTTTATTGTCTGTCTTGGTGCTTTTAGCAATCCGCTCCTCAAATTCTCTTTTTTGCCTGCCTATCGGCTTGCATTGCTTTTGCCAGACCCTGTGACCCTCCCTGTTCCATTCATTCCACTTTTAAAAAGAAGCCTTTTCACTTTTTATAGCTTCCTTGATTTGTGTTCTTAGGCACACAGGCATTCTTTCAGACTTGGCAGTGCTTTTCCTAACCTGGGAAAGGCATTCTACCTGGGCTTTGTTAATGTGGTTTTAAATTAGATTGGCTCACCCACCTTTTCTCTGCCATTCTCTGCCTGTTTTGGAAACTGATCTCTTCTGCTCCTGCTAGGCTACCAGAATATAGGTCACTCAGGGGGAAATACCACCCTTTGCCCTGTCTTTGGAACAATATTAAAAGGGTTGTAGCGGATACCATGAACTTATAAATTGGTAATGCAAAGAGTTCCTGGATTCATGCCGCCCTCCCATCATTCCGCTGAGTGAGAATACAGGGAAGATCTTAGAATTGTTTCTTCCCTCCCCACCCCACAGACATGAAAGGGGACAGGAGAGGGGTCGGGACAGATCTCAGATGTATTATATTTAGACCAAATGACATCTGGAATCCAGACCCTGCTTGCAGCTAAATGTCGGAGTAAGTAGTAAGAGGCGAAAGCCTAAGGCGCCCCCCCCCCCACGTTTAGATATTGGGCCAAAATCTCTGATGTGTGGCACCACAATAAGGCAAAGGCAAAGAATGGTATTGGGTGGGGAAGGCATCTTTGAGTGAGAGCATTTAGATACAAAACTGGATTTTTTTTCCTTTGTGTTTGGTCCAAGCTGAGAAGTGGAACATCCCAGCTGACCGGGTGTCATGTTAGATCCTCTTTCTGTTTCACCGTCTTTCATCTCTGGGCCCTAATTAAAAAAATTCCTGGTGCTCCAGACTCAACTTCTTACAAACCACGAGATAGCTAAAAGCAGCTCTCTTCAAACTGCTAGTAGCGACCAATAATTTGGGAAGCTCTCTGATTGCTGATGTGCCACAGATCTTTCAACAGGTGAATGTGTGTGTGTGAGAGAGATGTTTTATTTTTTTCTCCCTGTTCTTGTCTAGGAGAATGCAAACACTGCTTTTCTATATGAGACCAAGAGGAGGGGCTTTAGCTTGGTGGCGGAGCGTCTGTGTGGCATGCAGCAGAAAGGCCCATGTTCAGTGGCCAGCCGCTGCCAGTCTGAGTAGGCAGACCTTGATGGACCACCGGTCCACTTCAGTATAAGACCGCTTCATGTGACATGTGAGAGCTTCCCTTCTAACATCCTGAGAGTTTCTCTTTTCTCACTTGGACTGAACGATTGAGTCAGGGATGGTGTCGATGGCAGTGGGAGCATTAGGATATTCTTTTATCATTGGGAGGAACTGGAAGGTAACCATTGATCCCAGTTTGCTGTAGTGCTTTAGAATGCTGGGCTGGGATGAGATGTGGGTTCAGATTCCCCTCTGAGCCATGAAGTTTGCTGGATGAGTCTTCTCCGTCTAGCCTCCCCTCACTGTGTTGTGAGGCTCAAACAGAGGACGAGAGAACCGTGTACACGGACCTGAGCCTTTGGCAGCAGGGTGGAATTAAAAAGTGGCAAGCAGACATAACTGGCTGAGTGGCAGCAGAGTGCCTTGTATCCAAAACCGGCATCCTGTGTGCCTCTTAATTCTCCATGTTCCTCCTTTTCTACACAGATAATTTATTGGTTCTAACTGTGGCCACCAAGGAGACAGAAGGATTCCGGCGGTTCCAGAGATCAGCCCAGTTCTTCAACTACAAGATCAAGGTGACGCAAGCAGGCTGTCCGAATCGAGAGTTCCACGTTGTACAGAAATGAATTTTACCCAAATTTCCTAGAATAGGAGAAAATTAGGATTGCAATCAATGTTCCCTCTAAGATGCGGAGTCTTGTGAGCAAAAATTCTACTTTGTGAGCCACTGGCATTAAAGCTGTGAGCGAGCGATCTGGCTGCTGCAAAAATTAGTTTGCTCTGGAGCCGTCCTTCCTGAGCGAAGACAAAAATGTGTGAGCTAGTGGCTAAAAAACAGTGAGCTAGCTCACACCAACTCATCTTAGAGGGAACACTGATTGCAATCCTGATCTAATGCATGGCTAGCAGTGCAGTCCGTCACAGGCCTGTTCAGAATTGTCCCACTATTTAAGCGTGCTTACGCTCATGTAAGTGTATACAGGATTGCATCCTTCAAGATGCATTTTTACTTATGTTTTTAAAATTTGTAGAAGACAGTGCAGCTGCACTGATAGTGGCGGTTCTCATTCCCTGCAAGCGGTAGCCTTCAGTTGTTACCTCCACATTTGTTTAAAGTGCATAAAAATACTGACCCATTGAGATAGATCAGGAGGGCGGCTTCTTTACGATGCTGTTTAACTGTCCAGGTCCTTGGACTAAACGAAGAATGGCATGGCGGAGATGACAAAAAGACAGCAGGAGGCGGGCAGAAGATCCGTCTCTTGAAATCGGCTTTGGAGGGTTATGCGGACCAAGAGGATTTGGTCATTCTCTTCACAGAAAGGTGAGTGGACTGCAGGTTGAATTCCTGAGCCAGACCCCAGAGTGCGTATATGTGTGTGTCTGTACCTTTTTAGTTGCATTTCAAAAAATGATGAATGACACACATTAAAAAGCAACTTCAAAAAAGTCTTCCTTTCCTTTCCTTTCCTTTCCTTTCCTTTCCTTTCCTTTCCTTTCCTTTCCTTTCCTTTCCTTTCCCTTCCCTTCCTC
>NW_015167061.1:222014-234210 GCF_001447785.1 Gekko japonicus
CTTGGCAGGTATTTTCCCTGGTGTTGCAAATAAGTGTTCAGACTCTGGTTAAGCCCTGTACAAACCCACCCACCCTCTAAATCTCTCCCAGGGGGGCACATTTGTCACGGAGGTGTGTGTCCTCCTTCCCACCCAAGATCCTGTACCTTCTTGTGCCGCATTCCAGTGAAGGCAGGAGATCTGACAGTGTGTTTGGCTAAACCACTCTCTGCCTCCTTCAGCAGGGGAAATTTCTTGTTCTTTTCCCACCTGAATCAATCCTCGCCCCCTTCCCATCCTCTAATTGTAGTTATGACGTTATCTTCGCATCGGGCCCTGCGGAACTGTTAAAGAAGTTCAGGCAGGCTAAGTCCAAAGTCGTCTTTTCATCAGAGACTCTCATCTACCCTGACCGAAAACTGGAAGCCAAATACCCGCAAGTCCGAGATGGGAAGCGGTTCCTGGGTTCCGGAGGTGAGCAGGAGATCAGCGTTGGGCGTGGAGGCTCAGAAAGGAAGGTTGCGACTTGTTTTGCCATCCTATACAGAGTTTAAACCTTCTCAGTCTCCTGAAGTCAATGGATTTAGAAGGGTGTAATTCTTCTCTGTGTGGCATTATTAAACTGTGATGTAGATAAAAGGGTAATGTCAGGAAGAAAGAGAGGAAATGGACTTAAAGCGAGTTTGGGTGCTTGGATTCTGGAAGCCCCATCCTGATCTTCTCTGATTTCGGCAATTTTTGCAGAAGATGCCAATGGATTTTGAGGATTTCTGTCATTGTGAGGTCATGCTCCCTTTAAGCTGTGGAGTCTTGTCAGCAACAATTCAACTTTGTGAGCTGCTGGCATCAAAGTTCTGAGCAAGCGATTTGGCTCCTGCATAAATTAGTTTGCTCTGGGGCTAGCCTTCCTGAGCGAAGACAAAAATGTGTGAGCCGGAGGCTAAAAAACTGTGAGCTGGCTCACACTCACTCAGAGGGAACACTGGTCAAGAATCTTGTTCTTTTTGAAAGCAGAGCCTTGAAAATTCTGCACAGGACACCTCATTCTCCATAAGAAACCCCTGTTCAGTTCCTCACTCTGCAGCCACAACCTTGCAGGAATCCAAAAAAGCTGAAGAAACATATTTTCTTGGACCTGTAGAAATACACAAAATTTGCAGTTAGATAGAAGTCTTCATCTCAGAAAGCAAGCTAAGTCTGTTTCTGCAGAGACAGTGAGATGGGCTTTTTAAAGCCAAAAGTTTTTAAGAGGCCTGGTAGATTTTTTAAAAAAGAAAATTGCTGTTCCCTTTTGCCTGATGAAGAACCTTGCTGATTTCCACGCCTGCCACAGTTAGCCCAGCACCAGACATGGGCTTTTCTCCATGCACATTTCTTGTCCTTTTAAATGAAAGTTGACAAGTTGAAAAAAAACACACAAAATGCTCTGCATCTTACAGCAGCACTAATGATAAGATTAGAATTTCAACAGCCAATCCATATGCAAAAGAACCTTCTCAGGAAAGCTCCTCCATTAGCATGTCACAGCTAGGGATGTGCATTCGGTTCGTCTGAACCAAATGCACCCCCAAAAATGGCCCATAAAAGTTATTTTTTTCCTACCATAGAGAACAATGGAGGGGACGGGGGCAACCTGTTTGGGGGCCCATAGAATTGGACCCCGTGGACCAATCTTCTTGAAACTTGGTGGGTATCTTGGGGAGAGGCTCCAGCAGCTACCCTGCGGGTTTGGAGCCTCTCTCTCAAAACCCCTTCCCTGAAGCCCCCAGAATATACCCTATGTTTTCGCCACTGACTTCAATGGCCCATAGGATATAATGGGGCTGAAATTGACATTCGGCTGGCCCTTTCTGTCAGCCGAAATTGATTCTGCTCAATTCGGCCAAATCCGAATCGGGCCGAATATTTTTTTTTTTTGCACACCCCTAGTCACAGCCTGGGGAGCTCCTACAAGATAATGACTCAGCCCTACCCCACCTTCCTTAGTAGATATAAATTACCTGCCCACCATTTTCCTCTTCTCACCTTGACACAGAGAGTCCTCCACCTTTCTGTGTTATACCTCTGAGGATGCCAGTTACAGCTGCTGGTGAAACGGCAGGTCCTGCAATGCCAAGACCACGGCCGCACAACCCGGAAAATCCGCAACAACTAACAAAGTTGACAATGGCTGCCTCAGCAAACCTCACGTGGCCTTCCTTCTCCCTCCTCCTGCAGGGTTCATTGGCTACGCTCCGTATCTCAGCAAGCTCGTGGCAGACTGGCAGGGGCAAGACAGCGACAGTGACCAGCTCTTTTATACCACCGTCTTCTTGGATCCAGAAAAGCGGGTGAGCACGGAGCAGTGAGAGCTGGGGTGTACGTGAGATGTGGTTCATGCTGTCGAATATGTATTCAGTTATGAAAAGCTCTCCTCTGGATTGTCATGGTTGGGAAAATGGGATGACCCCATCCATATGTGCCCTGTGGGGGAAGAGTTGGATGTAAATGTGAGAATGGATGAATGTGGAAAATGAGGCACTGGATCAACCATCAGGAAATGGCCACTGGCCCACAATCGACCTTCTGGACATCGCCACTGTAAATAATCCTGCGTCTGGGCAGGGAGGTCAGACCTGATAGTCTTTTTGGTCCTTTTGCAATCCTTTTTCTTTCTTTCTTTTTTCCCCCTAACAGGGAAGCATCAATATCTCTTTAGATCATAAGTGTCGGATCTTCCAAAACCTGAATGGTGCTTTAGGTAAGAAACTGGGATTGGAACCTGAGCCCTTGAAGCAGCGGTTTGAGATGTGCTTAAGCTGATACATTCTGGACCCTTTTCGTAGAGACGGGAGAGTCCAGGAAAGGTCCAGAATCCTTTGCAATTTCCCCTTCCCCCGCAGCCTGACATTCCTTGCTCCGTTTTGCAGAGTAGAGGCTGAAGGACTCCCCCCCCCCCTTCTTGCCTTGCCTCCCTGATCTCATCACAGGTTAAATGAAGGGATCATGCTCTGGGTGTGGAAGAAGGGTGAGGTGTAGATGCAAGTCCTAACCACGATCTGTGCCTGAGGCTTTGGCAGGATTCTGAATTGTGGCAGTCAGGGGAAGGGAAATGGGAAGCACCTGGGTGCTTTGCAGAATCAGGGTCTCACTTGGATGGGTGGCAGAAAAGAGATGCTTGCAACCAAAACGAGGAAGTGCCTGCTTGCCAACTTCCATCCCCGTGGTTGCTTAAGGGTGATTTAGAGTCCAAAAAGGCTCCAATCAGGGGGACAGTGGTACATCTTATTCTGTGTTCCATCAAGGAGAGCCAGTTTGGTGTCGTGGTTGAGAGCACGGACTCTAATCTGGGAGAACCGGGTTTGATTCCCCACTCCTCCACATGCAGCTGCTGGTGTGACCTTGGGTCAGTCACAAGTTCTCTCAGAGGTGTTCTCTCAAGAGTAGACCTTGAAAGAGCTCTCTTGCCCCCACCTCCCTCACAGGGGGTGTCTGTTTTGGGGAGGGGAAGGGAATGGAGATTTGTAAGCCACTCTGAGAGTCCGAGTGAAGGGTGTGATATAAATCCAATCTGTTCTCTTCTCTTCTTATCTTCTTCTGACTGGCCAGCCAGATGCCTCAAGGGAGGCTCATGAATACAGCATGATGGGAACGGGGCCAATGCTGGAGGAGATTGGTGCGATCAGAAGTTTGCGATAGGAAAACAAAGCATTTGGCTTTTTGAGAAGGAGGCTTCCTGGAGCGGTGCAATCCTAGAGACAAGCTCCTGGACTGCACAGCTTGAAGCATTCTTAAAAGTAACCATCTGGGGGAAATTTGATTGCATGCAGTGTTCCCTCTAAGCTGAGTTAGTGTGAGCTAGCTCACAGTTTTTTAGCCTCTGGCTCACACATTTTTGTCTCAGCTCAGGGAGGATGGCTCCAGAGCAAACTAATTTATGCAGTAACCAAATCACTTGCTCACAACTTTAATGCCAGGAGCTCACAAAATAAAAGTTCTGCTCACAAGACTCCACAGCTTAGAGGGAGCATTGATTGCATGTATTATTTGCGTGTATTGGGTGGGAGAACTGACACTCGGCTCCTTCCTTTTGTGTGTGCTCTTCCCAGGCCGAAATGACAGGTTGCCCCAGAGGCCTCTGTGACATTGTAAAGCCGAACATGGCTCTCTCCTCCACCTTCAAACCACAAGGGTGCTTGAAGGAGATGCTGTTCAGAAGAGCGGGAGTAATTTTGCCCCAGCCCAGAGCTCGCCAAAATCTGGAGCTGGCCCTGGACAAGAACAAAACATCGATTCCCTCTTCCCCCTCACTAAATAAGAACTGCTTTGCTGGGTTAGACCAGGGGGTCTGTCTGGTCCAGCGTCCTGTTTCAAACACATGCCCTTGGGAAGTACAAAGAAGAAGAAGAACAGAAGAGATTGGATTTATACCCCATGGCCCTTCAGTACCCAAAGGAGTCTCAGAGTGGCTTACAAACTCCTTTCCCTTCCCCGCCCCCCAGCAGACACCCTGTGAGGTGGGTGGGGCTGAGAGAGCTCTTGACAGAAACTGCTCTTTTTTCAAGAACAGCTCTTATCAGAACTACGGCTTGCCCAAGGTTATCCAGCCGGTGCAAGTGGAGGAGGAGTGGGGAATCAAACCCGCTTCTCCCAGATTAGAGTCTGCGCACTTAACCACTGCGCCAAACTGGCTCCAAAGGTTTTCTTGGAAAGGAGATTGTGAAGGCAGTGACCTTCACTGTGTGGTTGTCCACCGCATCTTGCACTCAGAGGCAGTGCTCCCTCCTAGCTGTGGAGTCTTGTGAGCAAAAACTCTACTTTGTGAGCTCCTGGCATTAAAGCTGTGAGCGAACGATTTGGCTGCTGCATAAATTGGTTTGCTCTGGAGCCCTCCTTCCTGAGCTAAGGCAAAAATGTGTGAGCTGGAGGCTAAAAAACTGTGAGCTAGAGCACACTCACTCAGCTTGGAGGGAACACTGTTCAGAGGTATGTTGCCTCTTAAGTGCAGAGGATCCACCTGGCTGTGATGGCCAAGAGCGGTATAATGTTTCCAAACATAGATTCTGCATTTCTAAACATCATGCTTAGTGTGCATCCTCGGTGGACTCAGTCCTTTCTTTTCAAAGCCACATATTCTAGCCACCCTTCTGTGGAAGTGAGCAGTGACTTACAAAAGCTCCTACCCCCCCACAGATCTTGTTAGTCTCGAAGGTGCTATTGGATTCTTGCTCTTTTCTACTGCTACGGACAGACTAACACAGTTGGCCACCCATCTTGATCTATCTGAAGAAGGGAGCCAGGAAAGCGCCTCCCCTGCCACAAATTTTGTGAGTCTTGGAGGTGCTCCTGGACTGTTGCTCTTCTCTACTGCTACAGACAGACTAAGTCTTGATCTACCTTCTATGGCAATGAATGTGATCCCTCCCTCTCCCCTTCTTTTAAAAGATGAGGTGGTCCTGAAGTTCGAACAAGGTCGAGTGAGAGCACGAAACCTGGCATTTGACACCCTCCCCGTCGTGATTCATGGCAACGGCCCCACCAAGGTAAACAAAGTCTCCAAGGAGAAGTTTCTCTTAATTGCAGCTGGGTGGCTCACACCCACTTCCAGAATCCAAGGCAGAGCTTAAGTACCTTTACGCACTGGAGAAATCTGAATCCTTGGCCCTGAATCAATGGTTAAAATCAATCTTTATGTGGTCATGCAAATAGATCTACTTATTTTGCATAATTTATTTCCACTGCTTGTAGCATATCTGGGGTTCAAGGTGTTCAGATCTGACATTCCACTGCTTCCCTGCTGGATCTGTGTGGAAGGGTCATAGAGCTTAGAGGCCGAGAAGATGCTTTGCATGGAGAAAGCCACAGATATAAAAGTACAAATGTTTATTAAGGTGTACACATGTTAAAACATATTATGATTAAAAGAAAGAGTCTAAATATCAAACTTATAAAAACTTTTCAAATACAAATACACTTGACGGGTAAACAATTTCAAATTTAAGGACCAAACCAGATGTTGTTTCCTTGTATGTTTCTAATTATGTTACCGGTATATATGTTGGGCCATAGATATAGCCATGCCAATTCTTCAAAGTATTCTGGTTATGTATATATATATGTATATTTAAAACCTTTTATACATGTATTTGGATGTGTGTCAGTACAATATAGAAAATAGTGACCACTGAGGAAGGCCCAAAGGGGCCAAAACGCATTTGGTCCTTAAATTTGAAATTGTTTACCCGTCAAGTGTATTTGTATTTGAAAAGTTTTTATAAGTCTGATATTTAGACTCTTTCTTTTAATCATAATATGTTTTAACATATGTACACCTTAATAAACATTTGTACTTTTATAACATACAGTGTTAGCTTAGCCCTTTGGGTTCACAGTTATATCTTGGGTTGAGTTCCCCCCCCTCCTTTTTTCGGTTTTTGAAAGCCACAGATATTCCGTCTCTGGCATCTGGGATCTCCGATCGAAAAGCTGAAAGAGATCTCTGCCCAAGAGTCTGAAGAGCTGCTACCAGACTGAACAAGCAGTACTTAGCTAGACGTACCAACGGTTTTATTGGGTGTACGGCAGCTTCCCCGGACGTTTCCCTCAGCTATTAAAGCACATTATTTCAGACATATTGATTTGCATTGCATTGTTGGACCTGTTACTGAATTCCGTGCTTGCAATCATGTAAGCACAGAAGACGCAGAGATCCTATAGGACTTGTAGGGACCAAACTACAACTGGCCAAGGCATTACAACAGCAGGGGGCCATCTCAGTATCCTCAGCTTCCCCCTGCCCACCGTAAATAAACCCAGGACACTCAGAGCAGTGTGTGCCACACCAGGACATCAAGTGCATCCCTGCTTTCCATTTGGGCCTGAACCACCTTTTCAGCTTCTCTTTCCCCAGAGAAAGTATGCTCATTGGCGTAGTCATAGATACGAGGCAAGGTGAGTTTTCCATTTGGCTCCATGAATCTGAGCGTTCTCTCTCTCTGTGTCTCCTCAAAGTTGCAGTTAAATTACCTGGGAAACTACATCCCGCAAATATGGACCTTTGAGACAGGTTGCACGGTTTGCCGCGAAGGCTTGAGGAGTCTCTCCACCCTCAAAGTAAGAACTATCACTGAGTCAGGGCCGTGGGTGGGCGGCTGAAGGTTCAAAGGCAAACTTGCCTTTGTGGTCCAAACCAGCTCTGAGCTCTCTTGTTTCTCTCTTCCCCCCCTCGTAAAGAAGCCTGGAATTTGTAGTTTTGTGAAGACGGGGGTGGGGGGTGGGGGGAGATTGGCTAGAGAACCTGAAGCTCCTTGTAGAATTGAAGTTCCCAGAACCCGAATCACTTGGGATTGTTTTCGACCCCACTGCAGGAGGATGCGCTGCCGCTGGTTCTGATCGGCATCTTCATCGAGCAGCCGACCCCGTTCCTCACCCCGTTCTTCCAAAGGCTTCAGAAGCTCCACTACCCGAAGAAACGGATCCAGTTGTTCATTCACAATCACGTGAGTCACTGCACCCTTAGGGAGGGGCGACCTGTCGCAGAAGCCCACGCTGCATGTGCTCACAACACTCACTTGACTTGCTGAGCTGTGCACGATTCAAGCTTTTTCACGGTGGGTTTCCCGGAAAGGCAAAACCTGGAGTGGAAGCAGGTCGTAGCTTTTCATTGACATCCGTAAAGCTGGCCGGAAAGCACCACTACGACTCTGACGTAACGGAACTTCTTCCCCTTTGTGTACAGGAGGAGCATCACCTCTCCCAGGTGGATGAGTTTGTGGAGGACCACGGAGAAGAATATCGCTCCGTCAAAGTGGTCGGGCCAGGTGATCACGTGGAGAATGCTGACGCTCGGAACATGGGCATGTAAGCCCCCTGGTTCTTCCCTAGAAAGTGAAACTGTGATCAAACACTTGCTCGTGGGCAAGAGAGGAGCAAAAAAAACCTGGGAAGCCGCCTCACTGGTGTTTTTGAATAGCCTTTGCATATTCAAGGGCTCCTGTTTTGCACACAGTAGGTCCCTGGCTTGGCCACCGAAAAGAATCTTTGGTAGCGGCTGCTGGAAAAGATCTTTCTCTGCCTGTCTGTTCTGAGCTTGATGAACTAATGTTCTGATTCAGTGTAAGGCAGTTGTAAACCTTTCCAGTCCTGCCAACCTAGCAGTTCGAAAGCAAGAAATTGCAAGTAGATAAATAGGTACCACTTCGGTGGGAAGGTAACAGCGTTCCGTGCGCCTTGGTGTTTAGTCATGCCGGCCACATGACCACGGAAACGTCTTTGGACAGCGCTGGCTCTTCGGCTTTCAAACGGAGA
This sequence comes from Gekko japonicus, assembly GCF_001447785.1. Classification (NCBI taxonomy): domain Eukaryota; kingdom Metazoa; phylum Chordata; class Lepidosauria; order Squamata; family Gekkonidae; genus Gekko; species Gekko japonicus. The sequence goes on from NW_015167061.1 coordinate 230,280, forward strand.
TGAGCACCGCAACCCTAGAGTCGGACTCGACTGGCTTTCGAGCAAGGGAACCTTTACCTTTAAACCTTTCCAGGGTCAGTCCTGATAACACCAGCCAAAGCAGGTTTTGAATCACTGGGAGAACCTGTGCTACTCTTGAGATCCGAAGTAGTGTGCATACACACAAAAGCTTATACCCAGTATTAAACTTTGTTGGTCTTAAAGGTGCCACTGGGCTCAAACTTTGTTCTGTTGCTTCAGAACAACGCGGCTACCCACCCTAATCTATCTGCTACTCAGAGTAGACAGTGCTAGGCTGGATGGACCACGGGTCTAATTTAGGCAGATTCATATGGAAATTTCTAATTAAAAGAGACCAGTTTAGAAGCCACTGACACTGCAGGGGCTTGGCTGTGGATTATGTCCACAGGCTATCTACCGTGCCATTTGTAAATTAATATGGAATACCTCCCCTGTTTACCACACTTAAGTCTTTTGAACAAGAGCAGTGTTAGAGACACTCCAAAAAAATCCATGGGAGGTTCAGAAGCTTTCATTAACTGTCTGTGTGACAGATTTTTGAGAGAGACAGCATGCTCTAAGAATGTTCAAGTGTTTTGCATGCATTACCTGGTTGTAAGCTTTATGCAGGGCGAGCTGTATTACTATTTTTGCACTTCTGGAACTGAAACAGGGAGTCTTATCTAAGGCCACTTTGTAAGTTCTTGGCAGAGATCAGATTTGAACTAGGGACTTTACACTCCGCAGCTCAGTCTCTTAGCTATCTGGGTACACCAGAGTTCATTTTTAGTCTGCTCCATCCATCCGGTGGGCTGTGAAAATGGCACATACCATGTTCCTCTCAGGTTAAAGGTGGCTCTTGTGAGTATCCGCTCTGCAAGGACATGGGAGTGATCCGTGTCTTGACCTGTTTTGTCCTTCTCTAGAGATATGTGCAGGCAGGATCCTGCTTGTGAATATTACTTCAGCATCGATGCTGAGACGGTGGTCAAGAACCCAGACACGCTGCGGATCCTGATAGAACAGAACAAGTGAGTTCCCGAGTGTGGCTTCTCCTTCCCAAGGTGGGCTTAGCGGGGCCCAGGAGAAAACCAGATTCGAGCCTTCCCCTCTGCACCCTCTTCCAGACCTGAACCAGTCCTGGGAGCCGGGAAAACTGGCATGTAATTATGGGTAAATGGACATTTCCCCAACTGGGCAAAAGCACATCTCCTTGGCTGTTTCCAGTTGGGGACACGGAGTCTGACAAGGGCTCAAAGAACTGGGTATCACTGATACCCCTGGATAAAATGAAGTTTCCTAAAGATCTCACACTTTAATTGAAAGAGCAAAAAAAGAGCCAGGTTGGTGTAGTGGTTAGGAGTGCGGACTCTAATCTGGGAGAACTGGGTTTGATTCCTCACTCCTCCTCCACACACAGCTGCTGGTGTGACCTTGGGTCAGTCACGAGTTCTCTCAGAGCTCTTCTGTCAAGGGCAGTCCTCAGGAGAGCTCTCCCAGCCCCACCTACCTCACCAGGTGTCTGTTGTGGGGAGGGGAAGGGAAAGGAGATTGTGAGCCACTCTGAGACTCCTTCGGGTAGTGAAGGGCGGGGTATAAATCCAATCTCTTCTCTCTCCTTCTTCTTCTTCAAAAAATGGGACAAGTTTCTTGCCTTCGTGGTTGTAAAGGTACGTTTGGAAAAGTGTGGAGGTGTCTGAGAATATCCCAAAAGGTGCAGGCTAAATCAGACGCCCAGTGGTGAAAACTGAGCGCCCCAACTGCTTCCTTAACTCTCCTGTGGTGGCTAGGAAGACAAAGAGTAAAAGATGCAGAGTGAGAGGAAATTATGCAAATACATGTGCTTTGCATACACGTGATGGAATTCTGTTTTTCTTGGCACAGAATTTGAGGTGTTTGGGTTTTTTTTAAAGCACCACATTGGAAAATGTCCCATCGTTTCCTGGTCAGTTCTCATGCCATCACCCCTTCTGGGTTACTGAACTGTTCTCCTCGGGATCTGTGTCCACCTGCTCAGTGGGTTCCACTTCTTCTCTTCTCTGTGCTCCCCAACCCCCTGTGCACCAGGTTTGTGATCGCCCCCCTCGTCGGCCGCCTGGGGAAGCTGTGGTCCAATTTCTGGGGCGCCTTGAGTGCCGATGGCTACTACGCCCGCTCGGAGGACTACATCGATATCGTCCAGGGACGGAGAGTGTGAGTGTCAAGAGAAACGCAAAAGATGCCGTGTGGCTGTGGGTGCCACTAGGCAAAGCAGGGGGAGGGGGAGACACCTTCTTCCATATCTGCGGGATGTCTCTTCATGCCCCTTTGCTGCCAGCTAGGGCTGGATGGAGGTGGTGGGCTACTGTGGGCAGGGCGTTTGATTTACCCCCACCTAACCCAGGGTTGGCCGAAGGGTTTGCTTGTCTTAGGGTTAGGGTTCCAGTGTGGTTCCATTTCTGGGCTGAAGGTTCCACTGTAGCTTCCTTTGGCTTTCCTCATTGTGGCCTCTCTCCACTGGCTCTGTCCTCTGAGAGCCAGTTTGGTGTCATGGTTAGAAGTGTGGACTCTAATCCAGGAGAACTGGGTTTGATTCCCCACTCCACATGCAGTCTGCTGGGGTGGCCTTGGGTCAGTCACAGTTTCTTCAGAGCTGTTCTCTCAAGGGCAGTCCTCGAAAGAGCTCTCTCAGCCCCCCCCCACCTCAGAGGGTGTCTGTTGTGGGGAGGGGAAGGGAAAGGAGTTTGTCAGCCACTCTGAGACTCCTTCGGGTAGCGAAGGGCCATGGGGTATAGATCCAATCTCTTCTTCTCCCCCCATCTCCGTTTGCAGCTCCCGGTGTCCCTTTCAGTAGCATCTGGGCTGCAGGGAACAAAGGAGAGCATCTGCATGATTGCAGGAGCCAGTGGGGAGCTTGGGCGATCGTCCTCGCCTCTCCGGTCAGAACTGTCCGTCCGCCAGGCTGTAGGCCTCTGTGAGCGCCCAGCCGTGCCGACCCCCGATGCCACCCGTGTCCTAACCACACACCTCATCTCCCCCCACCCACCCCAGCAGCTCTTCAGAGCGGTACCACTTCATACCTCGTTCAAGACCAGCGTCTCAGGCACATGTTCCCGCCAGCTGGGATCTTTAAACTTTTTTTTAAAAAAAGTAAGGCCTTGACTTGGCATGCAGATGGTCCCCAGAACAAACCAGAGGCATCTCTGGTTAAACGAAATAGGTAGTAAGTGGATAAGCATATGGAGCAGAGGTCCATCAGTGGCTATTAGCCACAAGGTGTAGATAGGAGCTCTCAGTCTGGGGCAAGGGGTGCTCTAAAGAATGATTCACACATGGAATTCACTGCCACAGGAGGTGGCAGTAGCTGCAAGCACAGACGGCTTCAAGAGGGAATTGGAGAAACATATGGAGTAGAGGTCCATCGGTGGCTATTAGCCACGAGGTATAGAGAGGAACTCTCGGTCTGGGGCAAGTGATACCCTGTATTCTTGGTGCTTGGGGGGGGGGCAACACAGTGGGAGGGCTTCTAGTGTCCCGGCCCCACTGCTGGACCGCCTGAGGGCACCTGGTATTTTTGGCTACGTTGTGACAGAGTGTGGGACTGGATGGGCCATTGGCCTGATCCAGCATTGGCTTCTCTTATGTTCTTAAGTGATGTGAAAGACCTTTCCGCCTCTCTTCCTTTTGGTGTAGTGGTTAAGTGCGTGGACTCTAATCTGGGAGAACCGGGTTTGATTCCCCACTCCTCCACTTGCACCTGGCTGGATGACCTTGGGCAAGCCGTAGTTCTGATAAGAGCTGTTCTTGAAAAAGAGCAGTTTCTGTCAAGAGCTCTCTCAGCCCCGCCTACCTCACAGGGTGTCTGTTGTGGGGAGGGGAAAGGAAAGGAATTTGCAAGCCACTCTGAGACACCTTTGGGTAGTGAAGGGCGGGGTATAAATCCAATCTCCTC
>NW_015167061.1:234271-243336 GCF_001447785.1 Gekko japonicus
TCCTCTTCTCCTCCTCCTCTTCCTCCTCTTTTTCTTCAAGGTTAAGATTTTTTTGTGCAGTTCCAGAGGCTTTTCAATAGCTTTATTTTATAGTTCCTTCGCCTGCTCTGTTGCTGTCCTAATCTGTTCTGGGGTTTTCTCAGTGCTCTTTTTGATGTTGTCTGCTGTTTTTATGACTGTTTCTGTCTGTTCATTAATTAGTAGAACAGAGCAAGAGTTTCTCCTGCTACAGACAAACACGGCTACCCATCTTGTTCATTAAGTAGTTGAAGCGCTTTAATTTTTTCATACCGGATTTGATTTTATTAGAGGTTCAGGTGGGGTCGCCGTGTTGGTCTGAAGCAACAGAACAAAGTCTGAATCCAGTGGCACCTTTAAGACCAACAATGTGTAATTCTGGGCTTGCACACGGAATCTTATACCCAGAATTGAACTTTGTTGGTCTTAAAGGTGCCACTGGACTCATACTTTGTTCTGTTGGTTTTATTATGTTGTACCCCATTAAGTTGCAGTGGCTCAAGTGGTTAAGACGCTCAACTGCAGGCTGTGGAAGGGTCGGTAGTTCAGCAGTTCGAGACCCGAGTGTGCCGCAAGACAGGGTGAGCTCCCGTCTCTAGTTCCAGCTCCTGCCAACCTAGCAGTTCGAAAGCAAGGAATTGCAAGTAGATAAATAGGTACCACTTCGGTGGGAAGGTAACAGCGTTCCGTGCACCTTGGTGTTTAGTCATGCCGGCCACATGACCACGGAAACGTCTTCATACAGCGCTGGCTCTTCGGCTTTGAAACGGAGATGAGCACCGCAACCCTAGAGTCGGATTCGACTGGATTTCGAGCAAGGGAAACCTTTACCTTTTTACCCCATTGTATGCTTTAACAGAAAAGCACGACATAGTCAAGGTGCTTTTTCTAATCATCATCTCCCAGTTTCCCTTTTCTTGCTTTTTAGCGGTCTCTGGAATGTCCCGTACATCTCCAGCATCTACCTGATCAAAAGCAGTGTCCTCAGATCGCAGCTCGCTCAGGCCGACCTTTTCCACATCGGGAAGTTAGATGCAGACATGGCTTTCTGCCACAACGTCCGGGAGCAGGTTAGCACGGTGGGAGCACGGGGCCTTTCTAGTCGGAGGATAGGATTGCCAACCTCCAGGTGGTGGCTGGAGCTCTCCCGGGATGACAACTGACCTCCAGGCAACAGAGATCAAGACACTTGGAGAAAACGGCCGCTTTGGAGGGCGGACTCTAGGGCATCGTGCCTTGCTGAGGTCCCTCCCCTCCCCAAACCCCGCCCTTCTCGGGCTCCACCCCCAAAGTCTCCAGGAATCTCCCAGCCTGGAGGTGGCAGCCCTATAGGAGGAGGAGAGGAGGGAGGCAGCCGGAAAAGGCAACTGATGCACTCTGTGTGTTCCTTGGGTAGCCGTCCTCTTCAGGAGGAGAGCCAGTTTGGTGTTGTGGTTAAGTGCGCGGACTCTAATCTGGGAGAACCGGGTTTGATTCCCCCACTCCTCCACTTGCAGCAGCTGGATGACCTTGGGCAAGCCATCGTTCTATCAGAGCTGTCCTTGAAAGAGCCGTTTCTGTCAAGAGCCCTTTCACAGGGTGTCTGTGGTGGGGAGGGGAAGGGAAAGGGGTTTGTAAGCCCCTCTGAGACTCCTTCGGGTAGTGGCCATGGAGTATAGATCCAATCTCTTCTCTCTTCTTCTTCTTCAGCCAAGGGGCCCTACATAGCTCCTTTTATCCACCCTCAGGGGCTCCCCTACCGGCAGCCCTCTCTGCTGAGGGCGCTGGCTCGCTGTGGCTAGTTTCTTTCCCTTTGCGTCCTGCAGGGCATCTTCCTGTTTGTGACGAATCAGCAGCACTTTGGGCACATCCTCTCCTTGGAGAATTACCAGACGACTCACCTCCACAACGATCTCTGGCAGATCTTTAGCAACCCAGAGGTGAGGGAAACGAGGGGGCAACATCGGCACCCGCGGTGCGTCTGTGTTCTGTGGGAGGGCCAGAAATTCTGCTAACTCAAAGGCCTTGCTGGGAAAGAAGCCGAGAGGGGGACCACCATGACAGGGGTGGGAAGTGCCGTCAGGTTATAGATGACTTGCGGCGACCCCTCCTGGGGCTTTCAAGGCAAGAGACGTTCAGAGGTGGTTTTGCCTCTGCTGCCTCTGGGTAGCTGCCCTGGGCTTCCTCGGTGGACTCCCTTCCAAGGACTCACCAGGACCAAGGCTCCCTCTCAGCTGTGGAGTCTTGTGAGCAAAAATTCCACCTTGTGAGCTCCTGGCATTAAAGCGGTGAGCGAGCGATTGGGCCGCTACATGAATCAGTTGGCTCTGGAGCCCCGTCCTTCCTGGGCCGAGACAAAAAGGTGTGAGCCGGAGGCTAAAGAACTGTGATCCATCTCGGCTTAGAGGGAACATTGACCCGGACCAAACCTGCTGAGTTTCCAGGATCTGCAGAGGCTGGGCTAGCCTGGGCTGTCCAGGTGAGGGCGCGGCATAACCAATCAGACGCAAAGAGGGATGCCGGTCCAGTGGTGTCCGTAACTCCTGCTGCTTCGGTCAACGGAGGGACATGCAGCGAGGCCTCTCCACACCGTTCCGGTGGGCTCCTTTGGAGAGGTTGATCCTCCGGGTACCCTGGACCACTTAGGGCTTTAAGAGTTCAAAAACAGCCATTCGGATCGCCACCCAGAAATGAACTGGATGCCTGGGAAGTTGTATCAGAACTGGTGTTTTGTGTCCCCCCAGTAGAACAGACAGGTTTACCTTGTCGTCTTCTCTTATCGCAGGACTGGAAGGAAAAATACATCCATGAAAACTACACCGCAGCCTTAAAAGGCAAGGGGGTAGAAACGGTAGGTTGCCCCAACTTCATTTAAAAGACGTTTTAGATGGGGTCTATTCTGATTGTTATGTTATGAAGTTTGTGAAGTTGCATTGTGTCAATGCATCAATGTTTTAATATTTTAACTTTTAATGTAAGCTGCCCTGAGCCTGCCTCGGCGGGGAGAGTGGGACATAAATCGAATTAAATAAATAAATAGCAGGATATATAGCAATGGGGAGGCCAGGTCCGGAGGGCCTCTCCGTGTATGGCAGGCATTGCCCTTGTTTTATTCCCTTGGCTTTCCTCTCTTTCCTGGCTGAGCTTTCACAGTTTCTCCGTCTCACTAGCCCTGCCCAGATGTGTATTGGTTTCCTCTGTTCACCGACACCGCTTGCGACGAACTGGTAGAAGAGATGGAGAACTTTGGCCAGTGGTCCAAGGGAGGTAACACGGTAAGGAAGCCTGGCAGATAAGACGGCAAAGGATACCAGCAGACTGACATGTTTCTCCTACTCCACCAGGCCCAGGTTTTAACGCATTCATTTCTGGCACATCAGAGTCCTGAAGGAGGGTGGCAGGTGATCCCCCCCCCTTTATACAACATGCTCTGCCTGGTCACCTGGGGATGACTTTGACTCACCCCAGGTGACTGTTTACAACGGTGGGGTGAGGAAATGTTGTCATCCCAGAGAAGTCTCACGTTTGACGAAAGCTAAAGGACAGCACAACCATTTTATTGGTAATAAATAACTTCTTTGAGCAGCAGAGGAAGGAGCAGTTATGCCAGAGCTCTTCTCTGGAGATCACCAGAGTTAGACAGTAACGCCCTCACTATGGTCACCTTTTGTGCAATAACGTTGCAGGACAACAGGATCCTGGGAGGGTACGAGAACGTGCCAACCATCGACATCCATATGAATCAGATCAACTTTGAGCGCGAATGGTACAAGTTCCTCCTGGACTACATCGCGCCCATCACAGAGAAGCTGTACCCCGGGTACTACACCAAAGTAAGGCCCGTTTCAAAACCACTTACTTTATTAGCAATACTTATAAATAACAACAACAGCAAAATTATCATGGTATTTGGAAGACATGAACGGAGCTGTATTTCGACAATCAAAGGAGAGCAAGCGATAACAGTGCAGTAACAAGCGGTGTTCTGTAGATGGCATAATTAAATCAGTAGGCAAGGATGTGATAGCATCACACCTGAATGATTAATTGAAGTATTTAAATATTTAAGGCTGCTTAAATGCTACTAGGAGCTGCGGTGGCTCAAGTGGTTAAGACGCTGAACTGCAGGCTGTGGAAGGTCGGTAGTTCAGCAGTTCGAGACCTGAGTTGCCGCATGACGGAGTGAGCTCCCGTCTCTAGTTCCAGCTCCTGCCAACCTAGCAGTTCAAAAGCAAGAAATTGCAAGTAGATAAATAGGTACCACTTCGGTGGGAAGGTAACAGCGTTCCGTGCACCTCGGTGTTTAGTCATGCCGGCCACATGACCACGGAAACGTCTGCGGACAGTGCTGGCTCTTCGGCTTTGAAACGGAGATGAGCACTGGCTTGACTGGCTTTCGAGCAAGGGAACCTTTACCTTTACCTAAATGCTACTTTAAGTATTTCAGGCTACTTAAATACATCAGAATGGAGCTGTATTTCAGTGGTCTCTGAGGTATTTGCTATGTAGAAGTTTCTGTGGATTCAGAATGAATTCTGAAGTTAGTTGTATAAAATGGATCGTTTGTAATCTTAAGCTTAGAAATCAGGAGGTCCCAGACAGTGTTACCTCTAAGCTGAGATAGTGTGAGCTAGCTCACAGTTTTTTTAAAGTATTTTATTAGTTTATATATAGAAAGGGAAAAGAAAGTGTGCGTGTGTATATATATAAGTCCAGTTTAACATTCTGCATGCAAATCTTCTCATAAAAGCTTCTCAGCTATTATAATCTTTCTTGCTATTCTTCATTTAATCTTAGTTTCTCTATACTTGTGTTTTAACCAGTCATAAAACGCCCTCCATTGTCCAGCTAGCTCACAATTTTTTAGCCTCCGGCTCACACGTTTTTGCCTTCGCTCAGGAAGGAGGGCTCCAGAGCAAACTGACTTATGCACCAGCCAAATCGCTCGCTCACAACTTGAATGCCAGGAGCTCACAAAGTACAATTTTTGCTCACAAGACTCCACAACTTAAGAGGGAGCATTTGTCCCAGATTTAAAGAAACCATTTAAAAAAAAATCCAAGCTCCTCTATTATCTTCCAAAAGGCTTGGTAATGCTTCGCTTTCCCTCCGCTGTCCTCCTGGCTGCCTCTCAAGCGTCGCGGTGCCACGTAGGGTAAGGTAAGATTCATGGTGTTCTCTCTTCCCCCGCAGACCCAGTTCGAGCAGCAGTTTGTATCCCCCAAGTGGTCCCAGTATCAGAAGTGGATCTAGGGCTTAGAGTTTCGTTGCATTCTTTTTTGTTGTTTCCTTCTACTTTTTATGCCTCATTTCGTTCTGCTTTCTCCCCAATTGTCAGAAACTCGAACCTCTTCTTCTCTTCTCCAATTTTTATCTTCCTCCTCACTTCTCAATATTCGAAGACACAATTACATGAATATGGTTTACCGCGATACAATAAGTCAAAAATTTCTAAAGCACAATAATGACTGAGCTATTAACTAAGACAGCTGTTTATGCTAGTTTTCCTAAAAAAAAATTTTTTTTCCTCTTTCTTTCTTTTTGGAAAAATCGATTGTTAAAATAGTTACTTACTATGTTTGGATTTGGTTACCATCTATGTACTATTGCAAAATTCAACTTGTGTATTCAGTTATCATTGTTATGGATTTGCTACTGTTATCAATAAAAATTTTTTTTTAAAAAAGTGTCACGGTGCCATGTAGGGTAAGGTAAGATTCATGGTGTTCTCTCTTCCCCCGCAGACCCAGTTCGAGCTGGCCTTTGTGGTTCGGTATAAACCTGACGAGCAGCCATCGCTGATGCCGCACCATGACGCATCCACTTTCACCATCAACATTGCCCTGAACCGTGTAACGAAGTAAGTCCCTGCAAGGATCTTTCTGCCGGGGGAACCTTCTGACGAGATGGGCAGCTCCGTGGCTGGGAGAGAAGAGGCAGCCTGGGTGTAGGTTTGGGGGGAGGTGTAGGCCCTGTACCCCTCTTGCCAGCTTCCGATTGACCCTTCAGGAAAAGGCACTTGCTGACCAGTGTTCCATCTAAGCTGAGTTACCGTGAGCCAGCTCGCAGTTTTTTAGCCTCCGGCTCACACCTTTTTGTCTCAGCTCAGAAAGGAGGGCTCCAGTGTTCCCTCTAAACTGAGTTAGTGTGAGCCGACTCACAGTTTTTTTAGCCTCTGGCTCACACCTTTTTGTCTTAGCTCAGGAAGGCAGGCTCCAGTGTTCCCTCTAAGCTCAGTTAGTGTGAGCTGGCTTGCAGTTTTTTAGCCTCTGGCTCACACCTTTTTGTCTTAGCTCAGGAAGGATGGAGCTCTGGAGCAGACTAATTGATGCAGGAGCCAAATCGCTGGCTCACAACTTTAATGCCAGGAGTAGCTCACAAAGTGGGATTCTTGCTCACAAGACTCCGCAGCTTAGAGGGAGCATTGCTGCTGACTGTGGTTGAAGACCCAGAAGTTCAAAATTTTGGCAACCTCCCCAATGAATTTCCGGGAAAACAGATAGGCAGGGGGTTGTTTTTGACATCTGTGTGTGTGTGTTCGATGCCGTCGAGTGACTTCTGACTGACAGCGGCCCTATGAATTAATAGAACAAAGTCTGAGTCCAGTGGCACCTTTAAGACCAACAAAGTTTTATTCTGGGCATAAGCTTTCATGTGCATGCACACTTCTTCAGATATCCGAAGAATCTGAAGAAGGGTGCGTGCCCACAAAAGCTTCTACCCAGAATTAAACTTTGTTGGTCTTAAAGGTGCTGCTGGACTCAGACTTTGTTCAGTGGCTTCAGACCAACACGGCGACCCCACTTGGACCTATGAGTTAATGGTGTCCAAAACGTCCTGTCCTTTAATAGCCTGGCTCAGGTCTTGCAAACTGCAGGCCGTGGCTTCCTTGATTGGGTCCATCCATCTCACGTTGGGTCTTCTTCTTTTCCTGCTGCCTTCGACTTTTCCTAGCATTATTGTCTTTTCCTATGAGCCTTGTCTTCTCACATTGTGACCGGTGTTCCCTCAAAGCTGAGTGAGTGTGAGCTGGCTCACAGTTTTTGGCCTCCAGCTCACACATTTTTGTCTTAGCTCAGGCAGGATGGGGCTCCAGAGCAAGCTAATTTATGCAGTAGCCCAATGGCTCACTCACGACTTTAATGCTAGTAGCTCACAAAGTAGAATTTTTGCTCACAAGACTCCACAGCTTAGAGGTAGCATTGTGACCAAAGTACAATAGCCTCAGTTTGGTCATTTTAGTTTCTAGGGAGAGTTCAGGCTTGATTTACCCACACACAGAGGGACAAACTTTGAACCCTTTCCTCTCCGTTTTCTCCCTCAAAGCCAGGTCAGCATACTCAAGGCTGGTTCTTGCTTTCTTCACTCTGCAGGGCGGAGGCTGCCACTTCCTGCGGTACAACTGTTCCATCAGAGCGCCCCGGAAAGGGTGGACCCTCATGCACCCGGGTCGCCTGACCCATTACCACGAAGGCCTCCCCACCACCAAAGGGACTCGTTACATTGCTGTGTCCTTTCTTGATCCGTAGACACACATCTTCCAAAAGAAGAGTCAGAGGAATAACATACCAGCTTTTGCACCAAAGAAACCCCCTCCTGAAAACTTCCCCTGCAGATTTGCTTGGATACGGATTTGGAACATAATCTCACCTGCAAACACACACGGATGCTCTAGATTGGACAGCCTCCTCTCTCTGTTTCTTGTTCGTGTCCTTTGACTTGGATTTCTGCTCCGCCACAGGGAGGGGACATCTTGGTTTGAAAACTCTGCCCTGGTTTTGAAGAAGTGGGGTGGGGAAGACACTTGGACCATCGTCTCCACCTCTGCTTCCTCCAGTCTGCAAAGGAAAACGAGTTTCTGTTGGACGAACCGAAGCTTAAAGCCACGGCACGTTAGGAAGCTTTGAAGGATTGTAAACTCCTTCAGGTCCGTGCCGCATAGGTGCTATTTTTACTGAATGCTCCCCCCCCCCGAGTGAATCTGAATTCTCGTGAATTCTTCGTAGCTAGAGAAAGGGATTCCCTCCAGCCAGCTATGCCAAAGCAAATGCACAGAGGATGGCTCTCTGTTCGAAATAACTCCCAAAGCTGGATGCGTCCCACAATCCTCACACATCTCTCCCAGCAGGATATGTGAACTCTACCTTCAAGTGGAGTGTACTCAACTTTCTGCAGGGGGAGATGCCTGCCCCAGGTGCGGCTGACGGTCCTTTGCAACCCACTTAACCTGGCATGGCAGGAGGGGACAGGAGAAGGCAAAAAGCCTTCATCCGCTTCTGTGCCTGTGTCCCCTGAAACCTTGTAGCCGGGTGGTGGCAGCCATTTGAGTGTTGAACCAGCTCAAGCCAGGCTGTCGGTTCTCAGAAATTCTCACATCCACAGTGCCTCTGAGCTTCTGAAGAGCGCCCTGACTTTCAGCGGGGCAAAAGTGTTGGATTCTTTTCAAAACGTTCAAATGGATTCTAGACCAAAATGCTTCTGATCACGAGCAGTTCATCCTTTGTCTTCTGACCGGAGTCACCAGACACAGCTTTTTACACCACACAGTGTAAGGGTATAGTGCCTTTGAACATGTGCCGAGTGCCCATGCTTCTGCAGGGTGCCGTCTTCTTTTAATTCCTGCAAATAATAAGAATACTTGACGACCAGTGTTCCCTCTAAGCTGAGTTAGTGTGAGCTAGCTCACAGTTTTTTAGCCTCCGGCTCACCTATTTCTGTCTTCACACAGGATGGGTGGCTCCAGAGCAAACTAATTTATGCAGTAGCCAAATCACCTGCTCACAACTTTAATGATGGCAGCTCACAAAGTAGAAGTTTTGCTCACAAGACTCCACAGCTTAGAGGGAGCATTGGTCAGGGTATACTTATGGGTTGGGCTCGCTCTCCAAGAACTGTCAGATGTCGGTGGTGGCAGTGGTGGCGGCGGCTCCAAAAGCCTGGCGGAAGAGCTCCGTTTTACAGGCGGAACTGTAACAGGTCCCGCAGGGCCCTGATCTCCTCCGGGAGCTCATTTCACCAGAGTGGAGCTACCACCGAGAAAGCCCTGGCCCTAGTTATTGCTAGCCTGG
>NW_015167061.1:243673-255113 GCF_001447785.1 Gekko japonicus
GTCTACTGGCAGAGGAGTTCCACCCCCCCCCCCCCCCGGAGTGTCTTGGTTAGTGAAGCCGCCTGAGGATATCTCAGAGTTGCCATCGTCCTATCCCTGGATATCAGTTGTCAGGGGCTGGCATTACCTTTGTGTTTCAACTGTGATCTCCCAGGAGGCATTTTTTGGAAAAAAATGCTAGGCCAGATGGACAGTCATCTGATCCAGCAGTGCAATTGTTACTGAATGCAGCGTTTTTCCATCTTGCCCGTGTTCCTTTTGCTTTATTTTAATTTATTTGCACCCGGCCCTTCTTCCAAGGAATGTAAACGGGACACAGCTATGAATAGTTAACTTAAACAAGGTTACGCCATGCAAAAATATGTAATAAACAAACTCATAATGATAAAGGTTCTAAGTGTGCTTTATCCCAAATATAATAGTAAGTATAAATAAGATATAATACGTATACAACTACATTTAAATCAAAAGTCAATGGCAGAGATGTCCATTCCAAATACTTGAAAGATCTGACGTAGGAAAACTTTCCAAAGAATTATCCTGCTGTGTAAGAAAGTTTGCTTCCTCCTGACTTCATTAGGGTGATGAAGCTGTGTGGCAAATGAGGATCTACAAACAGAATTCTGTGTATGAACATATAACAAACTACATATAATTATAAAGATTATAAGACTTGATATCTGGAAACAGTTGCATTCCGTAATTATGTGATCTTATTACCCGTGAAAATTGTGAGTAGTCTTTATTGGAATCAAGTGCTTTTTTAATACTATGATGAGCACTATATGTCGTTTGTTATATGTTTATACATAGGATTTATCGATAGTTCGTTGGGTGTGGATCCTCATTTGCTATATAGCTTCATCACCCTAATGAAGCTGGGAGGAAGCGAACTTTCTTACACAGCAGGATAATTCTTTGGAAAGTTTTCCTACGTCAGATCTTTCAAGTGTTTGGAACGGACATCTTTGAGATTGAATTTTGACTTTTGGTTTAAATGTAGTTGTATACGTATTATTGGAGCTGCGGTGGCTCAAGTGGTTAAAACGCTGAACTGCAGGCTGTGGAAGGTCGGTCATTCAGCAGTTCGAGACCCGAGTGTGCCGCATGACGGAGTGAGCTCCCGTCTCTAGTTTCAGCTCCTGCCAACCTAGCAGTTCGAAAGCAAGAAATTGCAAGTAGATAAATAGGTACCACTTCGGTGTGAAGGTAACAGCGTTTGGTGCGCCTTGGTGTTTAGTCATGCCGGCCACATGACCACGGAAACGTCTTTGGACAGCGCTGGCTCACAACTTTAATGCCAGTCGCTCACAAAGTAGAATTTTTGCTCACAAGATTCCACAGCTTAGAGGGAGCATTGGTTGCATGGAGACGGTCCCAGGTCCAATCCCCGGCATTTCCATTTAAAAGGACCAGGCGGCAGGTGATGTGAAAGACCTCTGCCTGAGACCCTGGAGAGCTGCTGCCAGTCTGAGTGGACAATGTTAACCCTGATGGGCCAAGGGTCTGAGCAGCTTTATGTGAAAACTTAGTTCACATAAAGCAATCATAGACTGGTGCCTGACACAAATTCTCTCTCCCTCTCCTAGTGTAGAATTATTTCTTTCTAAACCAAAACATGCTACCTGGATGGATACTTACAGGGCTCTTTTTGTAGAAAAGTCCAGAAAGAACTCATTAGCATAACAGGCCACACCCAACACCAGAAACCCATTAGCATATTAGGCCACACCCCTGCCAGCACAGCTCATTAGCCCATTAGGCCGCACGCCCATGTTACCAGAAGTGTGCTCATCCAGCCACACCCACCTTTTGCTTCTTATTCTGTTTACCTTGTTTGTTGTCAAAACCCAGGGCTTTTTTTGGAGCAGGAACTCCTTTGCATGTTAGGCCACACACCCCTAATGTAGCCAATCCTAATGAGTTTCTGCTGTTGGGTGTGGCCTATTATGCTAATGAGTTCCTGCTGGGCGTGGCCAACTTGGTAGTGTAGAATTATTTCTTTCTAAACCAAAATATGCTACCTGGATGGATACTTAGAAATAAGGACCATCGCACTGTGTTTAAAGTAGTAAAGTCAATGTTTTTAGTAATGGAGCTTTGCAGACCTGAAATAACACGGGCAGTGACTTAAGACCTGCAAGTTGAAGCTTTTCCTCCTCTGAGCATGTCCAGAGTCCATTTCCTTTGCTTCCTCAGGGACTGAAAATGTCCAAATTGGGGTTCTTCCCAGCAGCTCTGGCTTGGGAAAGTCCTGGAGATTGGGGGGTGGAGATGGCAGAGAGACCGGCAGGGATGAAATAATGCAACGGAGCCGTCCCTCTGCCGTTTCCTCCTGGTAGACTCATCTCTGTAGAGCTCCGCTGTAAGTGCAGGAGAGTACCAGGTCCCACCCGGAGATTAGTAAACCAAAGAGGGATCACACTGACAAGGGAATATATCAAACAAGCAAACTGTGATAAAAATGACAATGACATTTAATAAATCTTATAAACATCAAATTATATTACAAATGAAACTTTTAACGTTATTACTAAGGGAATTCTGACATTCTCAAGCAAAAGTCCATCACCCTCAAGAGTTACCCTTTTATTTTAAAAAACGACAGCCTCTTGATACACACCTTGACTTCTTTTTTACTTCCTTCAGATTAAATTCTGGTTCCATTTTCAGATTATTACAGCTTGACTTCTTTTTTACTTCCTTCAGATTATCTTCTAGTTCCATTTCAAGTGTTTCAATTAGGAGCAAACCAGTTAATTTATTTCAAGCAGTAGCAACCAGTCCTCTTTTCTATCCGAAACCCTGTCCTTTTGCTGTCCCACCAGAAAGCCTTTTTTAAAAAAAAAAAAAAAAAAAAATTGGCTGGGAATTGCTCTCTTAACAAGTTGCTGGCTCAAGTGCTCTCTAGTTGTTTATGGTAGAAGCACATCAGTCCTCTTTTCTCTAATTCCCTTAGTAATAATGTAAAAGTTTCATTTGTAATATAATTCGATGTTTACAAGATTTACGTAATGTCATTTTCATTTTTATTACAGTGTTTGTTTGAGATATACCCACCTGGAGATTGGTAGGTGTGACCGCTCAACCCCCTCCTTTCTTAGGAAGCCGAAAGAGAACTACGACTCCCGTGAGGCAGCAGGGTCCGCGGGTGTCGCAGCCGGAGTGACGTCACGGCCCGGCGCGCTCTGCTGACGGTGCCCGGGGCTGGGTTCCGACTTGCTGCAGCGCAGAGAGAAAGGAGGTGAAGGTGAGCCGGGAAGTTGCTTCGGAAGGCAGCCGGGGGAGGGGGGCGGCAACGCGTGTCACCGCTTTCAGACGGGACGGCCGGCCTCTCAGGTGCGGGCGTCCTGCTCTCTTTGCACGCTCGTGTGAACGCGGGGGAAGAGGCGTGTCAGTTTCTGCCTGGCGTGCAAGGAAGGAAGCGCGTGTTTTGGGAGGCAGCGCGTGCACGTGTGCAAGACACGTGAACGGGTGGGGGGGGACAGGTTGGTGGCCACGCCCCAGCCCCGGGGCACCTGGATTTGGGGCGTGCATTCCAGGTAGGTGCGCGTGTTTGGGAAGGTGGTTTTGGGATGTTCCCGGGGACACGTGCACAGGTCGGGGGCGCTCTCTCAGGTAGGCAGAGGTTGGAGCGGTTTGAACAAGGCCGGTCTGCTCACCTGGGGCTGGCGGCGGGACGGGGTGCGGTAGCAGTGTTCCCTCTAAGCTGCGTGAGTGTGAGCCAGCTCACAGTTTTTTAGCCTCCGGCTCACACCTTTTTGCCTTCGCTCAGGAAGGAGGGCTCCAGAGCAAATTAACTGATGCAGTAGCCAAATTGCTGGCTCACAACTTTAATGTCAGCAGCTCACAAAGTAGAATTTTTGCTCACAAGACTCTACAGCTTAGAGGGAGCATTGCAGCCCGTGTTCCCTCTCAGCTGAGTTAGTGTGAACGAGCTCACAGTTGTTTAGCTCAGGGAGGCTGGCTCCAGAGCAAACTAACTGATGCAGTAGCCGAATTGCTGGCTCACCACTTTAATGCCAGCAGCTCACAAAGTAGAATTTTTGCTCACGAGACTCCACAGCTTAGAGGGAGCATTGAGCAGAGGTGCAAGGAATGTGCAGTGTTGAGCAAAGTGTTCATGTAGTGTTGGGGGGAATGGTTGCTTCGGGTACTATGCCACTCATGGAAGGGGTGTGGGGTGTGGAGAAATCCATTTGCATCATGAGAACCTGCCATTTACGGTTGCTTCGGGTAGTTTGCCTATCATGGAAGGGGTGTGGAGAAGTCCATTTGCATCATGAGAACCTGCCATTTAGAGACACTAGTAGTGGGGACAGAGCAAGATGGTGAGGGCTCTGGAGACCCAAGTCCTGTGAGGAAAGGTTGAAGGAGCTGGGTGTGTTTAGCCTGGAGAGGAGACGACTGAGAGGGGATATGATCACCATCTTCAAGGACTTGAAGGGCTGTCATACAGAGGATGGTGTGGAGTTGTTTTCTGTTGCCCCAGAAAGTCAGACCAGAACCAAAGGGTTGGAATTAAATCAAAAGAGTTTTCGGCTAAACATGAGGAAGAACTTCCTGACAGATCAGTTCCTCAGTGGAACAGGCTTCCTCGGGAGGTGGCGGGCTCTCCTTCTTGGGAGGTTTTCAAGCAGAGGCTAGATGGCCATCTGACAGCCATGCTGATTCTGTGAACTCAGGCAGTTCACGATAGGAAGGGTTGCCTCAGTGCTTAGTTTTCGTGGCCATGGAAATGCTGATTGCTGCTTTGGGGTCAGGAAACAAATTTTCTCCAGGCCAATTTGGCTGGAGGCCCTGAAGGTTTTTTGTCGGTTTCTGGGTATGGAATGGGTTGTGTGCGGCGGGAGGTATTTGTGAATTTCCTGCATTGTGCAGAGGGTTGGATTAGATGACCCTGGAGGTCCTTTCCAGCTCTATGATTCCATGATGCGCCTGGGCTTAGGGGGCGGCTGAAACATGGCATGCTACGTCCTGGGTGATGAGTGAGCCAGACTGGGTGTGGGGGCATGGCACACAACAGAGCCAGGGCTATTTCCTCGGCCTGTGGAAGGGCTCAAGGCAGGGTGGACAGGCCGTGCGTGTTCTCTGTCGCGTTATCTTTTTCACTCTTTGCGGTTGCAGGGAAACAACTGGATTCTGACCTTGTGCAAGTGGCCGTCGCACTCTTCCCACCGCCCCGGAAAGGAGAGAACCATGCTCGGCTTGTGAAAATTCAGCCCGCCTCTTAAAAGTCAGTGGGATGGCTTATCGGGATGTGATTGGTGGGGTTCTAGAGAATTTAGTTCTAGAGTTGATTTGTGAGGAATCCGTTTGCTTTGCAGGATCAGGCCAAAGCTCCATCCAGCCCTCCCTAATATTTCCAGCAGTCTCCCGCCACTCATAAACAGACTTTTCTTGTTTCCTTGCCTTCCCTTGCCCTCTGGTATCCAGAAGTACAGTGCAGCTATCAATGGAATTTCCATTCAGTTATCTGGTTTAATAGCCATTGCTAGAACTGACCTCTGTGAACTTGTCTAATCCCTTTTCGGTGCCAGCTAAGCTGCTGGCCATCCTGGCCTGTTGTGGCAGTGAGTTCTCTAGGCTAATGGGTTTAAGGGGGGGGAAGGAGGAGTCTCAGTTGCAGATCTCTAAACGCCAGCAGCAGGTATTAAGTCTGTTGCTGCAGAATAGTAGGAAGCCCAGTAGCACCTTTAAGTCTAACAAACTTTATTGCAGCATAAGCTTTCAAGAAACACAGCTCTCTTCATATGTAAATTTGACTCAGTCAGACTCGAATAGAGACTTTGGATGGTTATCTCATTGCCAGAAGTGACTGCCTTTCAGGTATTCCATTCAGATTTCATCAGTAGAAGGAAGGGGTCACACCTAGCCTGGATTGTGCATTCTACCCTTCTCATGACTTTTGCAACTGCTTTGCATGTACGTGGCACTTTCTGCTTCCTCCCCTTACCACCTATATACCTCTGGCCAGTTTCTTCATACCCTCCACGCATCTGACGAAGAGAGCTGTGTTTCTTGAAAGCTTATGCTACAACCAAGTTTGTTAATCTTAGATCCGGAATGCACGCCATCTAATTTTCATTACTGTATGCACTTTATTGCTAAATTGTTAATTTATGTGTTGAATTGAGTATGTTTTATGTGATTTTATAGAGTTTTAAGAGTTTTATGGTACACCAATTAGGTACATGGTACCGCTTTGTTAGCCGCCCTGAGCCTGCTCGCAGGATGGGCGGGGTATAAATATAATAAATAAATAAATAAAGGTGCTATTGGGCCACTGTAAGCTCTGGTCCTCATTTTTTGTTGATGCTCTACCTCTAAGCAGTGCTTCCTTCTTTCCTCGACGGGATCAGAAGCGAGGCGTTTCTTTCTCAGGCCTTGCTAAAGCCAAAGGAAGCAGCCAAACCAACCTACTCCATTTGTCATCCAGCCCTAAACCGGAGCCAGTTGCTGGCAGCATCTGCCTTGGCGGCTATGGATCAGGATAGCAGAATCCCAGATGAAGGTGTCGTCTGTGGTCTAGTGGATAGAGTGGCAGACTACGACCCTGGGCAACCTGGGTTTGAATCCTCACTTCTCTGGAAGCTTGCTTGGTGACCTTGGGCCTGTCACAAGTTCTCAGCCTGGCCTGCCTCACAGGGTGGTTGTTGTGACAGAGTGGAAGAGAGGAGAACAATGTTATAAGCTGCTTTGAGTCCCAACTGGGGAGGAAAGCAGGATATAAATAACTGCCAGTGCATCAGCTTGTAAAAATTGGTGGGGTATCCGCTGTGTGTTGCGGGGGCGATCGCTCATAAAACTGGAGTATCCCTCTCGGAAATCCATGCTGAGCCTGCGTGGGGACAGAATGCAGGATGTCCAGTGCAAATTTCTCAGTTATCCTTCCTCCCCCCCCTGTCCTGTTAAATCCCAAGCTCCTTGGTCCTGCCTGTCTTCCCTTGCTGCTGAGCATGAAGAACCACATGCATTAATGGTGCAGCTTAAATTAATAATAACACAACAGAAGTAGAAGAAGAGATTGGATTTATACCCCCCCCTTCACTCGGAGTCTCAGAGCGGCTTGCAGACTCCTTTCCCTTCCCCTCCCCACAACAGACACCCTGTGAGGTAGGTGGGGCTGACAGTGCTCTTTCCAGAACTGTGCTTGAGAGAACAGCTCTGACAGAACTACGGCTTGCCCAAGGTCATCCAGCAGCTGCAAGTGGAGGAGTGGGGAAATCAAACCCGGTTCTCCCAGATTAGAGTCCGCGCACTTAACCACTACATCAAACTGGCTCTTATCAAGGTTGATTCCTGCCCCAATTCTATTAAATTTTTCAGGCAGATCTGATGAATTTAATATCTCCCTCCCCCCTTTCATATTGTTCTAACAAAATCACCTCTAAAGTGGCCAAATTTTGCCCCTCGGCAAGATCAACAAGGAAGCAGCTGGTCAGGTTTTCTTATTCATGGTCTCTACTATTGAAATCAGGCTGCCTGGGAACTTGATGGTTTGCAAATGTGCTGATAACTATGAGTGTCAATCGTGACTGATCTATGACTCTAACTAATAAAGAAAGAAGCATCCTACAGTTGATTCCTGCCTTCTCCTTTGGGTCCGTTCCGGTATCCTGGCTTCCAGCCAAATGTCTCTGGGCAGTCCAGAAGCACTCATGAGAACCACTGTTCTCTGTTGTCTGCCCCTGGTATTAAAAGGTAGACTGCGCTTGCTTCTGGAGGCTCCATTTAGCCACCATGGTTAATAGCCGTTAACAGGTGTCTGTGCTCGAAGGAGAAATAAGAACTGGAAAGGCTTGTGGAGGGAGGCTGTTTCCGAGGCGAGGCCACCCCTGCGTTTGGCTGGTTGCAGGTACACTCTGTTTATTGAGCTGCCTGTCTTTCCCCCCCTCCAGCGCGATGTCCCTCTTGTTCTCCCGCTCCAAGTCCATCATCACCGGCAAGAAGGACAAGAGACACATGGCGGACGTCACCGCCTCCCCGCTCAAGCACTTTGTCACCGCCAAGAAGAAGATCAACGGCATCTTCGAGCAGCTGGGGGCCTACGTCCAGGAAAGCTCCACATTTTTGGAGGGTAGGCAGTCGGTGTTCTCTCACCCTCCTTCCATTGGCCCCGTTAGCTCAGTATTTGCTGTTCTGACCAACAACGGCTCTCTTGGGCAGAGACTGCTCCTTCCCAGGACCTGCAGCCGGGGGTTGTTGGAGATGCCCAAGGATCACCCCTGGGACCACAAAGCCGACGTGGAGCTGCCGAGACATGGGCCCTCCTCACAAGGCTGCCTTCTCCCCTTGGTCAGTCCCGTGGGCCCCTCTGGGGCAGAGAATGCTTCCCCCCCACGCCCCCAGTGACCCCTGCTCTTCTAGGGGGGGAACAGGGGTCACTGGGGGGGGGGGTGTCAGTGTTCCCGCTAAGCTGAGTCAGCGTGAGCTAGCTCACAGTTTTTAAGCCTTCGGCTCATAGCTCCAGAAGGATGGCCCCAGAGCAAACTGATTTACGCAGCAGCCAAGTCGCTCACTCACAACTTTAATGCCAGGAGCTCACGAAGTAGAATTCTTGCTCACAAGACTCCACAGCTTAGCGGGAACATTAAAACTGGAGGGTCAGAACCAGTTGAAGAGTAGCCTTACAATCAGTGTTCCCTCTAGGCTAAGCTAGTGGGAGCTGGCTCGCAGTTTTCTAGCCTCCGGCTCACAGATTTTCGTCTCCGCTCCGGAAGGAGGGCTCGAGAGCAAACTAATTCGTGCAGTAGCCAAATCGCTCGCTCACAACTTTAGTGCCAGGAGCTCACTGAACAGAATTCTTGCTCACAAGACTCCAGCTTAGAGGGAGCGTTGCCAGTGACCCCTGTTCCTCTGGGCATAGAGCAGGGGTCACAGGGTGTGTGTGGGAGGAGTGACGTATTTGTGAACTTCCTGCCTTGTGCAGGGGGTTGGACTAGATGACCCTGGAGGTCCCTCCCAACTTGGTGATGCTAAAAGGCGTTCCCAGCACCAGCTGCCCGAGGAGAGCTTTCTGCCGGGGATGCCAGGAACGGCACCCCCGTGCAAGGCCTGTCCTTTCCCCCCAGCCGTGGTGCCTTTTTGTGGTTTCAGAGACGCACAAGAATGTGGAGCTGGACCCCGTCACCACGGAGGAGCAGGTGGTGGAGGTGAAAGGCTACCTGTCCAAGGTCAGTGGGATCAGCGAAGTCCTCGCCCGGCGGCACATGAAGGTGGCCTTTTTTGGACGGTGAGTCAGACAGACGGGCAGCTCGCTCACACACACACACACACACACCGCCCAATAAGGAATTTGGCACAGTGCGGGGCGGGGGGAGAGGAGATCAGCAGACGGCAGCTGTTGTGTACCTTTGACCCAGAAACGCTGCTGTCGGTTGCAGTGGCTCTCCAGTTTAGCCAGCCCCCTGCTTTATGTTTGGCCGGGAAAGCCAGACTCTGTGGCATCGCTGGACTTGGGGTAGGGAGACCTGGGTTCGGATCCTCTCTCAGCTGCAAAACAAACTCCTCTGATAACGGGAGTTTCGACTGTCAAAAGTTTATGCCCTGAAAATGATGTTGGTCTTAAAGGTGCTCCTGGATTTGAATTGAGCCGTTAAACAGGTTTGCAGATTCACGTGGCCGGCCACGTTGGTCTGAAGCAACTGAACAAAGTCCAGTGGCGCCTCTAAGACCAGCAACGTTTAATTCTGGATATTAGCTTATGTGTGCATGCACCCTTCTTCAGATGCACATGGACGCTTATACCCAGAATTAAACTCCGTTGGTCTTAACGGTGCCACTGGAGTCACGCTTTGTTAGATAGGTTTGTGTGCATTGTTTCCACCCTGGTCCTACAATCCCAGCCCACTTGCGTTATTTTGTCTTACTAGGAAGCTTTGCTCAACATGGCAGCTGTGTCGGTCTGCCTCAGAACAGCTCGATTCGAACCCAGAACCACAAGATTTCCAAGTGTGAGCTTTCCACAGTCAAAGGCCACTTCCGCGCTGTCCTTTCTGTCACGCGTTTTTCCCTATTGCTTTGGGTCGTGTCCACCCCGCCCCCTTTTCCACCTGCGTTTTGCTCCCTCTGGTACTAGTAGAGAGAGCAAAACACATTGGGGGGAAAGAAACCCTGAAGCAATTAGGGACAAGTGAGTGGCAAAAACGACAGTGCGGAAGTGTCCAAAGTTCCCTTCATCAGATACAAGTCAGATTGGAGATCTCTGTCAATGATCCGTCTAAGCCAGTGGTGGTGAACCTTTTAGAGACCGAGTGCCCAAACTGCGACCCAAAACCCACTTATTTATCGCAAAGTTCCAACATGGCAATTTAACCTGAATACTGAGGTTTTACTTTAGAAAAAACAACTCACACATTAACTTAAGATGATCCAAACTAAGCAAGGAAAGCAATCCCAAATGCTTTCATTGACTTAACATTATTTGGCAGAGAATCCGACACTTTAATGATGGGCTGGGCCTGGCTGGGGCGATAGCATGTGTGCCCACAGAGAGGGCTCTGAGTGCCACCTCTGGCACCTGTGCCATAGGTTCGCCACCACTGCTCTAAGCTGTGGACTCTTGTGAGCAAAAATTCGACTTTGTGAGCTACTGGCATTAAAGTTGTGAGGAAGTGATTCGGCTACTGCATTAATCAGTTTGCTCTGGAGCCCTCCTTCCTGAGCCAATTCAAAAATGTGTGAGCCGGGGGCTAAAAAACGGTGCGCTAGCTCACACTAACTCAGCTTAGAGGGAACACTGGAGCCATCCTTCCTGAGCTGAGACAAAAATGGGTGAGCTGGAGGCTAAAAAACTGTGAGCTGTCTCACACTAACTCAGCTTAGAGGGAACGCCGCTCTGAGTCCAGGAATCAGATCTTCATTATGACGTCTCTAAGAAAGGGAGCTTATACCCTGGGAAACGGGTTGGACTCTTAAGGTGCCAGTGGACTCGAATCGAGGACCTCTGCAGTTAGGATTCCAGTGTTATCTTGTGTTCTGCTCACTGATTGACTGAGAAGTTTTTATCGTACTTGTCATCTGCCTGGCGTCCCCAGCGAGAGAGGCAGACTGTAAATGACAGCAGAGAATCGTGGCTGCAGCTCCGCCCAGACCTGTCTGCAGTATCTTGGAAAACAAGACTTCAGCAAGACGCAGGCAGGGCTGGTTCCCTCTGTGCCGTTTTGAGCAAAAAGGGCGGCCCACAGCTTGCACTGTCCCCAAATGGCCAGACTGGTCACTGACTGGGGAGGGAGGTAGGATTGGCTTTTCCCTCCGTCACTCTGCAAAAAAATCTCTTGTGCCCGTCTCAGGACGAGCAACGGGAAAAGCACCGTCATCAACGCGATGTTATGGGACAAGGTCCTTCCCTCCGGCATCGGGCACACCACCAACTGCTTCCTGCGCGTGGAGGGGACCGACGGCCACGATGCCTTCCTGCTCACGGAGGGCTCCGAGG
>NW_015167061.1:255149-264214 GCF_001447785.1 Gekko japonicus
AGAGAACTGGCCGTGGGGCTTTCGGAGAGGTCTGGTTCCCACTTTCCCTCGCGTTGAGCCTGCTCTCCCTTGAAAGTATCAGGAACAGTTCCCTGCCCTCCTCCTCTAAGGGACACAGCCCTTCAGACACTTCAAGAGAGCCATCCTGTCCCCCCTCGACCTCCTCCTCTCCAGACTGAACCTTCCCAAGTCCCTCAGCCTTTCCTCACAGGGCTTCTTGGTCTCCAGGACCCCCGATTGTCCTCGTCGCCCTCCTCTGCCCCCGCTCCCTTCTGTCCACATCCTTCTTGAAGTGAGGCCTCCAGAACTGCACACAAGACTCCAGGTGCGGCCTGACCAATGCAGTGTACAGCGGGACTGTGACATCTTGCCATTTGGATGTGATGCCTCTGTTGATAACATCCCAATATCGCATTAGCCTTTTTTGTCGCTGCATCACACTGGCTGCTCATATTTAACTTTCGGTCCACCTGTACCCCGAGATCTTGTTCACACTTAGAGGAGGGCAGGGAGCTGTTCCTGTTGGCAGGAGAGGGTATGACTCGCAATAATGGGTTTAAATTCAGGGTGGGAAGGTACCAGCTGGATATTAGGAAAAACCTTTTGACAGAGTAGTTCAGCGGTGGAATCAGCTACCTGGGGAGGTGGTGGGCTCCTCTTCACTGGCCACCTTTAAGCAGCGGCTGGACCAACACTTGTTGTGGATGCTGTAGGCTGATCCTGCACTGAGCAGGGGGTTGGGCTAGATGGCCTGTCTGGCCCAACCCTGCGATTCTATGATTCTAAAGTCTGCCACTTTGACAAACTTTTCCTTAGACGGTCAACCAGCTGGCCCACGCCCTCCACCAAGATGAGCTCCTGACCGCCGGCAGCCTCGTGAGCGTCATGTGGCCCAATTCCAAGTGCCCGCTGTTGAAAGATGACCTGGTGTTGATGGACAGGTGAGAGGCCACGCCCGTCTCCCTCTGCCCTTGGGCCGGAGAGCTGTCCAGAGACAAAGGTGACCGGCCGCCATGCAAATAGCAGCTGTATCCAGGGCATCGCCGCCCTCTGTCGTGTTTCTGCATCGGTATTATGTCTGGCTGCACAATTTAACGAGTCTTAATTTCCAAACTGGCGCTGGATTCTCCAGCCTGCTAATTGCAGCCGGCTAAGCCAGCTCTGTGGGAGGTTTAGATAATTGCCTGAACTGCCGGTGTGTCTTAAAGCGGCTTCCTCTCCAAATGGGTGCCTTCCCCACCCCAACTCGCTAAGCTTTAGTGTTAAGTGCCACATTTGCTGTTTCTTTCCAAAAGAGATCAAATTATCAATTGTTGACGCAAAAACTGTGAATCCCATAAGAGGGATTTTG
Organism: Gekko japonicus; assembly: GCF_001447785.1. Lineage (NCBI taxonomy): Eukaryota > Metazoa > Chordata > Lepidosauria > Squamata > Gekkonidae > Gekko > Gekko japonicus. Next base: position 256,501 of record NW_015167061.1, read on the forward strand.
TTACAGCTTTTGTTGGCCTTGGTAGTTTAAAAGCCCGGCTTCAGTTGAAGGGGCATTGGGAGAGGCTGTTTTGCAGAAGGGTGGCTACTAATTTATCACAGAAATAATGTCTAGAGGGAGAACTAATTGTGGCTTGAATAAGAAGAAGAAGATTGGATTTATACCCCGCCCTTCACTTTTGCTATTCCTCGGTTTGTGTTTAGCCCGGGGATTGACGTCACCACCGAGCTAGACAGCTGGATTGATAAGTTTTGCTTAGATGCCGACGTTTTCGTCTTGGTGGCCAACTCGGAGTCCACGCTGATGCAAACGGTAAAGCCTCTCCTGTCGTCTGCCCTCGGGTTAATCTTGTAGAGCAATAATTGAATAAGCCTAAGGAGTGGTGACGTCTTTGCGGTGTCCTAATTAGGTGGGATAATACTCATATTGTTGCCTGGGGATTTTTCCCTTGAAGGATCCAGGCCTTTTGCCCCCATCCCTCTGAGATCTGGCACAGAGAAGCCACCTGGCGACAAGGGTCGTCCAGCTGCATTTTGGGAAAATCCTGTGTGTGTGTGTGTGAGAGAGAGAAGTGCCGCCAAGTCACTTCCGACTTACGGTGACCCTGTGAATTTATGACCTCCAAAGTGTTCTATCGTTGGCAGCCTTGGTCATGTCTTGTGGATCGAGGGCCATGGCTTCCTTGAAGAAGAAGAGAAGAGATTGGATTTATACCCCGCCCTTCTCTCGAAGTCTCAGAGGGGCTTGCAAACTCCTTTCCCTTCCCCTCCCCCCAACAGACACCCTGTGAGGTAGGTGGGGCTGAGAGAGCTCTTTCCAGAACTGCCCTTGAGAGGACAGCTCTTGTCAGAACTATGGCTTGCCCAAGGTCATCCAGCAGCTGCGAGTGGAGGAGTGGGGAATCAAACCCGTTTCTCCCAGAGTCCATTCATCTCTCTCTTCCTCTTCTCCTGGCACGATGGTCTTTCGCATTGAGTCTTGTTTGTCAGTTTGGTGTAGTGGTTAAGAGTGCAGAGTCTAATCTGGGAGAACTAGCTTTGATTCCCCACTCCTTCCCATGCAGCTGCTGGTGTGACCTTGGGTCAACCACAAGTTCTGTCAGAGCTGTTCTCTCAAGGCCAGTTCTGGAAAGAGCTCTCTCATCCCCACCTACCTCAGCAATGTTCCCTCTAAGCTGTGGAGTCTCATGAGCAAAAATTCTACTTTGTGAGCTACTGGCACTAAAGCTGTGAGCAAGTGATTTGGCTGCTGCATAAATTAGTTTGCTCTGGAGACCTCCTTCCTGAGCTGAGATGGAAATGGGTGAGCCAGAGGCTAAAAAACTGTGAGCCAGCTCACACTAACTCAGCTTAGAGGGAACACTGCTCACAGGGTGTCTGTTGTGGGGAGGGGGAAGGGAAAGGAGATTGTAAGCTGCTCTGAGTCTCCTTCAGGTAGTGAAGGGCAGAGTATATATCTGATTTCTTCTTTTTCTTCACATAATGGGACCAAAGTATAAAGGCTCAGTTGAATCATTCTAGTTTAATCATTCTAGAGTGCAGGCTTGGGTTTTTTGGAGGCTTTTTTTAGATCCACAGTGTCTGTAAAACTCTTCTCTCCGACACCATGTTCCATACGAATCAACTTTTTCCCTGTCAGCGTTCCTCACCATCCAACTTTTGCACCCGTACATGGTCATGGGGAATCCTGTGGCATGGAATTAACGTGCCTCTGCAAAAACTCGACCACTCTCCTTCCTTAGGAGGAAGAAAGTCAGTCGTCTTGCGAGTTGCACCGAGCGGCAATGTTCCCTCTCAGCTGTGGAGTCTTGTGAGCAAAAATTCTGCTTTGTGAGCTACTGGCATTAAAGTTGTGAGCAGGTGATTTGGCTGTTGCATAAATCAGTTTGCTCTGAAACCATCCTTCCTGAGCTAAGGCGTGCCTCTGCAAAAATGCGACCGCTCTCCTTCCTTAGGAGGAAGAAAGTCTGTCGTCTTGCGAGTTGCATCGAGCGGTGATGTGATTGGGGGGCGTGGTGGGAGGGGGGACAGATGTTCTCTCGCCGAGCAGCTGGAACTTTGCTTATCAGCACAAGGCTCTTTTTCTCTATTAGGTCCGTCGGCAGCACATGGAACGCTGCACCAGTTTCCTGGTGGACGAGCTCGGAGTGGTGGATCGCGCACAGGCCGGCGACCGCATCTTCTTCGTGTCGGCAAAGGAAGTCTTGAGCGCCAGGATCCAGAAGGCTCAGGGGATGCCTGAAGGGGGTGAGAAAGGCCTACTCTTGGAGCAGAGGAAAGAAAAGCGGTTGCTTCCTCCCTGGATTCTCGGAGGCCATCGCCCTGGATCTCCACTAGCCTGGTCTTCACGAAGCCTTTTTATAGATGCCGCCCTAGCTCTGACCCCTGCCCCCGGGTTCAAGAAGCAGCATGTCCTCCCCTGGGTCCTAAATTCCGCCGTTCCTCAGACTTCTTGGGGGTTGAATTTGGCGCCTGGCTAGGTAGCTGGTCCCAGCCTGCCTCACAAGTATTTCTCCGTCCCCAGACAAGTAGCTTTTCCTTGGCCTCTGAGCCAGATCCTTGTGCCGGGAATGCCAGAAAAACCAAAACCAGGAATGAAGGGCCAGTTTTAATTTTCTCCGGAGGAATATGCCCGAGGCACCTGCACCCGTTCCTAATCAGACCTGTTCCTATCGGCAGAGCCCTTTCCCGGGTGACAGAATTTGGGGGGAGATCTGACCTTGGGGTGTGGGGGAGGACCTGGAGCCTGGGCTTACGTGAGTTTTCCGGTGCCTTTCCTCCTAGGGGGTGCCCTGGCAGAAGGCTTCCAAGTGAGGATGTTTGAATTCCAGAACTTTGAGAGAAGATTCGAGGTGAGCGCCGTTGGCTTTGTGAGCCGGACCGAAAGCATCTTGGTCCAGTTGCCTTGTGTGGCTGACCTGTCAGTACATACAGAACATACTGTTTTTGATCAGTATGGCCCCACTGGTGGACCTCCTGGTGGCACCTGGTATTTCTGGCCACTGTGTGATACAGAGTGTTGGACTGGATGCGCCTTTGGCCTGATCCAACATTGCCGTCTCTTATGTTCTTATGATCTCGTCAGGTCTCAGAAGCTAAGCAGGGCCAAGCCTCCAGGGACCTCCAGGGAATACCAGGGCTGGGAGGCAGAGGCAGGCAATAGCAAGCCACCTCTCTGGAAACACCCAAGCCTTACTAGGGGTCGCCAGAAGTCACCACTACTTCCAGACACACACACACACACACACACACGCAGTACTCACCCCCATAAAAATTAAACTTAGAACATATTTTGCTTCTTGAAATATTTTTGTTCTGCCTGGTTTAAGAAAAAAACAGGCCTTGCAATAAAAGGAATTGAAACGTGCAATAAAATCAACATTGAGAAAACTGCAAAAATTAAGCAGGCCAGGATGACTGTGGCATTGGTGTACTGTGGATGTTTGCCAGATAAATCCAGAGGTGTAGCATCTTGGATCCAAACAGCCTCCAAAAGCATGTCCATTTAAAGAAGAAAGCACTGTGGCTCAGTGGCAGAGCCTCTGCTTGGCAGGCAGCAGGTCCCAGGTTCAATCCCTGGCATCTCCAGTTAAAAAAGGCCAGGCAGGAGGTGATGGGAAAGACCTCCGCCTGAGACCCTGGAGAGCTGTAAAGAGGGGCTGTAGCTCAGTGGCAGAGCCTCTGCTTGGCAGGCAGCAGGTCCCAGGTTCAATCCCTGGCATCTCCAGTTAAAAAAGGCCAGGCAGGAGGTGATGGGAAAGACCTCTGCCTGAGACCCTGGAGAGCCGCTGCCAATCTGAGCAGATAGGACTGACCTTGATGGACCAAAAAGGTCTGATTCAGTATAAGGCATCTTCATATGTTCGTGTGTCCTGTCCCTGAAGAGTGGCTTAAAAATGGGTGGGTGGTGCTCCACGAAACCTCAAAAGCCAGAGAAGAGGGCTGAGGAAGACTTCGAGTGATTGGGGGAGGATCTTCCAAACCAGTTGCTGCAGAAAGAGAAAAATGAGAGAGAGAGAGAGAGACGCTTGCCTCCTTTCAGCCGCCTTAGCATACCGTGCCTTCGCTTAAGAGACTAAGTCCCCACCTAGCTTATCAAGCTGATAGCTAATATACCAAACCCAGCCAATCACTAACGGGGTGAATTAATTACCTACTCTAACAATGCCTGATAGAGAACACCTGCTAGTATAACACCTGGCCGTAATCACTTAATCACTAGCATGACAGCTAGGACTGTCAAACAGATCAAACTGATCTAGTAACTGCTTGCTACCTCTATTACTTAGACGTATATCTCAATAGAGAAGAGGGCTGAGGAAGGCTTCCAGTGATTGGGGGAGGGAGGATCTTCCAAACCAGTTGCTGCAGAAAGAGAAAAAAGAGAGAGAGAGAGATGCTTGCCTCCTTTCAGCCACCTTCAAAGCCCCACCCTTTTCCTTCTCCTTGCCTCCCAGGAATGCATCTCGCAGTCCGCCGTGAAAACGAAATTCGAGCAGCACACGGTCCGCGCCAAGCAGATCGCCGAGGAGGTCCGCCACATCATGGACAGCGTGCACGTGGCTGCCCAGGAGCAGAGGTGAGCGGCCACGGGGGTTCTGCCCACTGGTGGGCAAGCTGGAGGCACGTTGAGGGTTCTCTGGCAAAGGGGCGTGGGGGGAAAAGCAACACGAGGGCCCAGAAATTTTAGTTTTATTTTCTTCTTATTTACACACCGCCTTTCACCAAACAGAGACCCAAAGCAGCTTCTATCATTTCTTCCCTTTTGCCTTCACAACAATAACCCTGTGAAGTAGGTTGGGCTGAGAGTGCGTGTGACTGGCCCAAGGCCACCCAGTGAATGTCCATGGTAGAGCAGGGATTTGGACCTGGGTCTCCTAGATCCTTGTCCAATGCCACATTGGATTGGATCGTAGGCAAGGAGACGGGAGATAAATCAACCTTTGGACGTTTGTGCTGGCATCCGGTGAAACGACATGGTTTTGTCCTTATACGCTTTCAGCACTGAAAGGACCGGTTTAGGGCTGTTCCACATTAGGTGCATGAGGAGTCTGGCATCACTGGTCGTTGAGGTTCGGTGTCAAGTGGTCCTTCTTTGGCCTCTCTTTCCGAGCCATTGTGAGGGTCCCTATAGCCCCTCTTTTGTGATTTTTAGCAGCCCAGTCTTTCTGGTACTGCTAGAAGCGAGAGACTTGCTACTGGTCACAAGTGGGGTGGGTCTTCTCTTTTCACCAACCAGTGCCTTAAGAACATCAGATGAGCCATCTAGGGGTCCATCTAGTCCAGCCTCCTGTTTCTCACACAGGGGCCAACCAGTTCCTCTGCTGGGCCAACCACAGGGCATGGAGGCCGAGGCCTTCCCCTGATAAGAGCATCAGAAGAGCCCTGCTGGATCAGACCAGTGAGGGTCCATCTAGTCCAGCATCCTGTCTCACACAGGGACTAACCAGTTCCTCTGGAGGGCCAACAACAGGGCAGAGAGGCCGAGGCCTTCCCCAATAAGAACATCAGAAGAGTCCTGCTGGATCAAACCAATAGCGCATGTAGTCCAGCGCCATGTATCACACAGGGGCCAACCAGTTCCTCTGCTGGGCCAACAACAGGGCATGGAGGCCGAGGCCTTCCCCAATAAGAACATCAGAAGAGTCCTGGTGGATCAAACCAATAGCGCATCTAGTCCAGCACCCAGTGGCCAACCAGTTCCTCTGCTGGGCCAACAACAGGGCATGGAGGCCGAGGCCTTCTCCTTATGTTGCCTCTTGGCTCTGGGATTCAGTGGTTCAGTGCCTCTGGACATGGAGGTTCCCCTCAGTCATCGTGGCTAGTAGCCATTAATAGACTTTGTCCTCCATGAACCTATCTAATCCCCTTTTAAAGCTGTTTATTCCAGTGGCCATCACTAAATCCTTTGGTGGAGAATCCCACATTTTAATCCCTTTCTGTGAAAAGTAATATTTCCTTTTGTCTGTCCTGAATCTGTTGCCCATCAGCTTCATTGGATGCCCTCGAGTCTTTTGGGAGAGGGGAAGAAATGTTCCATGCCCGCTCTCTCCACCCCCTGCATCATTTTGTAAACCTCTCTCATGTGCCTCCTTAACCGTCTCTTTTCTGAACTGAGACGTCCCAAAACTCTTCAGCCTTTCGTCACAGAGAGGGGGCTCTTCTTCTTCTCCTCCCCTTCAGGGTTTACTGCCTGGAGAGGCGAGAGGATCGGCAGGACCGCTTGGGCTTCATCGATAAGCAGCTGGAACTGCTCACTCAGGATTACAAGCTGAAGATCAAGCAGATCACGGAAGAAGTCGAAAGGCAGGTGAGGCCAGCCAGCCACCCTGCAGAAGGCGGCGTTTGCCTCTGGAACTGGTGGCACGCCGCTCCTGTTCTGCCGGGCTCTTTCTTCAGTAAACCCCAGAGCTGCTCCTGGGGTTCTACGCTTGTCATCCTCCCAACAGTCCTGTGAACTAAGCTGGGCTGAAGGAAGTGGCTGCGGCAACCAGGTCGGCCTGTGAGCTTTGCAGTTGAGGGAGGATTTGAACCCAAGTCTAGCACACTCTAGGAGCTGCGGTGGCTCAAGTGGTTAAGATGCTGAACTGCAGGCTGTGGAAGGTCGGTCGTTCAGCAGTTCGAGACCCGAGTGTGCCACAAGACAGGGTGAGCTCCCGTCTCTAGTTCCAGCTCCTGCCAACCTAGCAGTTCGAAAGCAAGAAATTGCAAGTAGATAAATAAGTACCACTTCAGTGGGAAGGTAACAGCGTTCCGTGCACCTTGGTGTTTAGTCATGCCGGCCACATGACCGCGGAAACATCTTCGGACAGCGCTGGCTCTTCGGCTTTGAAACGGAGATGAGCACCGCAACCCTAGAGTCGGACTCGACTGGCTTTCGAGCAAGGGAACCTTTACCTTTTACTAGCACACTCTAACTGCTGTGCCGCACTGCCTCTCATGACATGGTTGTCAGAGCAGAGAGACCTCTCCAGGGGGGAAAGATTTTGTGCGCAATCCAGGCTGGCATCAAAGGGTACTCGGGGGGGGGGGATGCTGCTGACTCGTTGAGCGGTTCGTCGCGCCGCCCCCCCCGCCGCCTACTACTTGTCTTCATTGCTGTTCCTGCATGCTTGTCTGTCTTCTTCAACGAAGAACACAGTGTCTGGAGTAAGAACCCAAGAAGAGCCCTGCCGGATGGGACCAGTGGTCCATCCAGTCTAGTACCCGGTCTCACACAACGGCCAGCCAGTTCCTCTGGACAGCCAGCAACAAGGCCTTTGTTAGAACATAAGAAGGGCCCTGCTGGCTCAGACCAGTGAGGATTTATCCAGTCCACCCTCCTGTCTCACACAGTGGCCTCAACCAGTTCCTCTGGAGGGCCAACAACAGGGCATAAAACCTGAGGCCCTCCCCTGGTGTTGCTGCCTAGCACTGGTGGTATTCAGGGGTAGACTGCCCCTGAATGCAGAGGTTCCCTTTAGTCCCCATGGCCAGTATCCATTGACGGACCTCTCCGCTGCTTCTCCCGTATTTATTGATTTGATTTATAGCCCTCCTTCCCCTGCACAGCAAGGCTCGGGGGAAGTAACTTTTTTCCCACCATAGAGAACAATGGAGGGGATGGGGCCAAACTGTTTGTGGGCCCGTAGAATTGGACCCCCTGGTCCAATGTTCTTGGAATTTGGGGGGTATCTTGGGGAGAGGCCTCAGCGGCCACCCTGTGAGTTAGGAGC
>NW_015167061.1:264913-280678 GCF_001447785.1 Gekko japonicus
GGGGCGGGGCACATGATGAAGCCCCGCCCCCTGCTTCCGGCTGCCCCGCTTCCGGCCCTCATTCAGCCAGGAGGAGGCAGGAGAAGAGGGAGGGTAAGTTGCTTCCTCCCTGCCTCTCCCCACCCCTGCCTGCCTGGGGCCAGGGAGGGCCTTCGCGGGGCTTCCTGGCACTCCCGCCAATCTTGCAGGTCCACCGCCGGTCCACCGGCCTCATGGGGCTCGGCAGTGGAGCTGCAAGGCCGGCGGCAGCGGCCGGGACTGTTGGGGGCGGGGTGTGTGGCCTTATGACACACTTCTGGTGATGTCAGGGGGTGTGGCATATGCTAATGAGTTATGCTAAAGAGTTCCCCTAGCTCTTTCTACGAAACGACCCCTGTGACAACATATCAAATAGCAGCCCGTGGCACCCATTAAATACAACTGTTCCTAGATCAACTCTACGTATGTGCAGCAGATGGTAACCGGCAAAGGGGGGGGGAGCCCCGTGCAGGGTGAAACATGCAAGGGGAGGCCCGTACCAGTAAATCTCCGCCGCCTCGCCCAAAGGCCTGGCGGAACATCTCCGTTTTGCAGGCCCTGCGAAACTGCATTAGGTTCTGCAGGCCCAGATCTCCTTTGGGAGACTCTTCCACCGCTGCCCTCTGGTTGGTAGCAGGGATGAGACCCAGGAGATGGATGTTGGCAAGCTTATTCAGAGGAGGGGGGTGTTCCACTGAGGAACTCCCCCAAACTTAGAGCTGGCACTTTGCCTTCTGTCCCGAAGCCTCAGGCACTGAGAAGAGGGATTGGTACCCCTGCAGGGTTTTTTCTGGCAGCCCCCGATGGAAATTTTACAAGTCAGAGGGGGTGGAGTACTGTGAGCAGGGAGAAGGGTGTGCCGTGATCGTCTTCTCTGCGGGGCGTAGAATAATTGGGGCAAATTAAGCCAAGATGTTGAGAAACTGAATTGGCTACACTTTGGCTCTTCTTCCTGCAGAGTGTAGCAAGAATGTTGTTTAGTCCAGCATTTTGTTTCCCGTAGTAAAGGCTGGTAATCGGAGGTACCCTGCCTTTGACCGTGGAGTTTCCATTTAGCAATCATGGTTAATAGCTACAACGGACTGGTGAATTCTCCTGTGAATTTGTACTACAACCCCTTCTTTCAACCCATCTGTGCTGGTGACCATCCCTGCATCCTGCGGCAGGGAGTTTCTCAAGTTAACGGTACACAGTGTGAGGAAGTGCTTTCCTTCTGTCTGTCCCACACAGTCTGACTGTCCGCTTCATTGGATGCCCACAAATTCTAGTGTGTTGGGAGAGGGGAAGAAGAAACGTTGAAAAAATAATCTGGACACTTCCCAGCACAGATGACTTGCAGCCTTGGTCACGATCCATCTGACGCCCGGTTGCCCTTGCAGGTGTCCAACGCGATGGCCGAGGAGATCCGCCGGCTCTACGTGTTGGTGGATGATTTCCAGCTGGACTTCCACCCCTCTCCAGTTGTCATAAAAGTTTACAAGAATGTGAGTAAGCGAGAGATTCATTCAGAATGTCCCATGCCCATCTTCAGGGGTTCCGGCATATTGTTAGCCCTTGAGCTTCCAGCCATGCATTATTTTTGGGCTGGGGAATGTTATACAAATTAATATCCAGTCAAAAATAGAAGATTGAAGTCAAAATGAGGAGGAAGATCTTGTATTTCATTGCAATAAAATACGGAAAACAGTTCGGCCAAAGGACCCACCAAAGCTGACTGCTTTCTGAGCCCAATCAGGAAATACATGAAGTTAAATACCTAAAATGACATCATCGTATCATCATCATGGGAATAATATTCCAAAGGCATAATTGGTTACAAAAACTTAAACAACATTTACATAAAAATCCCCTTATTGGTCAAATGTAAGAAAGTTGTGCCTATGCAATAGTGTCACATATTTACTTGACATGACGTAAGCCATATCGGCTAAAGCTTGTTCTCACCCAAAAGAAAGTGTTTTTCTCTGATACCAAGTAAAAGATCCTTTTGACCCAGACACCATGAAGTTATAACCTTAAACAATTAGAACCATGAACCTTCTATCTTCTTTTGTACCAAAAGAATGTTATTGTCTTGTCTGTTAACATCAAGTAGAAAAATCCCCTTGACCCAGAAAGAAGAGAGGCCTTCTATATAGCAGGCCTTCATTACATTCCAATAAAATGTTAAATCTATAATAAACCTATAAAAACCAAAGAAATATGGATAATCAAAAAAGAGAAAAATCTATATAGTCCCATCTCTACTACAAGTAGGTGTTCCACGGCAGTCGAACTGTGTCTTTTCCCCATGTATATTTGGTGTTTTGTATACTGCCAGTCGAGATACGTATCCTTAGGGATAGCAAGAAGTTTCAAAACACAGCAGACAGTCAATAAAAGCAAAGTGAGTCAGTTGTTGCAAGCATAAATCAAAGCTCTTCCGGAGACCTGTCATTGTGAAAGAAACTTTAATTGATTTAATTACGGCTTCCGGTACTTAAGTAGGACTCCTAATGCAAACAACTGATTGGAAACTGTGGCTTGTTCCATCCTGTCTCTTTGCTGTTACGAAAATGGGAATTCCTGTCTGATGAGTTGGTTTAGCCCAGGGGTCCCCAACTTTGTTGAGCCTGTGGGCACCTTTGGAGTTCTGGCGTGGCATTGTGGGCACAGCAGCCACAAAATGGCTGTTGTGGGAAGCCGAGCCAGCCACCAAACGATTGCCAGGGCTTTACTTCAGTACCATAGCTTTACTTCAAAAATTCACAGTGGTACGAAGCAATAACTAGAAAGATACACTGTGAGTGAGAGACGTCCAATATCTAATTGCAGCCATCTTCCAAAAACCTTAATATTCAAATATTTTATGAAAATATCAGTGTAATTTTATATTATACATTAGTGAAGTAACACAACACCTATACAATAGAATATCTCATTCATAACACTTGAATATGAATATGTCAAAGAAGTCCAGCGTGGTTTCCGGATATAGTCAGTACACTCGTTTCGAGATTCCTTTTTCAAAATATACAGTCTGCAAGAATCGGTAAACAAGCCATCTATATCACATAGCATTCTACCCATACACTATCCAGACTGCAAACATTATTTCTAGCTTACCATATCCACTGATTATATCCAGAACACACGCTGGACTTCTTTGACATTTTCTGGAGGGCTTTTTTGATATACCATGGACTTCGGAATTTGATGACATTTCTTGTGATTGGAAAGAAAAAAAAAGTTGTTTGTGTGGGTCCCCCCCCCCCCCCCCCCCGATGTTTCAAATGTCATGAATGAGATATTCTGTTGTATAGGTGTTGTGTCACTTCACTAATTTATTTTTTTTAATAAATTTTTAATTTTAAAATACATCACCTATATTCAACACAACACATATATTGAAACTATAAATAAAGCATATGAAGCTGTGAAGTTAAGATGAATAAGGCCTGGTCGACCGTCAAAACAAGAGGATCTGCTTATATTCACTGGATAGAGCACTTTAGTCTTAGTTTTGATGTTTTCTTATATTTTTATATGTTTTTACTTACGGCTAGACTAATGATCTGGCCTCTGTTAGCCACCCTGAGCCCACTGGGGAGGGTGGAATAGAAGTGTAAAAAATAAATAAATAAGTCCACATAATTCTCATCATTCAGTAAAATGTCATTTTCCATCAAATAATGAATAACAGGAGACCACAATTCAGTGTATGCTAGTTTCTGTTGAACTTCACTAATTTATAACATAACATTACACTGATATTTTCAGTTTGGTGTAGTGGTTTGGTGGAGCCAGTTTGGTGTAGTGGTTAGGTGTGCGGACTGTAATCTGGGAGAACTGGGTTTGATTCCCCCCTCCTCCACTTGCACCTGCTGATGTGACCTTGGGTCAGTCACAAGCTCTGGCACAGCTGTCCTTGAAAAAGAGCAGTTTGTGTCAGAGCTCTCTCAGCCCCACCTACCTCACAGGGTGTCTGTTGTGGGGAGGGGAAGGGAAAGGAGTTCGTAAGCCGCTCTGAGACTCCAAGTGAAGGGTGGGGTATAAATCCAATCTCTTCTTCTTCTTCTTCTTCCTCTTCCTCTTAAAAAATTTGAATATTAAAATTTTTTGGAAGATGGTTGCAATTAGATATTGGACGTCTCTTACTCACCGTGGATCTTTCTCGTTGTTGATGCCTTTGCTTCAGTCACTCCGTGCAGATCCTTCTGCTGCGGTGGCGGCTGCTGCTATAGCAACATTTGAAAAACTCTGTGCAGCCCATCAGATCTCTAGCAGCCCTTCACACCTTCACTGGGCAAAAGCCCTCCCTGGCCCCCACCCACTTCCGCTTCGGGCACCCATAAAGGTGTCGGCAGGCAAAAGGGCACCCGCGGGCCCCACGTTGGGGGGTCCCTGGTTTAGCCATCTGCCAATGTACAGGGTGCTGTTCCCCCTCCCTTCTAGGAACTTCACCGTCACATTGAGGAGGGCCTGGGTCGGAAGATGTCGGAGCGCTGCTCCTCCTCCATCACAACGTCGTTGCACACCATGCAGCAAGAGATGATAGGTGAGCGCTTGCAAGCGGAAACGATGCAAACGTGTGAATCTGCCTGGCACTGGGCCAGAGCATTGGCCTCTCGAGGTGTTGCTGTGGCTCTCCAGGGACTCAGGTGGAGGTCTTCCACATAACCTTCTAAGGGCCAAAGTTGACGTTGTGGAGCCCGCAGGTCCCATTTAAAATGCCGCGAGTGCCCAATCCTGACTGGGCCTCCACAGCACAGAGGGACCGTGCGATCTCGTCCCGACCCCCCTCCCCCGTGCCATTTGGCGCTTGAAAAAGCATTTTGAAATGGCCACGCTCAGCTCTAAAATGGCGTCAGCAGCCACAGGTCGGGCCCGTTTGGTTTGGCCCTTACTGATCCTTGGAGCTGGAAATGCTGGAGGTTGAGCCGGGAACCTCCTGCATTGAAATGAACTATGCTCCTCTCCGGCCTCGGCTCTTTGGCTGGAGAAGTGGCTTGACTCTGCTGTCCTGGGGGTCCTTAAGATAGGCAGCGGGGCGGAACGGGGCCAGAGGGGATTCGTGTTGGTGGCCGGAGCTGGAGATGGGGCCCTGAGTTCAGTTCTCCCAGCAGACCCACGTGGCACAGCCCGGGGTGGCGGCTGCAGAGAGACGGCCCTCTTGCACAGCCTCAGCAAAGCCGAACAGAAGTCTCGTGGCATCGTGGAGCCCCCCTTCCCCTTCAAATCCTCTTTTCCATCACAGAGCCTTTGGCTGAACCCCTATAAAAAAAAGAACACCCTGGAATTCTCCATAAAAATGGTGTTGGATAAGGTCTCCAGTGGAACGTTTAAATCTGAGTCCATTAGCACCTTCAAGGCCAACAAGCGTTTCAGGGTAAAGGGCTACTGGACTCCAATCTAGAATTCCCCGTCATGATCTCACCGGATATTAGTTTGCAAAACGAGATCTCGGAGGCCCGGGGTCGCTTCTGATCCTGCTTTGGAGTAGTGGTTAAGTGCACGGACTCTAATCTGGGAGAACCGGGTTTGATTCCCCACTCCTCCACTTGCACCTGCTGGTGTGACCTTGGGTCAGTCACAAGCTCTGGCACAGCTGTCCTTGAAAAAGAGCAGTTTGTGTCAAGAGCTCTCTCAGCCCCACCCACCTCACAGGGTGTCTGTTGTGGGGAGGGGGAAGGGAAAGGAGTTTGTAAGCCGCTCTGAGATCCAATCTCTTCTTCTTGTCACCCCCACTCTTGCTTTTGAGCAGAAGCAAAAGCCTTGCTGGGTCAGACATGTTCCCAAAACTGGCCTATTGATAATAGGCCGGAGTTCTTCTGGGTTCTTTCTGGCCAGGATCCTGGGTTGTGGTCCTGGGGGGTGGCCTTAGATCAGCCCCTGCCTTTGAGCTTCCGCTTCAGCACAGGCCAGCCTTTCAGAGCTGCTGTAAGAGATGGGAAGTGCTTTAGACACTGGAGAGTTTTGTGCCCTATAGCAACGGGAGCTCCTTGGGGCGGGGCTCTCTCTCTCTCTCTCGCTGGCGTCCCTCTGCGCGCAGTCCCGTTTATATCAGCACTGGCCGAGAAGCCACGCGGGCATGCTGTCACCAGTGTTTCCTCTATGCTGAGTCAGTGTGAGCTAGCTTACAGTTTTTTAGCCTCCGGCTTACACATTTTTGTCTCAGCTCAGTTAGGATGGCTCCAGAACAAACTAATGTATGCAGCAGCCAAATCGCCCGCTCACAACTTTAATGCCAGCGGCTCACAAAGTAGAATTGTTGCTCACAAGGCTCCGCAGCTTAGAGGGAGCGTTGGTTCTCACCCCTCTTTCTCTGGTCTGCTTTCTCCCCCGGCCAGACGGCTTGAAGCCCCTCCTGCCAGCCTCCCTGCGGGGTCAGATCGACATGCTGATCCCCCGGCAGCGCTTCCTACTGAGCTACGATCTCAACTGCGACAAGCTTTGCGCCGACTTCCAGGAAGACATCGAGTTCCATTTCTCCCTCGGGTGGACAATGCTGGTGAACCGCTTTCTGGGGCCCAAGAACGGCCGCCGGGCCTTGATGGGATACAACGAGCAGGTGTGGGGGTCTCACCTACCTTTGCCCCTTTTGGTTTCCCGGGAGGCCTTGAGGAGACCTTTGCAAAAGGTGTTCGGTCCAGAGGGTTGTCAGAAACCTTTTGAGGTGCAGGAGGTTTTGCTCAGTGAGTGGCTCCCGCTTGAAGCTTTCCTGCAGCCGTTTGTGCACCCCAAATTCAGAGGAGGAAGCAGTGTGGAACTTCTGTGGGCTTATTAGAAATGATGCTGATCAGTCTTCGTCTGTAGGCCTTTGTTTGGTGTAGTTTAAGGGTAGTCAAACTTGCTTGACATAACAGCCACACAGAATAAACGTCAGATGTTTGGGAGCTGCAAGACATGAACAGATATTACACGTTTCTATTGGGAAATACGCAGATTTGCTTTTTATTAACATTAAAGGAGACTGCCAAAAATAATAACAAAAGCGGTAAAAACAGATATTGATTTGTCCAATGTAGGGGTGTGCAAAAATAACCAAATTCGGCCCGATTCGGATTTGGCCAAATTGGGCAGAATCAATTTCGGTGGGCAGAAAGACTCCCGCTTGTCAATTTCGGCAGTACCAGCTGGGAGTCTTTTGGCCAGCCCAATGTCAATTTCGGCCCCATTATATCCTATGGGCCATTGAAGTCAATGGTGAAAATGTAGGGTATATTCTGGGGGCTGGAGGGGAGGGGGTTTGAGGGAGAGGCTCCAAACTCACTGGGTAGCTGCTGGAGCCTCTCCCCGAGATACCCCCCCATGTTTCAAGAGCATTGGACCAGGAGGTCCAATTCTACGGGCCCCCAAACAGGTTGCCCCCATTCCCTCCTTTTTTCCCCACCATAGAGTACAATGGAGGGGATGGGGGCAACCTGTTTGGGGGTCCATAGAATTGGACCTCCTGGGCCAGTGTTCTTGGTGGGTATCTCGGGGAGAGGCTCCAGCAGCTACCCTGCGAGTTTGGAGTCTCCCTCAAACCCCCTTCCCTCAGCCCCCAGAATATACCCTACGTTTTCGCCATTGATTTCAATGGCCCATAGGATATAATGGGGCCGAATTGCCGCTGAAATCCGGCGGCCATTTGGCGGCAAGCCGATTCAGATCAGAGAATCTGTTTCGGCCCACAGCAACCCGAAAGGGGCCCAAATGGGCTATTTTCGGGGATCCATTCGGTTCAGACAAACCAAATCCACATCCCCAATCAATGATATTTGTTTGCTAATGATATTTCGCTTCCCCCAGCCACCCTGCTGGGAGCCGCACAATATGTGTGAAAGAGCCGCAGTTTGGCCACCCCTGGTATAGTGGTTAAAAGCGTGGATTCTGATCTGGGAGAACCGGGTGTGATTGTCTACTCCTCCACATGCAGCTGCTGGATGACCTTGGGGCAGTCACAAGTTCTCTCAGAGCTGTTCTCCTAAGGGCAGTTCTTGGGAGAGCCCTCTCAGCCCCACCTACCTCACAGGGTGTCTGTTGTGGGGAGGGGAAGAGAAAGGGATTGTAAGCCGCTGTGAGACTCTGGGTAGTGAAGGGCAGGGTATAAATCCAGTCTCCTCCTCCTCTTCTTCTACTAGTCACAGGAAGGGCTGGGAAGCTGGCTGCCGACTCTTGCTGTTGAGAGCCAGCCAGCTGTCATGCCTCAGTCTTGTTTGCTCTGCCTATAAAATGGGTAGAGCCAACCTGCCCTCTTCCTGGGCTTGGTTATCGAAAGGAGGGCAATTATCACATTGCATTGTGATGGTGACTGTTGCCAGGGTTAGGGCGTTCCACAGCTAGTCCAAAATCTCTGCTTTTGCATGTGTTTGTTTTTGCTTTTGCTTTTGATTGTCAGGTGTCCTCTCCTGGGCTATTATTGTTTGTTAGCTGCTGTGGTTAGGAGCGCGGACTCTAATCTGGGAGAACCGGGTTTGACTCCCCCACTCCTCCACATGCAGCTGCTGGGGTGACCTTGGGTCAGTCACAAGTTCTCTCGGAACAGTTCTCTCAAGGGCAGTCCTCAAAAGAGCTCTCTCGGCCCCACCTCCCTCACAGGGGGTATCTGTTGTGGGGAGGGGAAGGAGTTTGTAAGCCACTCCTTCAGGTAGTGAAGGTCAGGGTATAAATCCAATCTCTTCCTCTTCCTCTTCCTCCTTTTCTTCCTCCTCCTCCTCCTCCTCCTACTTTGGTCAAAAGCCAGATTTCAGGTATATAATTTTATGTATTTATTTCTGCTGTCAGGTCACAGCCTAGGGTGTTCAAGGCGAGAGATGTTCAGAGCTGGTGTTGCCCTTGCCTGCCTCTGCGTAGCAACCCTGGGCTTCCTTGGTGGTCTCCCCGCCAAGGACTAACCAGGGCCGACCCTACTTAAGCTTCTGAGATCTGGCAAGCTGGGGCTAGCCTGGGCTATCCCGGTTAGGGCAGGATAGATAAATAACCAGTCAATAAGTTGCCAGATGTGAAGCCGTCTCCCCTTTTTTAATTGCCCCTCTTTCTCCTCCTGCTTAGGTCCAGCGCCCTCTGCCTTTGACCCCCGCGAACCCCAGCCTGCCTCCTCTGCCGCAGGGCTCCTTGACCCAGGAAGAGCTGATGGTCTCCATGGTGACGGGCCTGGCATCGCTGACTTCCAGAACTTCGATGGGAATCCTTGTGGTGGGCGGAGTGGTAGGTCGGAGGACGAGGAGGGGCCACGCAAAGGCTGCTGCCCGCACCCTGCCAGGCGGGCTTCTGGAAAGCCCCGTAGCACAGGAAGCTTGAACGTGAACTCCTTCATATTTATTTGGTGTAGTGGTGCGGAGCACGGACTCTAATCTGGGAGAACCGGGTTTGATTCCCCACGCCTCCACATGCAGCTGCTGGGTGACCTTAGGTCACTCACAAGTTCTCTCAGAGCTGTTCTCTCAAGGGCAGTCCTCGAGAGCGCTCTCTCAGCCCCACCTGCCCCACAGGGTGTCTGTTGTGCGGAGGGGAAGGGAAAGGAGATTGTGTAAGCCGCTCTGAGACGCCTTTGGGTACTGAAGGGTGAAGTATAAATCCAATCTCCTCCTCCTCCTCTTCCTTCAAAAATGTGTATCCCGCCTTTCTGTCCTCGCAAGGGCCCCCAAGGAAGGCGTTTTAAACACACGGGATAAAATCACATTTTCAAACCATTAAAGGCACCCCCTTGCCTCCAAACACACAGCGTTAAAACAAAAACAGAGTTAAAATAAATATAAAACAAAAAAGGCAGCAATTAAAGCACTGGCCAGGAAGGAGGGATCACTTGAGGGAGTGCCGAACGAAACTAAGAAGTCTCCACTCGCTGGCGGAAGGTGGCAACAGAAGGGAACAGATGAACCTCCCTGGGGAGAGAGTCCCTGAACACCGGCTCAGACGGAGGGCTTCTTTCGGCCACAAGCACCTGAGCGTTAAGAGTGTTCGTGAACATTCCGTGATGTCACACCAGCTCATCTGTGTGTGTGTGTGTCCTTTGCAGGCTTCAGGTGTCGGCCATTTTTGTTTTTCACAACCAGGCTCCAGGTTCCCCCTCGTTCTCATCCCTTTTTCTCTTGTGTCCCATTCTTGCAGGTCTGGAAGGCGGTGGGCTGGAGGCTGATCGCTCTCTCCCTGGGCCTCTATGGCCTGCTGTACGTTTACGAGCGGCTCACCTGGACCACGAAAGCCAAGGAGAGGGCCTTCAAGCGCCAGTTCGTGGAGTACGCCGGCGAGAAGCTGCAGCTCATCGTCAGCTACACGGGCTCCAACTGCAGCCACCAAGTCCAGCAGTGAGTCTTCAGTGCCGGCAGGGGTCGAAAACGTCCCCCTACTGGGGAGGGGGGATTTCCAACCAGTACAGCGGTCCTGGCTGCTGCCTGGGAACTGTCTGTGAGGAGGCAGAGCTGGTGATTGGGCACCCCAGACCAGTGTTCCCTCTAAGCTGACTTAGTGTGAGCCAGCTCACAGTTTTCTAGCCTCCGGCTCACACACTTTTGTCTTAGCTCAGGAAGGAGGGCTCCAGAGCAAACTGATTTATGCAGTAGCCAAATTGCTCGCTTACAACTTTAATGCCAGTAGCTCACGAAGTAGAATTTTTGCTCACAAGACTCCACAGCTTAGAGGGAGCATTGTCTGAGACCAGTGTTCCCTCTAAGCTGAGTTAGTGTGAGCCAGCTCAGTTTTTCAGCCTCCAGCTCACACATTTTTGTCTTAGCTCAGGAAGGATGGCTCCAGAGGCAACTAATTTATGCAGCAGCCAAATCGCTTGCTCACAACTTTAATGCCGGTAGCTCACAAAGTAGAATTTTTGCTCACAAGACTACAGCTTAGAGGGAGTATCGCCCCAGACATCTCCTCAATAAGTGCTGCAAGAAACTCTGGGACTTTTGGGGGGCTGAAGAGCTCGCTTTCGGTCACTAAGTAGGTCCTGGACCAGTTGCTGATCCTTCGTAGGCCGCTTTTAATCCACAGTCTGCTTTTAATCCACAGTCTGCTAGTTGCACTTTTAGGGAGTGTTAGTCTCAGTTACTGTTTTGGGTGTCAGGAGTGTGGGGGGGAAACAGCCCGCATTCTAGATTTCAGAAGTAGTTTCGTTATTATTTCTGGAACATTAGAATTATTATTAGCATCTTTTCACTGTTTATGAATTTTGTCGTGAAAACCGTAACTAAGATTAGCTCCTTTTTCTCTGTTTAACTCCGTTTCTCCTGTTGAAAATCTCTAGGGAGCTTGCGGGGACCTTTGCTCAGCTCTGCCAGCAAGTTGATGTGACGAGGGAAGACCTGGAGAAGGAAATCGCGGCCCTGAATCAAAAAATTGAGGTCTTGGATTCCCTGCAGGGCAAGGCCAAGCTGCTCAGGTACTGCATTTCGACCTCCGTCCTCGGCTGCTTCTGTGGGGTGAATTCCTCTTCTTGGTATGAAAGAGACAGCCCGGATCCTTTAAGCCTATTTTTCCCCCATATGGGCTGCTCAGCAAGGCTGTGTGCCCTCTGCTTTGGGGGCAGGTAGGGTGGGGGCCAGACGCAGGGCTTTTTCCGTGGTGGCACCTTGACTTTGAGACTCCCTCCCCACAGCTGTCTGCCTGGCACTTAACACTTTAATACCCAGCACCTCTGCTCCTTCTTCTGATGATTATTATGATAGCTTGTGGACGGTTTCAGTGCTCTGTTTCCATGATTCTTGATGCTGCTTTTATTTATTTATTTATTAGATTTATATCCTGCCCTTCCCAGATGGGCTCAGGGCGGCTTCCAACAGCGGCAGATGCCATAACAACCAGTTAAAACCTTATTAAAAAATCAATAAATAAAGTGCGGTGCGCTAGATATTAACTTATCTCTCCAAGATGGGATCCTTTTATCACCTAGCCTGACAACATAGGTTCTTGGTCACCTAGGCGTCTTCCCAGGGCTGGTTCACTTATAGATCTAATCCACCGTCATAGATGGCAACTCAGTGGTGGCACTGGCGACGATGACTCCTATGCAAAGGCGTGGCGGAAGAGCTCCGTCTTACAGGCCCTGCGGAACTGTGCCAAGTCCCGCAGGGCCCGGATCTCCTCTGGGAGCTCGTTCCACCAGACAGGAGCCGCCACCGAGAAAGCCCTGGCCCTGGTTGCGGCCAGCTTGATGTCCTTGGGGCCTGGAACCACCAGTAGGTGCTGCGCCCCAGACCGTAGTGCTCTTGGGGGAACATATGGGGAAAGGCGGTCCCTTAGGTGACAGGCCGCCTTCTCTGCTGCCGTTTCTTGTTCCCTTTCTGCCATGGGCCAGGGGTGCTGCGGGGCGATGCCTGTGACGGTTCTGGTGTTGCCAAGTGTTGGTGTCCGGCTGCTGTCGAGAAGCTGACCTTCCTCTCCTCTCCTCTTTCCTCTCTGCAGGAACAAGGCCGGGTGGCTGGACAGCGAGCTGAACATGTTCATCCACCAGTATTTGCAGCAGAGCAGATAAGCGGCGAAGGGGGTGGCGGCCGTCCCTCACCCCGTGTTCCACTTGCTGGTGCAAAACCGTTCTTGGCGATGAGAAGCCCCCCCCAGGGGCACACGCAGAAGCTAGTCGCTGGGCAGTCCCCCTTTCTGCCACGCGACCGAGAGACTCCAGCTTCCTCTCCGCATGATAATCCTCTCTCCTCTTCCTTTTAGCATCCTGTCTCTTCCCGGTAGGGATCTTAAGTTCAGAATTTAGCAGGAGGTGTGTCAGTCTTGATACCTTTACCTGACGAGGTCCGGAGGTCCCTTCATCGTTTTTTTTGTTTCAGTCGCCAATGAAATGTCGAGGCAACCAAATCCTACCCAAATCCTGTCTAGTGTGGGTTGAAATTTATTCTGGACTTCTCCCTCTTTCCCCCCGATGTCGAAAAATGAATTGCTTTTTGTTCATTAAGCAGCTAGTCCACTTGTTCTGTGAGGCAAGGGCACGGTCCAGCCAGAGCTAAGCACATTTAAGTCAGCTTGGTCCCACTGGAATGGATTTCAGCCCAAGTTTACGCCTCTATTCCGTTGAAATCAGAGAGAAATAAACGTGATTCCATTTTGGCTGGATGGTGTGGTGCCCACTTCATCCGGGAGGCGAATGAATTTTAACATGTGCTTCCTGTTTGCCTGATAACACGGGTGCTTCCTGGTTACCTGGTAAGACAAGGAATACTTCCTGGTTGCTTGGTGATAGAGGCCTCTCCAGGCTCGTCCCAGCTACAGTTGAAGAGAGCTGGAGGATTCCTGGCTGCGGACTATGAGATGCCCAAAAATGGTGGAGGAGGCGCCAACCCCAAGGGCTGGTGTAAATCCTTGGATGTGTTCAGGATGCCCAAGTATGTAATGAAGTTGATTTTGACTTGCGAGACAAAGAGGTTTGCATCAACAGATGTATTGAACACGAGAGGTGAACTCTCTCCCTCCCTTCTGTCCTGCTCTTAAGTAAATTCCCTTTTCCTTGAGCAAAGTTTTTGAATCTTGAATTAGTTTTTGAATTTGCCTCCTCTCTGTAGCCAACATACCCTTGCCGTAGTTTGCAGAGTTGTAGTAAATACTGCTGAATTAGGTATTGAGCACCTGCTGGGCCTGAAAGCCACAGGGCGGTGTACAGGAGGAGGGGATGGGAAATGCCCAGAGAGAAGGTTCCAGAATGTAGCCCTATGGAAACACCCCTCCAATTAGCACCAACCTGGTTCTAGGAGAGCACAGAGAACTAACAGACTGTAGTGGATTTGGGTCCCTTTGCAGTGTCCATATTTTTATTTGCAAAGAAAGAGTGAAAATACCCTATGGTGGATTGCTTTAAAAAAAATTGTTTAATAGGTTCTTTAGTTTCAATGTGACTGCAGGAGGTGGATTAATGCCGCAGGAGAAGAGGGAGCTGGTCAAGGTGGTCGGTTGAGAAGAGCTGTTTCCCTTTATCTTCTTCCTCCTGTATTAACTTGCAGGAGAGAAAAAGTCCAGAGAACCCAGTGGACCTCTGTGCAGAGTTCATGCATGTAGGTGAGGCGTATGAACAAGCACCCTGCCCCTCCCACCCCGCTTGCAAGTGAGTGTCCGCCCCCCCCCCATTCTGTCCTATGTATATTTGCCCAGACATGCCATGTCACCTAGTTCTGGACCTGTCCCTGGATAACAGGGACAGAAACTACGGGGGCCACATTGGGTACCTTCTGGCCAGGGACCAGGGTCAGCTTACTGGGTCCTGTTCCTCCCCTGTGTATCTTGGCTGGCCGCTACGTATATTGTGTGTATAAGGGTAAGTAAGCCTTCGTATGGCCAGTTCACATGTTTCAAAAATTTCAGCGTGGAAGCCCCTTTTGTCCATGCAGATGGGAGTGGGACACCTGCCCCAGTTGGGGGTTCCACAGTTGGTTCGCTGTAGCAACCCTCCTTTTCTGTGTTCGCTGGATGGGATCATTCAGATGTCGATTGTGCACGATTTCTTTGTAGAACTTTTGAAATGGCCCCTAGATAGCGGAGGCCACTAAAACGGGAGAGAGCCCCTGTAAGGATCTGCTGCCCTCTCCTGATTCCCCCAGCAGAGTCTCCACTTGGAGTAACTAAGCTGTTGGGTTCCCCATAAAACCAACCCGGCCGAATTCTTTTGCTCGGTAGCACTTCAGCTGCTGCGGACTAGGAGACGTATTCCGGTAGCCAATTTGCCACACCCTAAAGGACAGAGCTCCTGTTTTCTTGAGAAACCACCCTTGTAGCCAAATGCACTTTATTTTTCACAGCTGCTAACTTGATTACTAGACAATATTTGTTCTCCCTCGTTGGCCAAATGTGAGGCTTTCCCAGGTCCTCTCAACAGGGTGTTTCCTCTCTGCTGTATGTGAAAGTGGCCAGTTTGTGAGTTTCGGCTTCTTATTGCACGAATTAATTTTATTGCCACGGGCCCTTCAGTTAATATCAGACATGAAAAAATAAACAATGAAATCGTCAGGCTTTCTGTGTTTTGCTTTCTTGGGTGGAACTCCTCTGTCAGGTTGGTCGCGTCAGAGCTCTCCACTCGTCTCTGTCCCATGCAAGGAACGTGACGTAAGAGCGTTTTAATCCATGAAACTGCCTGCAGGGGTCAGACGCAGTGTACCTTTTGAGTCTCAGCTCCAGGAGAAAAAGGAGCATCGCCTTTGTTACAGGACGTGGAGCAGTGGGCTTTGATTCTTCCAGCGGCTTTTCTTTAAATGACATGCTTATGTGGGGTCTCTCATTCCCACCTGCTGTGCTGTGCTTGCAGCATAGTGGGGAGGGGGGAGGGCATCGCTCAGAGCAAAGCTCATGTTTTAGGGGGGGCAAAAGGGCCTGGGGGGCAATGCCTTGGAGAGAGCAGCCAGTAGCAGTACTTCAGGGGCTGGATTTATGAACTGCTGTTGCATGGGGGGGGGGCACCCAGGGCTTCCTCTGAAAATCCGGCATACAGCCAAAATGCCCACAGTTTGCAGCACGGGCCAGCCCCCCTCCCCACTAGCTCCTCCCTCCTGTCATGACCCAGCAATGGCCACATGGGCATGCCAAATCCAGTCCTATCTGGAGGTTTTGACGTTTGCAGTGGGCACCGTGAACACCTTGACTGGCCAGCAGAAGACTTCATTTGTAGGCCTTGCTGGCAGCTGAAGTTGGGCACACCAAAAGCCAGGGGGTGCTCCAGGGCTTTGGGGGGACCCCTCTATAGGAGCCTGCTCCAGAGGGAGAACCCCACCTGCAAAATTTGGTAATGCCTTTTTTAAAGTTAGGTCCAAGTAAAAAATAAAGAAACACTTGCTTCGTGGGGGGGGGGGGGGGGGC
>NW_015167061.1:281148-315961 GCF_001447785.1 Gekko japonicus
GGCCCAGACGCGTGTGGGGGGGGGGGGGGGGTTAGTTGCCAAGAAGGGCTCCTTAGAGTCGTGCGTGTCGTGCCACCACCTACGGCTGAGGACAGCTGCCGCCACAGCAAAGCCGATTCGTCGCCTTGGGGTCCGCAACACCCCCGCGCGGGCGGAGCCACCAGGGGGCCACGTGGGCCGGAGGGGGGCCGCGGCCCCTTTAAAAGTGAGAGCGGCGAGCGGTTGGTGCGCGGCACGCCGGGTAGGGGAGGCGGCGCCGGCCAATCAGGGCGCGTTCGGAATATGTTCTTCTGCTCCCCGCGTATTTTTTTTGCAACGGCGCATTTCGCCTCCCCTGAACCTCCGGCGCTAACCTCTCTTTGCAAAGTCGCCGCTTCGCCGCTTGGGGCTGTTTGGAGCTTTGGGGGAGGGCCGTGTGCGTGTCGTGCCGCCACAGCAAAGCCGATTCGTCGCCTTGGGGTCCGCAACACCCCCGTGCGGGCGGAGCCACCAGGGGGCCACGTGGGCCGGAGGGGGGCCGCGGCCCCTTTAAAAGTGAGAGCGGCGAGCGGTTGGTGCGCGGCACGCCGGGTAGGGGAGGCGGCGCCGGCCAATCAGGGCGCGTTCGGAAGCTTCCCTTTGGCTACATAGTTGAAAGAAACCGACCAGAAAGTGAATGGGTGAGTCGGGGGGGGGGGGGGGGTGCCTCCTTCTCGGGAGGCCGCGGAGGCAGGGGGTAGGGTTGGGTCTGTGCTGGAAGTGGGGCGAGGCTTGACTTGGGGACTTCTACGC
Organism: Gekko japonicus; assembly: GCF_001447785.1. NCBI lineage: Eukaryota > Metazoa > Chordata > Lepidosauria > Squamata > Gekkonidae > Gekko > Gekko japonicus. The sequence continues at coordinate 281,920 of NW_015167061.1, forward strand.
AAATGGAAGTGCTGGGGACCAGGCTCTCGGACTTGGGGGACTCCATTAGGGTTGCCAAACTCCAGGTGGTGGCTGGAGATCTCCCGGGATGACAACCGAGGCTCCCTCTAAGCTGTGGAGTCTCGTGAGCAAAAAATCTACATTGTGAGCTACTGGCATTAAAGTTGTGAGCAAACGTTTTGGATACTACATCAATTAGTTTGCTCCGGAGCCATCCTTCTTGAACTAAGACAAAAACGTGTGAGCCGGGGGCTAAAAAACTGTGAGCTAGCTCACACTAACTCAGCTTAGAGGGAACACTGGCCTCAACCATACGCCTGGTGGAACATCTCTGCCTTGCATAAAATGGAAAGCTGGTTACAGCTTGTGTAATTGTGATGTCCTCATCCCCTTTTAGACTCCAGGGAAATTTGGATGGTCTATAGAGGAACTTGCTGTAATAAACCCGGTGGAAATCGACTCTGAAGACATACGCCGGCAGGCCTTATATTTAAGCCGTGCCAGGTCAGTTGGTTTCTGCGGCGTGAGGTAAACGTTGCAACGGGACGTGAAAACCGTCTTTCTTCTACTGCAGTGAACCAACGGCTTTGTTTGTTTGTTCGTTCCCACTTCACAGGGTTGATAAAGAGGCAGAAGAGAAGAGACAGAAAGCCATCGAAGAGGTAACTTTTCTTTCTGAGGTTCTTGGCTTAGATGGTGTAATGTTATACAGGGTAAAGTAAATGACAGTGGAGCCTATATAACTGGAACATAACCTTAAAATGTGAAGAGTGGGTGGGCGGAAAGAGAGCTGCCCCTCAAAGGGTGGCCTGGCTGGAGGAGTAACAGGGCTTCTTTGGGGCCTGAAAAACTAGAGTTGAGTCCACTAGTATCTTGGAGAGCAGCAAAGTTTTCACAGTAAACTTGCAAGAGTCAAACGTCTCTTTGCCAACGTGGCAGTGGATCAAAACCATGTCGAGAGCAAAGTTAGTTAGTTGCCCAAATCAGAATTCTCTCCCCACCACCACCACCTTTTCCAGCCAGTGCTTAAATTCCACCAGGAACTTCCACCCACTGGCAGGGACACTTCCTAACTAGTTCGGTGGAAAAAAAGCACTTTGTATCTGCTCAGGAGCTCTCTTACCCCTTCTTCCTTGGTATGGGTCTAAGACTGAACCTTGCGAACAGACCTTGGAGCTGCACCCGGATGCAATGAAGCTCTGCTTCTGACTTGTGGCGGAAAGGGCCCTCGAGTCGCAGCCGATATATGGTGACCCCCATGGGGTTTTCAAGGCAAGGGTTGCTGAGAGCGATGAACTAAAAGCTTGAGTTAGTTAGTCTTGCAGTTAAGCCTGCAATTAGCTTCTGATGAGTACACCGAAAACTTGCGTTAGTTAGTCTTACAATTAGTCCACTTAAGTAATGGAATTGTAAAGGTATTTAGTGTATAAACACAAAACTGCCACCAGGGAGTTGATTCACCTCCCCCCCCCCCCCCCCCCCCCCCAACAGACGCACTGCATTTTCTGGACATTTCTGCATCCAATCAGCCATGAACCGCAACGCTGCTCGTGCTGGTTTGGTTCTCTTCTGAGGCTCCTCGGCAAATGCTGTTTCCTCCAGGTCCTATGGCAACCAGCACAACACGACACGCCCACTGGAAGTCTGAATTAATTCCTTGGCAGTCTGTGCGAAGGGGAACGAGGGGCGGCTAAGCAGCGGCAAAGAGATTAACTCTAGGCCTTAATTGTATTGCTCCGACTTAGATGGCCCAGGCTGGCCTGATTTCGGAAGCCAAGCAAGGTCAGCCCTGGTTCGTACCTAGAGGGGAGATCAGGAAGGAAGTCCTGGTTTGCTACACACAGGCAGGCAACAGCAAACCACCTCAGCCTTCCTTGCCTTGGAAACCCTGCGGGTTCCCCGTAGGTTGGCTGCAACTTAGATGACTTTCCACCACCAAAGGGAAATTATTTCTAAGGCTCAGATGTTTTATTAAGAGCCAGTGTGGTGTAGTGGTTAAGTATGTGGACTCTATTCTGGAAGAACCGGGTTTGGTTTCCCCCACGCCTCCACATGCAGCTTGCTGGAGTGACCTTGGGTCAGTCACAAGTTCTCTCAGAGCTGTTCTCTCACGAGCCGTCCTCGAAAGAGCTCTCTCAGCCCCGCCGACCTCACAGGGTGTCTGTTGTGGGGAAGGGAAGGGAAGGGAAAGGAGATTGTAAACTGCTCTGAGACTCCTTTGGGTAGTGAAGGGTGGGGTATAAATCCAATCTCTTCTCCTCTTCTTCTCTTCTTGACATTGGAGGTCTGCAGCTGAATTATCTGGAGGTGTTTTTCATGCTGTGCTTCTAGTCCTGTGGAAGCCCAGAACACCTTGCTTCCTAAAAAGCAAGCTGTGCTGCCCTCCGTCATCTGATTCTCGTTGCCCACCCCCTCGTATTTAAGACAGCACAGCCCCCACCCCACAGTTCTAATGCACATTTTCTAGAGTTAAATAAACTAGGTTCCGCTCAAACTTCCCAAGGACGTTCACCGAGGAGATGTTTAGTGATTTCCATTCTGTGTCCATAGAAAAGTAACACAATTCAGTTTAGATTTAGGTGGGTCGCCGTGTTGGTCTGAAGCAACAGAACCATGTTTGGGCCCAGTGGCACCTTTAAGACCAACAAAGTTTAATTCTGGGCATGAGCTTTCATGTCTGAAGAAGTATGTATGCACACGAAAGCTTACACCCAGAGTTAAACTTTGTCAGTCTTAAAGGTGCCACTGGACTCAAGCAATCTGTTTAGAACTGGAAGTGCAGTGACTTCAGACTTTTCCTATCTCTATGTTCCTTCTAGGAGCTGCGGTGGCTCAAGTGGTTAAGACGCTGAACTGCAGGCTGTGGAAGGTCAGTAGTTCAGCAGTTCGAGACCCGAGTGTGCCACATGATGGAGTGAGCTCCCGTCTCTAGTTCCAGCTCCTGCCAACCTAGCAGTTCGAAAGCAAGAAATTGCAAGTAGATAAATAGGGACCACTTTGGTGGGAAGGTAACAGCGTTCCGTGCGCCTCTGTGTTTAGTCATGCCGGCCACATGACCACAGAAACGTCTTTGGACAGCGCTGGCTCTTCGGCTTTGAAACGGAGATGAGCACCACAACCCTAGAGTCGGATTCGACTGGCTTTCGAGCAAGGGAACCTTTACCTTTACCTATGTTCCTTCTCTCCCCATGGAAGAGTAAAAACATAAGAACATCAGAGAAGCCAGTGTTGGATCAGGCCAATGGCCCATCCAGTCCAACACTCTGTGTCACACAGGGGCCAAAAATACCAGGGGCCATCAGGAGGTCCAGCAGTGAGGCCAGGACACTAGAAGCCCTCCCACTGTTGCGCCCCCCCCCCAGCACCAAGAATACAGAGCTTCAGCAATAAGACAATTCTCCGGTCCCTCACTCAGTACACCAGTTTCAATCCAGACCCTCACTCGCGACTGCCTGCCTAAGGAAAAGTTCAGAACCGCCATTTAAAAGGGAACTTCAAGACCTGATATTGTAGCTTAAGGTTCAGCTCTGGTGTCTTTGAAGGCATGATGGAGAGATCCCTCTGAGCACGTGCAGAGTGTATTTCCCTTGCTAGAACGCATGCACGCGTGCGCACACCCCAGTTCCATGTCCAAAGAGGTGTCCTCTGGACAGGCCTGTTGTTTTTGAAGTTAAGGGAAAGTTTTGGCCCCTGCTTTTTGGCCTGCCACCTCCCGTCTTGTTCTGTCTCAAAGCAGGAGGCGGAAGATGGACCTGGAACAGCTGGAGAAGCTGCGTCTTCTGAACCAGGATCTCCTGCAGAGGCTGAAGGCAAACCAAGAGGAATTCCAGAAACAGCTGCCTGGCCGGGCTCCCTCCCGGCCCCTGCGGTCGAAAAGAGAGACTCCAGAGAACGGATGGGCACCAGATCCCCAAAGGGGGGTATGTCGAGGGACAACTGCACAGTGTCCCGTTTATTTATTTATTTATTTTCTCCCCACTTGGGGACCCAGAGCAGCTTATGCCATTATTTTCCAGTTTATCCCAAAACGGTCCTGTGAGATCAGTTCGGCTGAGAGTGTGTGGTTGACTCAAGGTCACCCAGCCACCTTCCAGGGCAGAGTTGGGATTCGAACCTGGGTCTGCTAGATCAGGGGTGTCGATTCGTCGAACTCATTTGTTATGAGGGCCAGATCTGACATAAATGAGACCTTGTTGGGCCGGGCCACGTGTGCCATAAAATGTAATGCCAGGTAGCAGAGATATTAAACTTTATAAAGGACGCAAACACAGAGGAGGTTTTTTTTTAACTTAAAATAAACACATGCTTAAAGCATTAGCACTCTTGCCATATTTTGTTTATTTAACAGTGTCTGATAACTGACACCTCTTGCTCTGAATTATTGCATCAAAATGTCTGTGCTGTTGCAATCTTGAGTATGCTGTTCAAGTGTGTATCTGTAAGCTGCAAACCTACTTTCGATTTATTGACATTCACCACAGGAGTCTCAAGCTCAGAGTTCTGAGTCTAGGACCCAGGTTAAAACATTAAATGGCTGAGTGATTTAAGAGAGTCTGGCGAAGCAAGCGATGATGCAGCAACAGCAGCAGCAGAACTGGAAGCAGGAGACAGCCAGTTCCACTGCGGGCCTGAGGGAGGCCCTCCGGGGCCTGATCCAGCCCACATTTGACACCCCTGGGCTAGATCCTAGCCCAGTGCTCCAACCACTACAGCATATGGGGAAATCTGCAGTTCATTGTTATAGGAGAAAGTCTGCTCCTGTCCATTACGCTCTTATCCTGCCCTTCCTGTAAGGTGCTTAGTGCCGCATACATAGCCCCCACACCCTATTTATTTATATTTATTTATATTTGAATTTATATCCCACCCTACCCCGAACGCTCAGGGCGGCTAACAAGGGCACCATGTGCCGAGGTTAAAACAGTAAACACATAGTTTAAAAACAATAAAGTACAATAAAGTACAATAACAAATTTACAAACAGATTTAGACAAGATGGGTCGATCTTAACTTCCAAACGACTTCCTACGATCTTATCATCCAAGCCGTGCCCAGGCGCCTCGCTCCCCCCTTGGGGGGCCAGGCAATCATGATGTTAATCCGCCAGAGCATAGGGGGCAAAGGTGGAATAGTGGCGGCGGCGGCTCCTACTCAAAGGCCTGGCGGAAGAGCTCCGTCTTGCAGGCCCTGCGGAACTGAGAGAGGTATTCACATCAACCCTGTGTTGAATATCAACCCTATGAATATCAACCCTATTTATATTCACATCAACCCTATGTTGTCAGAGTGAGTAGCCCAGGCTTTCCCCTAAGCTTCAGGGCGGGGCTGAGATTTAAACCAGGATCTCCTCTGGGCTAGTCGCACACTCTAGCCAGGGGTCCTCCTCAGCCTTTTTGAGTCTGGGGACACCTTTGGAATTCTGGCATGGTGCGGTGGGCGCAGCCGCAAAATGGTCATCGCAGCTTACCTTCAGTCACACAGTGAAGATGAAGGAGAAGAGAAGAGATTGGATTTCTACCCCCCCGCCTTCACTACCAGAAGGAGTCTCAGAGCGGCTTACAAATCTCCTTTCCCTCCCCCTCCCCACAACAGACTCCCCATGAGGTAGGTGGGGCTGAGAGAGCTCTGACAGAAACTGCTCCTGAGAGAGCTTGTGACTGACCCAAGGTCACACCAGCAGCTGCATGTGGAAGAGTGGGGAATCAAACCAAGTTCTCCCAGATTAGAGTTCGTGCACCTAACCACCACACCAAACTGGCACTTTGTGCTGTGATGGCAGCTGCTGCCAAAGCAATATGTGTAAAAATCTGCACATCCAATCAAATCTCTAGTGGCGGACTCTAATCTGGAGAACTGGGTTTGATTCCCCACGCCTCCTCCACGTGAAGCCAGCTGGGTGACCTTGGGTCAGTCACAGTTCTCTCAGAGCTCTCTCAGCCCCACCTACTTCACAAGCAGTGTTCCCTCTAAGCTGAGTCAGTGTGAGCTAGCTCACAGTTTTTTAGCCCCGGCTCACACATTTTTGTCTTAGCTCAGGAAGGATGGCTCCAGAGCAAACTAATTTATGCAGCGGCCAAATGGCTGACTCACAACTTTAATGCCGGTAGCTCTACAAAGTAGAATTTTTGCTCACAAGACTCCACGGCTAAGAGGGAGCATTGCTCACTGGGTGTCTGTTGTGGGGAGAGGAAGGGAAGGGGATTGTAAGACACTCAGAGACTCCTTTGGGTAGTGAAGGGCGCGGTATAAAAGCAACTCTTCTTCTTCTGGCCCTGCCCACTGTTTCTAGAAACACTCGGCAGGGTCCAGAAAAGGTGTCAGCAGGTGGTGTGCAGTGTTCCCTCTAAGCTGAGTTAGTGTGAGCTAGCTCACAGGTTTTGAGCCTCCAGCTCACACATTTTTGCCTCAGCTCAGGAAGGAGGGCTCCAGAGCAAGCTAATTTATGCACTAGCCAAATCGCTTGCTCACGACTTTAATGCCAGGAGCTCAAAGTAGGATTTTTGCTCACAGGACTTCACAGCTTAGAGGGAACGTTGGTGGTGTGGCACCATATTGGGGCCTGATGCTCTAGCCATTGCCCCGTGCTGGTTCTTTTGGAGGTGTAGGAAGCCAACACGTATTTGGAAAAAACTCCGGCTTCTGTTCCCATTCCAGAAAGAGAACAATGATCGGGCTGCTGAAGAGTTCGCTAGCATTGTGATGGGGGTGTCCAGGGAGGCAGGGCCCCAACTGGCAAGACCTGACCTCAGACCCCCCTTGAAACCCACAACATCCCGCAAGGAGGAAGAACAGGAAACAACACACCAAGGGGGTCAGCACCCAGACTCCGATTGGACTGAGAAGACTTCTGTACCATCGGCAACGGAGGGAGAATCCTCCCGAGTAGCTGGCAAAACAGTGAAAAAATGCAACTCTGTGGGTGACTCAGAGAGGAAATCCGTTCCTGCGAGCCAAACAGACTCTGAGACGCACCCTGCACATTTGCAAAGGCCGAGGGCCGGAGTGGAGCCAAACCGGGCGCAAGAAGCCAAAGAGAGCCACGGGCCGAGAGCATCGGCTCGGATGCCGCGGGCTCCCAAATCGATCCTGCTCACCCCTCAGTGCAAGGAAGCCAAAGAGAAAATGAAGGTGGGTGTTTGCAGTTCTCTCCTTTACCAGCCTTATCTTGGTGGTGGCGGGACGTGTGTCGAGTCAAAGCCAACTTGTATGGCAACCCGGTAGGGTTTTGCAGGCAAGCGGCGTTCAGAGGTGGTTTGCCATTGCCTGCCTCTGTGTAACAACCCTGGGCTTCCTGGGCAGACTCCTGTCCGAATACTAGCCAGGGGCAACCCAGCTTTGATTCCAAGATCTGGCAAGGTCAGTTGGCCTGGCTTATCTGTGTCAGGGCAGCCTTCTTTTAAGGGTTGAAAAGGAGCAAAATTGGCAACTGGGAATTCTTAAGCTGAATCGTCGCCATCGTGCTTCCGTTGCCCCCTCCACACCCCGCCCCAAAACTTACTGCTTTCTGCAGACCCAAGGTCTCCTCAGCACAGAACTTGTAAGTTCTTGTTTGGGAAAAGGTCCTGCCCTGTAGGCCAAGAGGGTGACGTTTTCTCTTGCAGAAGGAGGCCGGGCGTGTGACGTTTGTGTCTGACCCTGAAGAATACACTCTCCCTGCGGACGAGTGGTCGGTTCGTCCTTTCCTGGGGTACGACTGGATCGCAGGTGTGGCCGCTTTATCTGTTTGGAGCAGAAGGGGTTCCAGATGAGCTATGGCGTCTGGCAGAGTTTGTCCCCTGAAAGTGGTTCATGCAGATTGATTTCTGCAGGCTGCAGTGGTCTTGGGGGAATATTTGTTTGATTTATCTGCTTCTGCTCATATCGTCTATAGCCCTGAGCGCCTTTCTCACTGAGACTCAAGGCAGACAACAAAATAAGAACATAGGAACGTAAGAGAAGCCAGTGTTGGATCAGGTCAAAGGCCCATCCAGTTCAACACTCTCGTGTCCCACAGTGGCCTAAAATACCAGGTGCCACCAGGAGGTCCAGCAGTGGGGCCAGGACACTAGAAGCCCTCCCACTCTTGCCCCCCCCCCAGCACCAAGAATACAGAGCATCCCTGGCCCCAGCCTGGGAGTTCCTGTCTATACCTTGTGGCTAATAGCCACCGATGGACCTCTGCTCCATATGCTTATCTAATTCCCTCTTGAAGCCGTCCATGCTTGTAGCCACCGCCACCTCCTGTGGCAGTGAATTCCATGTGTGAATCACTCTTTGGGTGAAAAAGGACTTCCTTTTATCCGTTCTAACCCGACCACTCAGCAATTTCATGGAGTGCCCACGAGTTCTTGTATTGTGAGAAAGGGAGAAAAGTACCTCTTTCTCTACCTGCTCTATCCCATGCATGATCTTATAAACCTCGATCATGTCACCTCTCGGCCGTCGTTTCTCCAAGCTAAAGAGCCCCAAGCGCTTTAACCTTTCTTCATAGGGAAAGTGTTCCAACCCTTTGATCATTCTAGTTGCCCTTTTCTGTAATATCCTTTCTGAGGTGTGGTGACCAGAACTGTACACAGTACTCCAAATGAGGTCGCACCATTTATACATTGATTAATATTTTTTTAAAATTCCACCAGAGAGCATAAAGACAACCAATAAACAATGCAATAAGAGTAGGACGAGAGAACTGGAAAACAACGCAAACCGGAAGATGTCTTAAGGCATGACATACCCTGAGCCGGCCGTGGCTGGGAAGGCAGGGTAGAAATTTAATAAATTAAATCAAATCAAATCATACCAGTATGCAGAAGAAAACCTGGAGTCCAGAAGATGATTCACAGTAGGTAAATGGAATCTGTTCCAGGCCGGGGTGAATATTGGCTCCCTGGGAGAAGCAGGATTTATATAGACTTTTGGTCTGGCTCAGCAGGGGCATTTTTGTGGTCTGACCTGTCTCGGACCCCCCTTCCCTTCTCTTCCCAGGTTTGCTAGACATGGACTCGTCAGTGTCAGAGAAACCAGAGCAGTATTTTTCTGAGCTGCAGGACTTCCGGCGGGTGAACAGAGATGCTTGCATCTACGACGAATGCTTATGGTGAGAGTGAGGCGCAAAGGCAGAAGTCCCCCCGGGGGGGTGGGCCTCGTGCATCCGGGCCAGAAGGAGAAACTAAACTCCTGGAAGTTAAGATCCCCAGAGGGAGGCCAAGCTCTGTATGCCCCACCCCGATCCTCTGAAGTGAAGTGGGTTGTCACCAATGTTCCCTCTAAGCTGTGGAGTCTTGTGAGCAAAAATTCTACTTTGTGAGCTACTGGCATTAAAGTTGCGAGCAAGTGATTTGGCTACTATATGAATTAGTTTGCTCTGGAGCCATCCCTTCCTGAGCTAAAACAAAAATGTGTGAGCTGGAGGCTAAAAAACTGTGAGCTAGCTCACACTAACTCAGCTTAGAGGGAACACTGGTTGTCACTAGAAACAGGGCTTTCTTGGTGTTGGCACCACAACTGTGAGCCGCCCTGAGCCCGTTCGCGGGGGAGGGTGGGATAGGAATGTAACAATAAATAAAATAAATAAATAAACTTCTTGAGCACCACATAAAAACGTAGCTGTTTTTACTGACATTCTAACTGATCCATGTCTATTAGTATTTTGTGTATTTGATATTTTTTTAAGAACTAAAAGAAAGCTACCAAAAAGAAGACGTTAAAGACATTACAGTATAATAATATGTCTGATCATCAGTAAATAAAGGAAACTTACATAAAAAGAGAATTATTATTCAGAGATACAAGAGAAATGCCATCTTAAATCGTTATCCAGTTTGAACTGGGGGGGGAGCTGATATTTTTTTAAAAGAATTAAAAGAAAGCTACCAAAAATAAGAAGACATTACAGTATAATAATATGTTTTATATCAGTAAATAAAGGGAACATACATAAAAATAATTATTAATCAGAGGTACAATTGAAATGCCATCTTAAATTGTTATCCAGTTTGAACCGGGGGGGAGTTGATATTTTTTTAAAAAAGAATTAAAGCTACCAAAAATAAGAAGACATTACAGTATAATAATATGTTTTATATCAGTGAATGAGGGAAACATACATAAAAAAGAGAATTATTAATCAGAGGTACAAGAGAAATGCCATCTTAAATCATTATCCAGTTTGACCTGGGGGGGTGAGTTGATTTTTTTAAAAAAGAATTAAAAGAAAGCTACCGAAAAATTATTTATTTATTTATTATTACAGTTCTATCCCGCCCTCCCCCGCGAACAGGCTCAGGGCAGCTCACATTCAGGGGCAACGTGGGCCCAGGCATATGAAACATATAAAAACAAGATAAAACAATCCATATTACAATTAAAGTGCTCGGAACATATCAAAAGAAGACATTACAGTATAATAATATGTTTTGTATCCATAAAGAAAGGAAACACACATAAAAAAGAGAATTATTAATCAGAGATACAAGAGAAATGCAATCTTAAATTGTTACCCCATTTGAACCATTCTAGCCGTCGAGGCTGTGTGACAGGGATCCTCCGTCAATTTCCCCGCTGTTATCTTTGATTCTGAGTAGGCCAATCATTGAACTCTGCTGACTTTTTACAGCCATTCGTGTTTTCGGCTGCATTTCTTTGTATTTCCAGTGTCTAGCACACATGGTTTATATTTCTTTCCCTCTGGTGGTGCCTGGTTATTTTCACAGCCAAGAGTTGTTTGGTCATGTTAAGATATGGTATGTTTTATTTTATGTTTCCATGTTGTAGTTTTGTTCTTTTTTATTAACCGTTCTTACTGATGAATAATGCAGCTGTTCAAAACTGTAGCTCAGGTTGCATGGCAACTTTTCAAAAAATGGAAAGAAGAGGGTGGTGTGCAGAACAGGATTAAGGGTACAGGTCTGCGTTGCGTTGGTACTCCAGGACGAGGGGCAAATATCGCCTCTGTGAGGGTCAGGGATACAGTGTTCATGTACGCCACTGGCATAAATTATGCAAATGGAGCCGATGTGCTTATTTTCTCAATTTATTCTGAAAATCCTTCTTTGCATAATAATCTGCCTTTGCTTGGGATACAAAGCTGCTTTCCGTGGAGTTGATCTTTGGTCCCTCTAGACTGAGAACTGTTGTCTCGGCCAAGCAGTGGTTCTCCGCGGTAGGGAAATGTCTTTTCTCAAGATCCTTTAACTAGAAATGCGGAGGACTGAGCCTGGGGCCACCTGTGTGTGCAGAACATGCTACCAGTTCACTCAGGTTCCTTCCCCCGACACTGGCCCTGACCCTCAGTCCTTTAGGGAGCGGGGTCCTTGCACCTTTTCGTTTCCCAGAGTTCAGTGCAAAGCATCAGTAGTGCTGGAGAACTCAGAACGATCCTCTGGCTGTTCATTTCCTCCACAGGTCAGAGGCACTGGGCTCCTCGGTTCTCGGTCAAGGATCAGAGGTGGAATCAACTTCCCATCAATGTACGGTCAGGCTCCCTCTTCTCCGTGGCCCACAAAGGGTTCCTTGCATGCTGTGAACCAGCAGGCCCTCTGACCCCCAGTGCCAAAAAGACACTCCACCCTGTGTCCGAAGCACCAAGAATACAGAGCCAGTTTGGTGTCGTGGTTAAGTGCGCGGACTCTAATCTGGGTGAACCGGGTTTGATTCCCCCACTCCTCAACTTGCACCTGCTGGATGACCTTGGGCAAGCCATAGTTCTGGCACAGCTGTTCTTGAAAAAGAGCAGTTTCTGTCAGAGCTCTCTCAGCCCCACCTGCCTCACAGGGTGTCTGTTGTGGGGAGGGGGAGGGAAAGGAGTTTGTAAGCCGCTCTGAGACTCCTCTGGGTAGTGAAGGGCGGGGTATAAATCCAATCTCTTCTTCTTCTTCATTTCTTCTGGGGAGGGAGGAGGCCCGTGCCGATGTAGCCGTCGTACCACCTGGCCACTGCATGTCCTGATCCGCCATCCTCAGGCCAGGGCAATGTCCCTGCTTTTGGGATTCACTCGACACCTTTCAGGCCCCAAGATCTGCGACCCGATATACTCTTCTGTACCCGGCCCAGCCTGCTGCAGTTTTTGGGTGTCTCTTGCAGGCGTCTTCTGCTACCGCTTAAACAAGCGACTCTTTGCTGTGCCCATGGGTTCAGAGTCGGCCTGTCCCATCTGCAAAACCTTGAGGACTCAGAAGCCGCCGGAAACGCTGGTGGAACCAGCCTTCGTCAGGTGAGTACGAACTCAGCAGGTGTTTGCTTTGCTTCTGGTGCTACCCAAGAGGGGGGGGGGCGCGAGCTGGTACAGTCTTGGTTTGCGCCGAGCAATGTCGCCGCTCCCCTGAGCGCTTTGCCTTTTCTTACTCTCAGTGTAAATGCTTAGTAGGAAATCACTGTCGAGAGGATCACGGCGGAATGAAGAACTGCACTTGCCTTGTTGTGATCTAATTCATCCCTAAATGTGCTTGTCAGTGCCTCTTGCGTGTCCTGTTTGTTGCAGGGTTAGCATCCCGCGATCCACCCTCCTCCCAGCGTACAAGCACAAAATCCATCGCAGGAAAAGCTATGAGCCAGCAGATGACCTGGCATTGCCATCGGTGAGTGTTCTGGCTTCGACTAAGAGCATAATTTGTAATTAATTTATTGTATATTTTAACCTGCTGTTCACCACCTTGAGCCCTTTGGGGAACTGCGGTCTATAAATTTAATAAATAAGAATAAGAAGAACTTAATAGAAGCCATGTTGGATCAGGCCAACTGCCCATCCAGTCTGATACTCTCCATCATGCAATGGCCAAAAAACCAGGTGCCATCAGGAGGTCCACCAGCAGAGCCAGAACTCCAGAAGCCCTCCCACTGTGGCCCCCCAAGCACCAAGAATACAGAGCATCACTGCCACAGACATAAGAACATGAGAAAATGCATGCTGGATCAGGCCAGTGGCCCATCCAGTCCAACACTCTGTGTCACACAGTGCCCCAAATCCAGGTGCCATCGGGAGGTCCACCAGCAGGGCTAGAACCCTCTCACTGTTGCCCCCCAAGCACCATGAATACAGAGCATCACTGCCACAGACATAAGAATTTAAGAGAAGCCATGTTGGATGAAGCCAATGGCCCATCCAGTCCAACACTCTGTGTTTCACAGTCCTCCAAACCCAGGTGCTATCAGGAGGTCCACCAGCAGGGCTAGAACTCCAGAAGCCCTCCCACTGTTGCCCCCCAAGCACCAAGAATACAGAGCATCACTGCCACAGACTGAGTGTTCCATTTACACCTTGTGGCTAATAGCCACTGATGGGCCTCTGCTCCAGATGTTTATCCAGTCCCCTCTTGAAGCTGTCTGTGCCTGTAGCTGCCACCACTTCTTGTGGCACTGAATTCCACATGTTAATTCTGTTTTGGCAGAGGCTGGTCAGAAGGGGTTGGAGGGAAGTGGGGGGCAGATTTCCTCCATGACTTTCCCCTGGAAATCTGGTGCCTCGTGCCCTGTTTGTGTGCTTCCAAACTGCATTGGCTGCTCAGTGTTGGAGACAGGATGCCGGGCTCGTTGAACCCACCTTAGTCCACTTGAGTAAGTTCTCGGCCGCTGGTTTCGAGGGGTTCATCCACAGCACCAGGCCCTCCCTTCTGTTCCCACAGCACTGCCTGGCCGGCTGGGAGAACCCCGTCCAAACTTTCAGCTCTACCCTGAGCAGCCTCGACCTCCGAACTACCCTGGCTGCCGAATCTTCCGGCCATTTGGATTGGGTAAGAACGCAGCATACATGATGCAGATATGCAGGTATGCCTGATATTGTCCAGGTTGCAGACAATGCTCCCTCTAAGCAAGAATTCTATTTTGTGAGCTCCTGACATTCAAGTTGTGAGTGAGCGATTTGGCCGCTGCATAACTTAGTTTGCTCTGGAGCCATCCTTTCTGAGCGAAGGCAAAAATGTGTGAGCAGGAGGCTAAAAAAACTGTGAGCTAGCTCACACTCACTCAGCTCAGAGGTAACAGTGGTTGCAGAATGCAGGTAGTAGAACCTGGTATTATGCAGGTTGTGAAATTTTATTGACACAGTTGTAGGATTTCTGCAAGGAAGGTTTTAAAATTGTTAATGGAGGAGGAAAGTAAGGGGGCAAGTTTGATTTACTGGCATTTAAAAGATTGCAGCTTTGGTGCCAATTAAAACGCAGTTTTATGTATTGCATCTTTATTCTACGTTTTTTAAAAATACTTGTTTGATACATGGTGCCTATGGCCCCTTCTAATCAACTAACAGCCCTGTGAGGTAGGCAAGGCAGACAGAAAGAAAGAGGGTGGCTAGAAGTCATCTAGTGAGTTTCTTTTTTAATTTTTTAAATTATTTTTTGGCAGTGTGTGTGTGTGTGTGTGTGTGTGTGTTTGGCATTGTGTGTGTGCGTGTGTGCGCGCTTGCGTGCCTGGAAGTCATGCTGGCTTCTGTTGGTCCCTAGTGGGTCTTGGATGTTTCAGAGAGATGGCTTAGCTATTGCTTGCCTCTGCATCCCAGCCCTGGTATTCCATCCAAGTCCTAGCCAGGGTTGGCCCTGCTTAGCTTCCGAGTTCTGGCAAAACCGGGCTTGCCTGGGCTATCCAGGTCAGGGCTAGTGAGTCTCTTCACTGAGTAGGAGTCTGAACCTGGGTTAGCCTGGTCCTAACTCTGTCACTGTAACCACACTGACACCATGCTGGCTGTATAGTATTCCCTAAGCCTGCCTCCAGGATCACGATGCCCATTTTATTTCACCCCCATCTTCCAGAATTCGGTGTCTAGAGTATCAGGCAAAACCAAGACGGATGACCTCCTCAACCTTTCCCGTGTGACAGCATTCGAACTCAACAACATGTCTCGTCTGTTGCGCCACCGGAAGCTGCCTGGCCACACGGCACCTTTCCGTTAGAGCAGTTCCATCTTTCTCCCCTCCCAAGGGGGGATCAGGAAGCCTGGAATTAAGGACCGGGACGGCGTCTGCGCCTGAAACTGAACAGCCCACCAGCCCACCTCTCAGCAGAGCAGCGTTCAAGAAAAGATGGGGTTGTAAACCAAAGTCTCTGTTTGGTCCACAAAGCACAGGGCATTCACAGACAATTTAAAAGAGGGTTTATTTTTTCCCCCAGTGTACTTGGGCGGGGAGGGGGTTTAAAATGGTTTTGAATAAAAATGGTTTTACTCACTTCTGGATGGCTAAGGAAACACTGAATGCTCGTGGGTTTCCAGTAGGAGGGAGTTCCACAAGACCAAGGCTACTGTTTGAGAAAGTCTTGCTCTCAAGAGGGAGTCGGGTCTTTCCCTGAAGACTTAGGCAAGCCCGGGAACCACTGCTTCCATCCCCAAACTGTAGAAACAACTGGCCTCGGTGATGTTCTTAAGGATGTTCGTGAATTTTTCCTGGAATGCCAGCTGCTGATTGGCTCCTTCCTTGTGGGGTTGCCATGGCAGCATCCTCCCTTGCAGCAATCCGTGTGTAGACTTGTTGCTCCAACAGAATTCTGAGTCACAGATCTGGACCCTTCTCTGTCCCAGAGCAGATGAGGTGGCTGCTGGCGATCTGGCCGCTCGTGAGCTCCAGACTTTGGCTCCTGGGCCGCTTCGGCTGTTCCGGCTTACAAGCGGATGTCGGTAAAGACACACACACACACACACACACACCGGTCTGCCACAGGAACCAGTTGTGTCTCTCTGATGCTGCAAGAGGTCTGAGACCTTGCAGTGGGGAAAGGGGCGTTGCTCTGGGAGGGCAGGAAGCCCCCCGATGGGCCAGTCACAGGTAGACTGCCTCTAAATGTGGAGGCCGAACGGCTGGGGGGCTCTGAGTTTTATTTCATGGACCGAAACCCCTGTTGTTGTTTTGTGGGGGGGGGGAACTTGTTATAAAAATATCAGAACGGTGGAGGCTTGCTGCCTTTTCAGGGGGAGGGGGGGCGTTTGTTTTTCCTGGCTGGTGGATGGGCAGACATTCAAGGGGGAGGGAGGCTTTACCTGCTGAATTTCCGCCTGCCACATAGCTATCCAGTACATTTTTCGCCCCCACTCCTAATGCTTCTCCAGTGCAGGAGGCCCTCTGGGAGATGGGGGGGATGATTTATACATGCAGTTGCCTAGCAGCAGAAGGATGGGCTTCCTGAAACCTCCTTGGGTGGTGTGTCAAGTAGGCAGGGAAGTCTCCTGGGGGGGTTGCTAGGTGCCTAGGGTTGCTAGGTCCCTAGAGAGTGTTGCCAACTTTGAGTTAAGAAATTCCTGGAGATTTGGGGGTGGAGCTTGGGGAGAGACCTCAGGAGGGTACAATGCCACAGAGTCCACCCTCCAAAGAAGCCAGTTTCTCCAGGGGGTCAGTCTGTTTCCATAGTCTAGAGACCAGTTGTTATTCTAGGAGATCACCAGTGTGCAGAATGCTACTTCCTTTCTCTTCCCCCCAGAGAGAGCAGTCTGGGGACTGTTCAAGGCACATCCATCTCAACTGCTGGCTGAGGCCGCGGCTCAGTGGCAGAGCCTCTGCTTGGCAGGCAGAAGGTCCCAGGTTCAATCCCTGCCATCTCCAATTAAAAAGGACCGGGCAGGAGGTGATGGGAAAGACCTCTGCCTGAGACCCTGGAGAGCTGTAAAGAGGGGCTGTGGCTCAGTGGCAGAGAATCTGCTTGGCAGGCAGAAGGTCCCAGGTTCAATCCCTGCCATCTCCAGTTAAAAAGGATTGGGTAGGAGGTGATGGGAAAGACCTCCGCCTGAGACCTTGGAGAGCGGCTGCCAGTCTGAGTAGACAAGACTAACTTTGCTGGACCGAGGGTCTGATTCAATATCAGGCAGTTACGTGTGACGTGGCCAACCACTTTGGGGGTCAGGCAGCAATTCATCTCCAGGCCAGTTTGGCCAGTGATCCTGGAGGTATTTTGCCATCTTCTGGGCAGGGAGCAGGGGTCACTGGGTGTGTGTGCGTGGAGAGGAGTATAAATGAATTTCCTGCCTTGTGCAGGGGGTTGGACTAGATGACACTGGAGGTCCCTTCCAACTCTGTGATTCTGTGGATGATGCCAGTGGGAATCCGGGGGGGGGGAGGCAGTCCTCTTCTGCTGCATTCCCCCCCGCCGCCACTTTCAGGGGGGTGCAGGATCTGAGGCCAAGGCGCCGTGCGAAGTGTTTTACTCTCCGCAGGGGGAAATCGCATCCACTGGAGCAACTGGCAGCCGTGGATCTGTATGTGCAACCTGCAAAAACAAGCCCGCATCCGGCACTTGGTGGCCTGGGCAGCCAATCTCCCCCTCCCCCTCAAGGCCAGGGAGTTTTGGGAGGAGAGGCCCTGCTCTCTGCAGGAGTGCGTCACGTGCAGGCCAGAGGAGTGTCCCGAAGACTCCGAGAGGTCCAGTCTGGATCCGCCATTCGAGAGTTTCCCGCCGGCTGACCCCCAGGACTCTGAAATTCCTCTTCCGCCCAGCATGGACTCTGAGTCGTACGAGAGTCTCCCGGTGGTGGACGACTTGGGAGAAGAGTAGGGGGCCCATGGAGGTGGTGCTGGGGGCCACGATCCAGAAACCTCTCGGCTCTGCTGCCGCCGCTGCCTGTCTGCATTAATGGGGCCAAGCAGCGGCCAGAGAGCAAAAGAAGCCTGCAGCAACAGGCGTGACAAAGCGAAGGTGGCAGAGGAGATTGGGACTCCGAGCCCTTGCCCGCTGCGCCAGCCCCAAAAGCTACTCCACCACCACTTCGGCTGGGTGCCAATAAAGTTACAAAGCAATGCAGTGACGTGGCTTATTTTTGGCTCGGTTTCTAGCCTTCCCTGATCCCAAGGTGTGGGCTTCACTGCAGCTAACATTCACGTGGAAATAACACACACACACACACACCGCTCCAAATGCCCGGGAGGACATTAAAATGCACGCTTAGAATCATGCTGGACTGCCATGGATCACGAGATGGCCCAAATAAAGAGGTTTCTGGGTGTTTTCTGGTTCTGATTCCAGCCAGTGGGATTTCTGCAGTGTAAAGGAATTCCACCAGCCAGTCACCAATTATTCTTGCTTGGTACAGACTCAGAAGGCGACTCCAGTCAGAAGAGCCTTGAGCGACCCGCCTCAAAAGGAAGAAAGGAACGTAAGTCTTCCTGTGTGCATTTGTGACGGCAGGAAGGTGGAGGCTCAGTCTTTTAAAAAATATATATCTGCAGCAGAGGCAGTTGTTCGCTTTCCTTCTGTCCCATAAGCGACAATAATGCTGCATAAACTCTCTTCGGGGATGTAAACCCAAACATTTTAACAACACCCCTTTTAGGCAGGCCAGTGTTGTGGCCTCCAATTAAAGAGTTGGCTGCTCAGCTAAATCAAACTCATAAGCAGCAGGGGTAAACTAAGCACTGTGATTTAAGAAGGATCTAGACAAGCTGGAACGTGTCCAGAGGAGGGCAGCGAAGAGGGTGAGGGTTCTGGAGACCAAGTCCTATGAGGAAAGGTTGAAGGAGCTGGGTGTGCTTAGCTTGGAGAGGAGACGACTGAGAGGGGATACGATAACCATCTTCAAGCCCTTGAAGGGCTGTCCTATAGAGGATGGTGCGGAGCTGTTTTCTGTTGCCTCAGAAGGTCGGACCAGAACCAACGGGTTGAAATTAAATCAGAAGAGTTTTTGGTTAAACATTAGGAAGAACTTCCTGACAGAGCCAGTGGAACAGGCTTCCTCGGGAGGTGGCGGGCTCTCCTTCTTTGGAGGTTTTCAAGCAGAGACCAGGTGGCCATCTGTCAGCAATGCTGATTCTGTGAACTTCGGCAGATCACGAGAGGGAGGGCAGGAAGGGTTGCCTCAGTGCTTAGTTCTCGTGGCCCTCTCTGACACGCCCAGGGGGATGCCAGTCGACACTTTGGGGTCCGGAAGCCATTTTTCTGGAGGCTTTTTGTCATCATCTGGGCATGGGACAGGGGTCACTGGGGGTGGGGGAGGTATTTGTGAATTTCCTGCATTGTGCAGGGGGTTGGACTAGATGACCCTGGAGGTCCCTTCCAACTCTATGATTCTAAGTTCAATTTGTTTTAAGGCAAATAGAATTATTAGGTTTTTCATCCCACCAAAGTGTGGTGGGATGGATTAAAAATGAAGTAAGCCCAATACGAACATCTACACTCCTATTCTCAAACTACCCTGAGAGGCAGATTAGGCTGAGCGAGGCAGTGCCCCAAGGTCAAGTGGTAAGTGTCATGGCTGGGCGGGAATTTTATTCCAGATCTCTTCATTCCAACCACGACCCCACACTGTCTCTCACATAGCTTTAAAAACAGTTACAAGTTAAAGACCACTATTTTTGGGGTAACTGAACTTCACCAGTCTCCATCAGGGTCATTCAGGGTGTTTTTAGCATTCTCAAATTGAGAGGGATGACACACAAGAGCCCTGTCGAGATACAATCTGACAGCATCACAATCAGAAAGCTGTGTGTTTTGGAGGTTTAGATAAAACAGACCCCTGCCCAAGAGCAAAACTCCTCTTTCCATACTCAAATATCACGTCGGCCCTTTCTGCACTCTAGTCCTGTGTCCTCCAAGCAATTATGCACTAAAATAAAATTCAACCTTTTAAATCCAGGTTTTTCCCCTTCCATTCTGCATGAAAATCGAGTTCAACCTTGTTTTTCCCCCATTCTAAATTATATTCCCTCCCTTCAGTGGTCAGCCCAGTTTCAGCCTCCTGTTGCCCCGGGGCTATTTGGATGCTGTTTTGCCGTGGACTTAAATTGCCTTGACTTGAACACAAAGAAAATCCGGAGTGGCAGGCAAATGTGGAAAGGACTCAATACAAGCTAGAGCACAGTTAAGAACATAAGAATGTAAGAGAGGCCAGTGTTGGATCAGGCCAATGGCCCATCTAGTCCAACACTCTGTCACACAGTGGCCAAAAATACCAGGTGCCATCAGGAGGTCCAGCAGTGGGGCCAGGACACTAGGAGCCCTCCCACTGTTGCCCCCCCTCCGCAAGTACCAAGGATACAGAGCATCACTTGCCCCAGACTGAGAGCTAATAGCCACTGATGGACTTCTGCTCCATATGCTTATCCAATTCCCTCTTGAAGCCGCCCATGCTTGTAGCTGCCACCGCCTCCTGTGGCAGTGAATTCCATGTGTGAATCACTCTTTGGGTGAAGAAGGACTTCCTTTTATCCGTTCTAACCCGACTGCTCAGCAATTTCATTGAGTTCACCACTGTGACAGAAAACCTGAAGAGTCACTCTTGCTCAACAAGGGGCCACCTACAGCACCTGGGATCCTGGACCCCCGGCGTTTACATTAGAATAACCCATTCCTTCCCGTTCCGTATTGGGCTACCATACCAAAGCTAATCCTTTTTTACAAAGGGGCAAACCAATCTGGGTTGGGACCAACTGTCATGGCGGTTCAGAGTCATTCACTGCTTGTAATTTTCTGATTGGCTGTGTTAGCCTCTGACATCAGAGATCAGGCTTTGTATGGGATTGGCTGGATCAGCTTGTCACTCTTAGTGAGTAGGTTGGCTTAGGTCTAATTCCATTGACTTGAAATATCTGGACATTTGGGCTTTCCCCTTATCTTCAGCAGAAGCCGGGGTCCACAGGACATTAGGTAGGGGTGAAAGAGTCCTCCTCCAACACCTTGTAGCCACAAGGAATTCTGCATATCCTTTGAGGAATCTGTTACCACCTAGGTAAAGTGTGACTAGGCAAGTTAGATTAACTCTGTGGCTTTTATTTGAAAATTTATGTGCTGTGTTACTGTGGTCCTTCTCTGTTGTCTGTAGTCCAAAGGTCTGATTCCCTGGTGGTTGTTGACAGGGTTTTAAAAAATAATACCTCATTGCCCCCCCCCCCCCGACATTTTTTTCTTTAATTCGTTTATTGGATTTTTATCTCGCCCTCCCCGACACAGTAAGGCTCAGGGCGGGTCGCGACGTGTAGGTCAACACCCAGTTAAAATACACTTAAAATTAATATACACTTCCAGATGGCGCACTAAGCAGATCGGGATAAGTCCACAGTGGGGGGCCGCCCCTCCTAGAGACCATATGCCTGCCGGAACAGCTCTGTCTTACGGGCCCTGCAAAACTGTTCCGGGCCTCGCAGGGCCTGGGTCTCATGAGACAGAGCGTTCCTCCAGGGTGGGGCCAGGGCCGAAAACGCTCTGGCCACAGGGACGTGGATAGCCGGATGGGATGGCCTTCGGGCCCGGGATCACCGACAAGTTGTTACTGGCGGAGTGAAGTGCCCTTTGGGGTACGTACCAGGAGAGGCAGTCCCTCAGACATGTGGGTCCATCTGCCCCATCCAGGAGGGGTACTGCAGTGAAGTCTCCACCCCACCCCCAAGCACCTGTGCCTAAAGAGTACAATACAAGCCAGTCTGGTGCAGTGGTTAAGTGCACGGACTCTAGTCTGGAAGAACTGGGTTTGATTCCCCACTCCTCCACTTGCAGCTGCTGGATGACCTTGGGCAAGCCGTAGTTCTGACAAGAGCTGTTCTCTCAAGGGCAGTCCTCGAATGAGCTCTTTCAGCCCCACCTACCCCTCACAGGGTGTCTGCTGTGGGGAGGGGAAGGGAAAGGAGAAAGGCCAGATACTGAAGCCGAAGCTCAAATACTTTGGCCACCAAATGAGAAGGGAGCACTCACTGGGGAAGACCCAGAAGCTGGGAAAACTGAAGGTAAAAGAAGAAGACCACTGCAGGCTAGACCACTGCAACGCTCTCTACATGGGGCTGCCTTTGTCGCAAATCCGGAGGCTGCAACTGGTGCAGAATGCTGCGGCCAGGCTGTTGATGGGTCTCTCTAGAAGGGACCATATTCAGCCTGTGCTGAAAGCGCTGCACTGGTTGCCAATAGCGTACCGGATTCGCTTCAAAGTGCTGGTTCTTACCTATAAAGCCCTATATGGTCTGGGTCCAGCCTACCTGAAGGACCGCCTTTCCCCGTATGTTCCCCCAAGAGTGCTACGGTCTGGGGCCCAAAACCTTCTAACCATACCGGGCCCCAAGGCTGCTAAACTGGCCGTCACAAGGGCTAGGGCTTTCTCGGTGGCGGCCCCCACCTGGTGGAATGAGCTCCCGGAGGAGATCCGGGCCCTGCGGGACCTGGTGCAGTTCCGCAGGGCCTGTAAGCCGGAGCTCTTCCACCAGGCTTTCAATTAGGGCCGCCACCGCCCCCCCCCCTTGTCAACAACCACCAAGGAAAAGCAAGGATTTCCTCACAGCTGCTAGGGATCTATGAGGACCTGTGGGGATCCAGGTGGTGCAGTGGAAAGGATCCAGTGCTTATTTTTCTCCCCAACAACCTCACCTTTTCCTACAGAAATGGAATATGCCAGTCTTTGAGTTGTTCTGGCTGGCAACACTAGAGCCTTGAGTAAAACAGAGGCAGCCGGCTCGGTAAAAGAAACCCACTGGAGTCTCTGCAATTCTGCAGTTCGGCGCAGAAGATACAAAGTGGAAATGGACCCCAGGCAACAGCGCCAGACCGCTGAGTTCTGCACTTACTACTAACCAACTCCCTAGAGTTCTGGGCTTTCAAAAAGCCCTTCTAACTGCAGCTGGCAGGGATGGAAGCTAGGACCTTTCACCTGCTCTACCCCGAGCTATGAGCCATACACAGGGACTGGATACCACCCCTCGGTCCAGCTAGATCAGTATCCCCTGTTCTGTCTAGTAACACTTCCTTTGCACATTCAGTACAGAGCATGACTGTGCAAATGTTGCCAGCTTTTTAATATATATATATATATATTTGGTGGCCTCCACATGGGGCATGCAGAACTTCAGATGTGGTGATCCACAAAGAACAAGCAAACCAGACTGGTGACGACACCCCACCACTGCTAACCCTCTGCAGGCGCAAGTGTTCGCGATGATTCAGAAACCAATCTCAGATAAGGCAAACCCTCTGCCCTTCTGCAAAAAGAGCCATTTGGCGGGGAAGAGAGAGAGAGAGAGAGAAGCCAATCTGGGATATCTGGGGTTCCATCTACTCTTTCAAAGTCGTCATTCTTTCTCAACGATAATCTTGGCCGTTTTCAAATCAGGGCGAATGGTGTAACACATTCATTCTTTTAACTGTTGGTTTTTGTCTCTCACGGTTTTTCTCAGTCTCGCTTTGAATCAAAGAGCAATGCTTTTTTTTTTTGATTTAGGAGTTTCGTTTACTGGATATCAGGCCCATAGCCAGAAACGTTCATGGGGGAAAGATAAACTCACTCTCTCTCTCTCTGTGGTGTGTGTGTATAAATGGACAGCAGCTGAACCCAGCCTAATACAGCCGGTCTGGAATGTCTAGGCTTACTCAACATATGAATGCAGGGCTCTTTTTGTAGAAAAAGCCCAGCAGGAACTCATTAGCATAATAGGCCACACCCAACAGCAGAAACTCATTAGCATATTAGGCCACACCCCAGACAGCACAGCTCATTAGCCCATTAGGCCGCACCTCCATGTTATCAGAAGTGTGGTTATGCAGCCACACCCACCTTTTGCTTGTTATTCTGTTTAACCTGTTGTCAAAACCCAGGGCTTTTTTTGTAGCAGGAACTCCTTTGCATGTTAGGCCACACACCCCTAATGTAGCCAATCCTAATGAGTTTCTGCTGTTGGGTGTGGCCTGTTATGCTAATGAGTTCCTGCTGGGCGTGGCCAACTCGGGAGCCAGCCGGAACTCCGTTCCTGTGCGTTCCTGCCCCAAAATAGCCCTGATTGTAAACGCCGTATGCATAGTTCAGTGGCATCTGACTTCTTGAAACAGGAATCCGGAGTAAATGCCAGAAGACTCCTCTTCACATTTGCCACAAAAGACTAACATGGCTCCCCCACCCCAGGAACTAAGTAGGTAGCTGGGTGGTGGATTACTGTCCCAAAGAGTTTCCTCCTAGTTTCCCTATAAGTGAAGTCAGGGTGATACCTTCTTGCTTCTTCTTAAAAAAAAAAAAAAATCTTGCTTCCAGCATCAAGCCAAGTGAAGAGGCAGCATTGCCAGTGGCTAGGACCCCAGGTCTGGATGGGCATGCTTAAATTTTTAACAATTTCTACTCCTACCAGCAGCCCTTCTTCCAGACTGCAGGCAGAGAAGTGGTCTTCATGCTGTCCGAGTTGCTTTCAGATGGAGATGCTCTGGATTTGAACCCAAGACCTTTGGCAGGCACAGAAGGTGCTTCAAGTCTTGAGTCGTGGCCTCCTCCTTGATAGGACAACTCCATGGCATGATAAGTGCATGTGAGCTTGTTATAGTAAAGTTAAACAGGAATCGTGTTTCTATATTTTATTTATTTTATTCCATTTATATCCCGCCCTCCTTGCGTAGCAGGCTCAGGGTGGCTTTACAGTGGTTAAAATACATTAAAACACAGATGCACTGAGACAACGTGTCATCTAATGCTGCCATGGTCGGGACCCTCTCCTCCTCCTCATCCCCCTCCCTTCCCCCCGCGTCTCATCTACTGAGCTCTGTTATCTGTCTGGTGTCCTTGAAGATTCTGCCGGGACCGCTTTTCCCGCTGGGAATGTAACTGCTGTCTTTTACCCGCGCTTTCAGGTGCTTGCCTATTGGGTTCACTGCATCAGGGGGTCTGGTTTGAAGGGGGTATTATAACTGTAGCTACCTTTTATCCTGCCATTTCTGACACAAGAGTTCATGGTGTCTCAAGTACTAACTCTCAATAAACTGAAACTTCTGAACGCTGAGTGTTTTGACTGGGAAGCCTGACACAATGCAATAATATAGTACTCAATCATAAATACACATACATACATCTAAAAACAGCTGCAGCTGTTGTTGCAGCTGAAAGACTACAATGTTTTTATTCTGGAGCCATGGCTCCCAAAGCTTCTGCTAGAATAAAACTTTTTCGTCTATAAGGTGCTACCGGACTCCTGTTGGTCTGTTTATTTTTATCACAACATGAAACTTCCACGTTTTGGGGCCGTGGGCCTTTGAATCCCGGATGCGGGACAAACAAAGGGCTGTTACTTTCTGTTCCTGGGGGCCCCTGGCCAGCTGCTGCTGTTAGAAGCTGGGCGCTGCTGGCCCAGGTGGGCATCTGGTCGGATGCGCCAAAGCTTGCTGAGAGAAAAACAAGGACTCCTCGGAACTTGGGGGAGGGGGGTGTTTCTTTCACCTTCCAAAAAAAAGGGGGGGAAACAGCTGCAGCTGTTGTTGCAGCTGAAAGACTACAATGTTTTTATTCTGGAGCCATGGCCCCCAAAGCTTCTGCTAGAATAAAAACTTGTTCGTCTATAAGGTGCCACCGGACTCCTGTTGGTCTGTTTATTTTTGTCACAACATGAAACTTCCACGTTTGGGGGCTGTGGGCCTTTGAATACCGGATGCGGGACAAACAAAGGGCTGTTACTTTCTGTTCCCGGGGGCCCCTGGCCAGCTGCTGCTGTTAGAAGCTGGGCGCTGCTGGCCCAGGTGGGCATCTGGTCGGATGCGCCAAAGCTTGCTGAGAGAAAAACAAGGACTCCTCGGAACTTGGGGGAGGGGGGTGTTTCTTTCACCTTCCAAAAAAAAGGGGGGGGAAAGAACATGGTCACTTCCAAGGTTCCCCCTCTCCCGGCTTCCTGCAAAAACTGAATGACTGAGCAGGGCTCTTCTACACAGGTAGGAGCTGTGGTGGCTCAAGTGGTTAAGATGCTGAACTGCAGGCTGGAAGGCCGGTAGTTCAGCAGTTCGAGACCTGAGTGCTGCATGATGGAGTGAGCTCCCGTCTCTGGTTCCAGCTCCTGCCAACCTAGCAGTTCGAAAGCAAGAAATTGCAAGTAGATAAATAGGTACCGCTTCAGTGGGAAGGTAACAGCATTCCGTGCACCTTGGTGTTTAGTCACGCCATCCACATGACCACGGAAATGTCTTCGGGCAGCGCTGGCTCTTTGGCTTGGAAACGGAAACGAGCGCCGCATCCCTGGAGTCGGATTCGACTGGCTTTCAAGCAAGGGAAACCTTTACCTTTACTAATAGGGTTGTACCATATGAAACCATATAGAAAGTTATTTGGATAGATGGTTAGGGATTGTGGTCTATGCCTCTGTGTATAGCTTGTCATAAGCAGGATCCTACTACGTGATTCTTGCATCACTGAATGTGTCATTTTAATACTTATGCTTCGCTTCAACTCCATTGTTTGGACTTCTGCTCAGTTCCAGACGTCTAATCCCATTTTATTGCTTACTGAATCTCCCATTCTGTTGATTGACTCACTCTGTGTAATCTGCCTTGAGTCACAGGAATGCATGAAGCTGCCTCATGCTGAATCAGACCATTAAGGACATCAGAAGGGCCCTGCTGGATCAGACCAGTGAAGGTCCATCTACTCCAGCCTCCTGTCTCACACAGTGGCCAGCCAGTTCCTCTGGAGGACCAACAACAGGGCAGAGAGGCCGAGGCCTTCATAAGAACATGAGAAGAGCCCTGCTGGATCAGACCAGTGAGGGTCCATCTAGTCCAGCATCCTGTCTCACGCAATGGCCAGTCAGTTCCTCTGGAGGGCCAACAACAAGATAGCCCTGCCTTGTAGGTCCCAGTTTAAGGGCAGTTGCTGTGGCCCAATAACCAGCTGGGGTCGGGGACATTCAGGAGGGGGCCTTTGCCTGCAGCCCAGGCTGCTTTTAAAGGTATGACGGGGGTGGTTTAAGAAAAGCGGGCAGCCCTTGCCTGGGGCGCTGAAGCCTCTTTCTCTGGTCGTCAATAAAAAGAAATGGGAGGGGGCCCCGGAGCCGCGGCTTCCAGCAAGGGCTTCCCACAGAGGGCAGGCGCGGCTCTCCAGTTCTTAGTGTTCGGGGGTTTCAGAAGCCGCCGGATCTTTGGGGCGGGGCGCTGCGGTGGGGAGGCTGGCCACAGCCCCGGGGGGAGGTCGTGTCTCTGTCGACCTCTCTGGTCCCGCGGAGGGTTTCTCAGCCGGCCCGGCCGGAGCTCAGAGGCAGCGGCTCTTTGCGCGTCGGCGAGGCGGCTCCGAGAAGCGCCTTGGAGAGGGGTGTGCGCCGTCGGAGTTCTGGGCACGGTCAGCGGGTGGCCGGGCCGAGGTCCCCCTTCCAGCCAGCAAGGGGCGGCCGTGCGCCATGGGGGCCCGCAGCCTTCCTTCGCTCGTGCTGCTCTGGCTGCTGCTGCTGCTGCTCCGCGGGACCTCTGCGGCGCCCGTCCAGGTGAGGCGCACGGCTGGTGCCTTTGGCACGGGAGCGCACCAAGGTTGGAGATTGCGCCCTAGGGCGCACGCCCGGCCGAGGAGGGAGCGGGAGAGGGCGGCTCCGGGAGTGTGGGCAGGCGCTAATGGGGTTTTCAAGAACAGCTTTGGCCTTTTTGGAAACTTCGTCCCAACGCAGAATCTGAACGGCCCCTTGCGGAACGGGCTGGGAGAAACCTCGGTTTCCTTCCGCGGTTTATATTGCAGGCGCCTCTGACGGCTGCGGGCTCCAGCGCGCTTGCTGGGAAGGGAAGCCGGACCCATTGACGGGGGGGGGGGGGGCCCCCCCCCCGGGCGATGGGGCTTTCCCCCCCGGGTCCCCGAGAAAGGCGAGGGGCCCTCCAGAGGAACTGGGTGGCTCCTGTGTGAGACAGGAGGATGCTGGACTAGGTGGACCCTCCCTGGTCTGAAACAGCAGGGCTCTTCTTATGGTCTTATGTGGGGAAGGCCTCGGCCTCTCTGCCCTGTTGTTGGCTGTCCAGAGGAACTGGGTGGCCACTATGTGAGACAGGAGGATGCTGGACTAGGTGGACCCTCACTGGTCTGGTCCAGCAGGGCTCTTCTGAGCTTCTTATTATTTCTAGGCTGGTTCAGTGTGCGAGCATCAGAAGGGGTGTGTCCGACTGGACAAATCCTCTCCGTCCCCTTCGAGTCCTTGAAGGCAAATGGGGTTCCCTCCCTGTCTCCCCTTCAGCAGCACGCCAGCCATTTCGCTTAATCGGAACGATCTGCTGGGAGCTCCAGCTGAGCTAGCGGCGACTGCTCATCTGGGGCCGTGGCGATGGGTGTGCCTCCATTGTGACCGCAACCCCAGTGGAAGGTGAAGAGATCCTGCCTGCACTGCAGGGACCCCCGAGCTCAGCTCGCAGCAAGGCTCTGTGCTCCGGATGGCAAGACTAGATCTAATTGGGGGGAATTACAAGGGAGTCGTTACCGGCTAAACATCAGGAGAAACTTCCTAACTGTAAGAGTGGTTGAGCAGTGGAACAGTCTGCCTCGGGAGGTGGTGGAGGCTCCTTCACTGGACGTTTTCAAGCAGAGGCTGGACGACCATCTTTTGGGTATGTTGTAGGGCTCTCTTTCGGCTATGCTCCTGCAGAGTGCAGGGGGTTGGACTAGATGACCTGCAAGGTCCCTTCCAACTCTAACATTCTATGATTCTATGAGGTTCAGTTCTTGAGACAGTTATCCCCTGCTTTTCTCCTGAATGGGAAACACAAGACAGATGACAATATAATCTTTCCCTTACCCATTTGTCCTCACAACACCCCTGTGAGGGAGGGGCAGAGAAAGAGATGTCCCCCAGCAAGCTTCCATAGCGGAGTGGAGATTTGAACCCGGGTCTCTAAGATCTCGGTCCACTCCTGTTGGGTATTCCAATCCACCCGGCGGAGAAAGAGATGTCCCCCGGCCCCAGCAACCTTCCATAGTGGAGTGGGGATTTGAACCCAGGTCTCTAAGATCTTGATCCACTCCTGTTGGGTATTCCAATCCACCCCACTCCTGTATCAGGAGCCCAGGTCTGTGCTGTATCATTGTGTGTGTGTGTGGAAGGTGCCCTCAGGTCACCACTGACCAGTGTTCCCTCTAAGCTGAGTTAGTGTGAGCTAGCTCACAGTTCTTTAGCCTCCGGCTCCCACATTTTTGTCTTCGCTCAGGAAGGAGAGCTCCAGAGCAAACTGATTGATGCAGCAGCCAAATTGCTCACTCACGACTTTAATGCCAGGAGCTCACAAAGTAGCATTTTTGCTCACGAGACTCCACAGGTACCCCGTATGGTTTTCAAGGCAAGAGGCGTTCAGCGGTGGTTTTCCCTTGGCTGCCTCTGTGTCATGACCCAGATGCTCACTGACTGACTTCTGGTGACCCCATACGGTTTTCAAGGCAAGAGGCGTTCAGTGGTAGTTGTCCCTTGGCCGCCTCTGTGTCATGACCCAGATGCTCACTGGCGTGGTCCCAGCGTGGTGTAGCGGTTAAGAGTGGCAAACTCTAAGCTGGAGAACCGGGTTCAATTTCCGACTCCTCCGCATGGAGCCTGCTGTGTGACCCTGGGCCAGTCACAGTCCTCTCAGAACTCTCTCAGCCCCACCAGCCTCACAAGGGGCCTGTTGTGGGGAGAGGAAGGGACAGGCAAATGTAAGCTGCTTTGCGACTCCTTAGGGCAGTGAAAAGTGGGGCACATTAACCTACTCTTCTTCTATTGGAACGGTTTCTTTCTCAGAAGAATTTGGCTCCTAGATGAGAATTCAAGGCATCAGTGTGTACAAGAACTGAGATCCCGTGGAGCTGTTTTGTGGGCATTTTTCTTCATTGGGGGAGGCGGGGCAGTTGTGAATTTCCTGTATTGTGCAGGAGGTTGGACTAGATGACCCCTGAGATCCCATCCAGCTCCATGTTTCCATGTTTCTATGTTTCCATTTGATTTTTGCTTCTTAATGTGGTGGTGTTTTTTTTTTAAAAGCATACACATATTTCACATACATTTTTTACCCCTGGAGGCTTTGCCGTCTCTGGACCCAAATAGCCTGTCCCTATCTGTATAATTTTTAAAACCGTTTTCTTTTTTAACCGTTCTCTTGTAACAGCAACGAGATCGCCACGGGGCTTGTGGCCCTTTTTCTCAGATGTGGTCGGCTGGTTTCTGCAAAGATAAGGGGCGGGAAAAATCCCTCCGGCTTCATCCTTTTACGAGAAGAGCAACGGGTGCGGTTCTTTGCCAGCTGGGCTCGCGAATTCCTGTAGCAGCCAGCCAGAGTTTAAAAAGGAGCCACACCGCACATCTCTTTTCGAGGCTCACCACTCATCTCGAGCAAACCGAATTTTCTGAATCAGCATTGCTGGTTTCAGCAGCCTCAAAAGGATACTAAGGATTGACTCATTGGGACCGGCCAGCTTGCTGGAGGGTTGATTTCCTGCACAAAGCATTTGGGGTCAGCGTGGTGATGTGCAAGCCACATGTGAACGGTCCCGTGCAAGCCACATGTGAACTGGTGCCTCGGTTTCACTGTGTGTACACCCGTTGCGTTTTTATTCTGTCCTTCCTTGAGTGGTTAAGTGCGCGGACTCTAATCTGGGAGAACCGGGTTAGATTCCCCACTCCTCCACTGGCAGCTGCTGGATGGCCTTGGGCAAGCCCTAGTTCTCTCAAGGACAGTTCTCTCAGAGTTCTCTGAGCCCCACCTACCTCACAGGGTGTCTGTTGTGGGGAGGGGAAGGGAAAGGAGATTCTAAGCCACTCTGAGACTCCCTTGGGTAGTGAAGGGCGGGGTATAAATCCAATCTCTTCCTCCTCCTTTTCCTCCTCCTCCTCCTCTTCTTCTTCCCTCTTATTTGTGGTACCAGAGAGCTTGTGAAGACCTCATTTTGTGCCACCTTTGCTCCAGTTCCGCAGAGAGGTTGTCAGGGAGAAAACAGATTTAAAATGGTGTTGGACCCCTCTCTCCTTGCCACATACAAAGTCTAAAAAACGGTTACAATATTGTCTAATATCATGTATTAAAAATAAATTCTTTAAGATAATTCTTTTTTGCAAAAATTATTTCTTGGTACATAATAGTGTTGTAACAATGATTTAGACTTTATATACGGGCTTTATATAGCTTGTACTGGTGGTTTTTGCTTTTGACTTGTACATTCTACACACCAGGTCCGTTGTTGTTTTTCATCAAACTTTTTGGCTGAGCAGATATTTTAATACAGGTCTCCCTGAAAAAAACTTCACCGCTCAGCCAGTGTGGTGTAGTGGTTAAGAGCGGTGGACTCTAAGCTGGAGAACCGGGTCTGATTCCCCACTCCTCCTCCACATGCAGCCAGCTGGGTGACCTTGGGTCAGTCACAGTTCTCTGAGAGCTGTTCTCTCAAGAGCAGTTCCCTCAGAGCTCTCTCAGCCCCACCTACCTCACGGGGTGTCTGTTGTGGGGAGGGGAAGGGAAAAGGAATTTGTAAGCCGCTCTGACACTCCTTTGAGTAGTGAAGAGTGGGTTATAAAAATCAACTCTTCTGTCTTCTGTCGCATCGGTTGTCATAAGAAGCTAGCAAATTCCGCTCCAAGTAGAACTGTGTTTGTGGTTTGTGCTGGAACAGGCTGGTGACGTACCAGGTTCTGGTGTGTCCAGAAGGGTCTTCAAACTGGCTGAGTGGTCAACAATATGGGAAATGGGTGACGCATCAGTGCAAAGTGATGCATCTCCTTGGAGCAAAGAATCCGGACCATCAATTGATGCTGATGTGGTCTGAACTGACAGTGACCAACTAGGAAATGGGGGGGGGGCAATATGGTGGCTCTCTCAAGGAACACATCGATGCCCTGTGCAGCTGGAGGGACAAAGGTGGAGTCCATGCTAGGAAAGGGACTGAAGATAAATGGGCAGTATTGCGATACCCTTTTGTATCTCTCGGGTATGGCCACGTTTGGGATAGCATGTCCCGTTCTGTTTGCTGTGCTTGAGAGCCAGTTTGGTGTAGTGGTTAGGAGTGCAGACTCTAATCTGGGAGAACCGGGTTTGATTCCCCGCTAACTCTTCCACATGCAGCTGCTGGTGTGACTTTGGGTCAGTCACAAGTTCTCTCAGGGCTTTTCTCTCAAGGGCAGTCCTCGAGAGAGCTCTCTCAGCCCCACCTACCTCTCAGGGTGTCTCTTGTGGGAAGGGGAAGGGAAAGGAAAGGAAAGGAGACTTAGAGGGAGAGCCAGTTTGATGTAGTGGTTAGGAGTGCGAACTCTAATCTGGGAGAACTGGGTTTGATTCCCCTTTCCTTCACATGCAGCTGCTGGTGTGACCTTGGGTCAGTCACAGTTCTCTCAGAGCTGTTCTCTCAAGGACAGTTCTCTCAGAGCTCCTTCAGCCCCACCTACCTCACAGGGTGTCTGTTGTGGGGAGGGGAAGGGAAATGAAATTGTAAGCCTCTCTGAGACTCCTTCAGGTAGTGAAGGGAGGGGTATAAATCCAGTCGCCGCCGCTGTTGTCGTCTTCTTCTTCTTCTTCGCTATCGTAGGGCTGAAGAAGCAGAAGGAAAGACTAAAGAGTCTGGGGCTTTTCAGTTCAGAAAATACATGTGTGTGTGTGGGGGCTGGATAGAGGTTTATAAAATTATGGTGCTGGAGGCAGGAGTGGTTAAAGGGAATGTTTTCTTCGTCTCCCATAACACTGGAATGCAAGGGGGACATTCGGTGAAGCTGCATCGTCCAGTGTGGCATGGAACCGGAATGGGAACTTGCTGAGAATAGAACCATAGAATGTTAGCGCTGGACCTTGCAGGTCATCTAGTTTAACACCCTGCACTCTGCAGGAGCATAGCCGAAAGATAGCCCTACAACATACCCAAAAGATGGTCATCCAGCCTCCGCTTGAAAATGTCCAGTGAAGGAGCATCCACCACCTCCCGAGGCAGTCTGTTCCACTGCTCAATCACTCTGACAGTTAGGAAGTGTCTCCTGATATTTAGCTGGTAGCGACTCCCTTGTAAGAGGAGAAGGTCATGGCTGTTAGCTTAAGCTCATTCCACTCCCGGTGTCATCTAGGTGCACAGTGGCTTTAAAAGGGGGATTAGGCCTGTTCATAGAGGATTAGCCTACATGGAACCTCCATGTTCGGAGGCAGTGTACCTCTGAATATCAGATGCTGGCGGTAACAGCAGAGGAAGGCATTTGCCTTCCTGCCCAGCTTGTGGTGGTGGTGGTGGGTGCGGCTGGCCACTTTGTGAAACAGGATGCTGGACTAGATGGGCCACAGGACTGATCCTGCTGGGTTCTTCTCTGCGTTTCTAAGGTTCCAGCAATAGAGTTAGGTTTTGATAACGAGTGCATAACGAAGACTGCTGCATGGATCAGATCAGAGTGCATGGAAGACTGCTGCTGGAACGGATCAGATTCTGTGAAGTTTTAAACGCTAGCAAGCCCCAATGATTCTCTTCCTAGAAACTAAACATGGGAAGAAAACCTTTTGAAATCTATCCAACACCATCTGCAGTAAAAAGGTAAAGGTTTCCCTTGCCTGAAAGCCAGTCGAATCCGACTCTAGGGGAGGGTGCTCATCTCCGTTTCCATGCCGAAGAGCCAGCGCTGTCCGAAGATGTTTCCGTCGTCATGTGGCCGACATGACTAAACGCCGAGGTGCACGGAATGCTGTTACCTTCCCACCGAAGCGATACCTATTTATCTACTTGCAGTTTCTTCCTTTCAAACTGCTAGGTTGGCAGGAGCCGGAGCCAGAGACGGAAGCTCACTCTGTCACACGGCACTCAGGTCTCAAACTGCCAAACTACAAACCTTCCGGTCTGCAACTCAGCATCTTAACCTCTGAGCCACCGCAGCCCTCCACCTGCAGTAGGAGTAGGACAGAGTAAATTTTGTCCCATCAAACATTTCCAAGGTGTTTCTCTCCTTCTGGAGATCTGGACTTGCAGCTTCTCCTTCTGGAGATGTGGACTTGATTCTGTCTACGTCAGTGAAGGAGGCAGGTCAAAGATGTAAGAGTTGTGCCATGGTGGAACCAGGTGCCCAGGGAGGTGGTGAGCCCCCCCTCCCTGGCAGTCTCTAAGCAGCGGCTGGACCAACACTGGTCAGGGATGCTCTAGGCTGTTCCTGCACTGAGCAGGGGGCTGGACTTCCCACGCTGTGTGGTTCTGTGTGTCTGTGGCTTCTGAAGCAGTGGTGGGTGACGGGTCCTCCTCCTGGGCAGTGTTCCCTCTAAGCTGAGTTAATGTGAGCTAGCTCACAGTTTCTTAGCCTCTGGCTCAGGAAGGAGGGCTCAGGAAGGAAGGAGCTCAGGACCTAGGATGGCTCCAGAGCAAACTAATTGATGCAGCAGCCAAATCGCCTGCTCATAACTTTAATGCCAGGAGCTCACAAAGTAGAATTTTTGCTCACAAGACTCCACGGCTTAGGGGGAACATTGGTCCTGAGCTCACCTGATCAAAGATGCTGAGCTTGTG
>NW_015167061.1:316011-320317 GCF_001447785.1 Gekko japonicus
AGAGATGAAAGGGTGAAAGCAGACGGGAGGTAACGCTTCGAGGAAGAGCTGTGGCCAGGTACCAGGTAGCCGCAGACTGAGGCCTTTGGCAAAAGGTCATGCAGCCCTCTGCCAGAATGAACATCGGGTGAAACCTTCCAGCTCAGGCCGAGCGTCCGTCTAGACCGGCATCCTGTTTCTGGAAGTAGCCAACCAGATGTATCTGAGGAAGCCCTCAGCCAGGGCATGAAGGGAAAAGACTTCCCTCAGTGCTGCTCCATAGCAGCTAGTGTTCAGAGATACACTGCCCCTAACTGTGGAGGCTCCATTTAGTACTGGCAGCTAAAAGCTATTGATAGGTCTATCCCCTATGGATTTATTGCGTCCCCTTTTAAAGCCATACATGCTAGTGGTGATCAATGTTCCCTGTAAGCTGAGTTAGTGTGAGCTATCTCACGGTTTTGTAGCCTCCAGCTCGCACATTTTTGTCTTAGCTTGGGAAGGAGGGCTCCAGAACAAATTAATTTATGCAGTAGCCAAATTGCTCGCTCACAGCTTTAATGCCAGTTGCTCATAAAGTGGAATTTTTGCTCACAAGACTCCACAGCATAGAGGGAGCATTGGTGGCGATCACGACCAGTGTGTGTTTTTAAGGCCTGATGGTGGTTTGTTAGCTGCAAGGCCTCTTGTACTGCTGTCTGAAGCCTTACCAGCCTCCTAGCCAGAAATGTTTGGCTGGTAGGGGCAGGGGCCGGAGTGTTGGGTCAGGGAGAGAGAGAGAGAGAGAGAGAGAGAGAGAGAGAGAGAGAGAGAGACACTTCTACAATCCTGCATACTTCTCCATAATTCACTACCTCCTTTATCTTCATCTCATACAAACCATCACTTTTTACAGCACCTAAGTGGCACCATTTCACTCCCAGTGTGGTGTAGTGGTTAAGAGCGGCGGACTCGAATCTGGAGAACCGGGTTTGATCCCCCACTCCTCTCCCACACAAAGCCTGCTGGGTGACTTTGGGCCAGTCACAGAATTCTCTCAGCCCCACCTACTCACAGCCAGTGTTCATGTGAGCTAGCTCACAGTTTTGAGCCTCTGGCTCACACATTCTTGTCTTAGCTCAGAAAGGATGGCTCCAGAGCAAACTAATTTACGCAGAAGCCAAACCGCTCGCTCACAACTTTGATGCCTCACAAAGCAGAATTTTTGCTCACAAGACTCCACAGCTTAGAGAGAGCATTGCTCACAGGGTGCCTGTTCTGGGGAGAGGAAGGGAAGGTGATTGTAAGCTGCTGAGACTCCTTTGGGTAGTGAAGGGCAGGGTATAAAAACCAACTCTTCTTTTTCTTCCCCTGAGTCTTGCTACAATAGAAGTACAGATGGGTGGCACGCTTCATAGAGGTGACTGACAATCTCAAGTCTGCCTGCTGGTAGCCACCTCAATCCAACATTTAGCTCTGGAGGCTTGAAATTTGGAATTATTTGCTTACTTGGATTTCACATCTGCAGGGACTTCTTTCTTGATAACTGACTTTTTGCTTTTCTGCTTTACTTGTAGCATTTCATTTTCCTGTTTTTCTGGAATTGGTTGTTTTCCCTTTTGCTTTTCTGGCTCCTACAAGCAACAAAACCAAAGCTAAAAGCTATTGATAGGTCTATCCCCTATGGATTTTTTTTGTCCCTTTTTAAAGCCATACATGCTAGTGGCGATCACTACCAGTGTGTGTGTTTTTAAGGCCTGGTGGTGGTTTGTGGCCTCCTGTACTGCTGTCTGAAGCTTTACCAGCCTCGTAGCTAGAAATGTTTGGCTGGTGGGGGCAGAGGTCGGGGTGCTGGGTCAGGGGAACCGGAACGGGGAGCTTAATTAGATTAGTGAGGGGGTAGCGAAGGGGAGAGAGAGAGAGAGAGAGAGAGAGAGAGAGAGAGAGAGAGAGAAGGGTGCTGTTAAACTTGACAGCTGATTGGGGGGGAGTGAAACTGAGCAGAAGTGGCAGGGTGGCTTCCCTTTCCTTCCCCAGCCTCCTTGTGGCAGCAGGGTGAGGCATACCGTGGGTGGGAGGGTCAGGGGGGGTCTGGGATCTTCCTGGGGTGGGACAGGGCTCGGTAGTGGGGCACTGCCTCCAAATTCCCCACCACAGCCAAAGTACCCTTTTGTGCCTTTACACAGCCAAAATGCATTTTTGTTCCCCTCTAAGGCTTCCCCTTCAGAAGCTGGAATGTTCCTGTACGTTCCGTGGAACTGCAACTGCTGAATCAACGGCAGAGGGACAAACACTGCAGGGAGCAGGTTCATAGGACTGCCCACTTTTTTTTACAAAAAGGTGACCGGCTATGTGCAGTCTTACACAGAGTAACTCTGCATAGAGCAGTGCTGTAATTGTGCAAGCAGAAAATTATTAAATTTGCATATGAATAAAGGAGAAGAAGAGAAGAGATTGGATTTATACCCCGCCCTTCACTACCCAGGGGAGTCTCAGAGCGGCTTACAAACTCCTTTCCCTTCCCCTCCCCACAAGAGGCACCCTGTGAGGTCGGTGGGGCTGAGAGAACTCTGACAGAAACTGCTCTTTTTTGAGAACAGCTCAGACAGAACTACGGCTTGCCCAAGGTCATCCAGCAGCTGCGAGTGGAGGAGTGGGGAATCAAACCCGGTTCTCCCAGATTAGAGTCCGCGCACTTAACCACGACACCAAACAGGGTTTGGAGAAGAAAAGTGTGCCTCCTTTGGTTGATGGAGCGTAGGTGCGGTGCTTGCCATTGATAGGTACTTGCAGTGAAAACAGCAGGGTTTCCTTAAAACAGTGTTTCCCAATTAATTGGTGTTTTTTTTTAAATTCGATCAGAGATTTACAATCAGAAAAGGTCTTCGTTCTTAGCTTGCTAAATCCACAGATGATGCCATTGTGGGCGTAAAGTCTGCCTACATGCTAATCCTGGGATCATCATCCAAAACTTTAAGAAAATTGTACCTTTTAAAAACAAAGCCAAACCAGAACATCAGTCTACTGGTCCTCATTTCTAAGAAGGCAGCAAATAAGAAATGAAAGAGGGAGATTAAAATGTGTAGGCAGTTCCTGTCAAATGTTTAACAAGAAAAGTGGGTGCGTGTATTGATTCCAAACCTAGGCCTTGCACACTTTCTGTCAGGGCAGTTTCTTATGAGAAAGGGGTGTGGTGGGTCTGGCTCACAAGGGTTGCCAGTCTCCAGGCGGGGCCTGGACATTTCCTGGAATGACATCAGATCTCCGGATGACACAGACCAGTCCCCCTGGAGAAAACGGCTGCTCTGGCTGGTGGTCTCTATGACCCTGTGCCCAGCTGAGGTCCCTGCCTTCCCCAAACGCCTCCCCCAAATTCCTCAGGCTCCGCCCCCAAATCTCCATGAGTTTTCCAGCGGAGTTAGCCACCCTATCTACCCAGCTGTCAAGTCCTTGGATGCCCTGTTCCCTAATGCCAGGTGCTTGGGGGTGGTCATGAAATGCAGAGGGCTATGCACTCTGTATAACCTTGGAGGCACTTCCATCTGGATTATTTTTGTGTTCTGAGGAGAGCCTCTTGCAGAGGTGAGCCAAGGGC
This sequence comes from Gekko japonicus, assembly GCF_001447785.1. Taxonomy (NCBI): domain Eukaryota; kingdom Metazoa; phylum Chordata; class Lepidosauria; order Squamata; family Gekkonidae; genus Gekko; species Gekko japonicus. The sequence continues at coordinate 319,565 of NW_015167061.1, forward strand.
AAAACGAATCCCTGTCCAGGTCTGAGAGAGAGAGGGAGATTCATTGATTGGCTTCAGCCTGTTCTTAGTTAGGAAATAGATTTTCTCTGATATGAGGTGCCCTTAACCCAGCACCTCATTGGCTTCAGCCTGTTTTGACCATCCACAGCTCTGCAAGACCTCGGGCAGAAATCCGTCCCCGCCCTGCAGCCTGACGTCCTCTGAACTGAGGGCTCTGGGGACGGAGCTTGGGCCTCTCTGCATGCAAACCGGGTATTCCACCACTGAGCCACACTACCTCCTCTGTGCCGTGGGTCGGGGTGTGTGTGTTTGGACTTTCCTCTTCTACTCTGTTATGCTTCATCTGAGGAGCCCCAAATGAGCACTCCTGACGGCCAAGTCGTGCTCTGACCTCATCCTTACAGCCGTTTGGTGTTGCTATTAATTTGGTGCCACCTCAGTTTGAGCAAAGACGAGCCAGGCTGTGTCTGCTCTGCGGTAAGCAGCAGATCCTTTCCTCTTTACTCAGCGCGTCCCGCCATCATAGGTTCTCATTGCTCCCTGATAGGCACGTATGGCCGGCCAGCTGGCCAGAAGGGCTCCAGAGCTGTTCTAACTCTCTGCTACAGAGCCAAAGACAAACAGTCCACCTGGGGCTTTGTAGACTTACTAAGAACATAAGAGAAGCTAAATGTTGGATCAGGCCAAAGGCCCACCCAGTCCAACACTCTGTCACACAGTGGCCAAAAATACCAGGTGCCATCAGGAGGTCCA
>NW_015167061.1:320670-341776 GCF_001447785.1 Gekko japonicus
CAAGAATACAGAGCATCACCTGCCCCAGCCTGAGAGTTCCTATCTATACCTTGTGGCTAAGAGCCACTGATGGACCTCTGCTCCATATGCTTATCTATTTCCCTCTTGAAGCCGTCCATGCTTGTAGCCGCCGCCACCTCCTGATGCAGTGAATTCCATGTGTGAAGAATTCTTTGGGTGAAGGAGGACTTCCTTTTCTCCACTCTAACCCGACTGCTCAGCAATTTCATGGAGTGCCCACAAGGAGTTCTTGGCTTGTGAGAAAGGGAGAAAAGGGCTTCTTTCTCGACCTGCTCTATCCCACGCGTAATCTTGTAGACCTCGATTTTCTTTCTGCTTGCCTGGGGTTGCCTGACTGCAGCTTATGGAGACCGTGGCAGGCCACTGTGTGGCTGCAAGGCTGTGGTGGGCTTGGTGGATCGTGACTGTGCGGGTGGTCTGGGGCTACAAAGGAGTGGATGACCTGACTCCCGAGCACCACTAGGTCTGCATCAGCTCCCATATGAACCTCCCTGCGAATTAAGACCAGAGTGAGTTTGAGGCAGGTCATTCAAAGCCCTCGGCTGGGTCCCTCTGCTAAAACATCGCTCCCCATGTGTGGGCTCCATGTAGCTGCACCTCTTAGAGCGGGGGTGGCCAAACAGCGGCTCGGGAGCCACATGCGGCTCTTTCACGTATATTGGGTGGCTCCCAACAGGGCAGCTGGGGAAACGAAGGGGAGGTATCCCTCCCTCTATTTGCTTTCTTTGTTTCTCTCTCTCTCTTTCCACCTCTTTCATTCTTTCTTTCTACCCCCCTCTCTCTCTCTCTTAGACAAATAAATATCATTAGCAAACAAATAAATACAATTGAACAGATAAATATCATTATCAATATCTGGTTTTACCCCTTTTATTTTTGGCAGTCTCATTTAATGTTAATACAAAGGCAAATGTGCATATTTTAAAATAAAAACCTGTGATATTTGTTCATGTCTCAAACATCTGATGTTTATTCTATGTGGATCTTAAGTTGAGCAACTTTGGCCTCCCCTGTCTTAGAGGACGGTCTAGTTGCATTGCAGAAGCTCAGAAACCGAGCCGGGGAACTGGCGTCCTTTTTACGCCCTTAAGTCGCTTTTCTTGCTCGTCTTACAAATGGCATTTTTAACTGTGCTTTTGGCTTGTCTGACATTCTAGGGAAAAGTGGTCTCACCTCCTTGTGAAGAGTCCCGGACGTGCTGCCACCAGTGCCCCACAGGTGAGTATCGTTCACTGCCTGGCGTGGTCTTAGATCGAATCCAACTGCCTGGCTTCCTAGTTCAATCTTGTCTCCTCTGGCTGGCAGTGGCTCCCTAGGTCAGGGGTCTCCAACCTGATGCCCTTGGGCTGCCTGCCGCCCACCTGCCAACACCTTTCCTGAGACACCCCCCCAAGTCTCTTGCCTTGAAAGCCCCATGGAGTTGCCGCAAGTCAGTCTTTCCCAGCCTCATGGTCTTCTGCAGGGAGTGCTCCCTTCTCATTGGGTGGCCAAAGTCTTTGAGCTTCAGCTTCAGCATCTGGCCTTCCATGGAACAGTCAAGGTTGATGTCTTTTAGGGTTGACCGAAAGGTCATGGAGCTGTTATTGAAAAATTAGCTTTTCCCTCCTTGACTTGATGCTCACTTCCAATAATCCACGCATTGAAATTACCTCTGTGGAGCATCACTAGGACTGCGTGTCACTGGTCCATCATTTAGCAATTCAAAAAGGAAGGAAGAGAGAGAGAGAGAAAAGTTTCTTTCTGCGCTCAGAGCTTGGGACCAGCTGTAGTGGTTAAGTGTGTGGACTCTAATCTGGGAGAGTCGGGTTTAATTCCCCACTCCTTCACTTGCACCTGGCTGGATGACCTTGGGCAAGCCGTAGTTCTGATAAGAGCTGTTCTTGGAAAAGAGCAGTTTCTGTAAGAGCTCTCTCAGCCCCACCTACCTCACCAGGTGTCTGTGGTGGGGAGGGGAAGGGAAAGTAGTTTGTAAGCCGCTCTGAGACTCCCCTGGGTAGTGAAGGGCAGGGTATAAATCCAATCCCTTCTTCTTCTTAAGCAAATTCCCAGTTTCTTTTGTCCTTGCCAGCGGGCTGTGAAGCCTTGCAATGGCTCAAACAAGAGAAAAACAAACAAACAAGAAAAATTCCTTTTAAAATTTAAAATTCACTCTGGGCCCATAACCCTGTTGGGATATTTGGTTAACATAGCAGACTTTCGCCCAGTCATAGAAGTGTGATCCTGAGTGCAGGAAATAAATCTCCCAAGAAGGAAATTGCAAAGAAAGTAAACTTACATTTATACCACCAAATCCAGTTCACATTCAGCTTGCAGTCGAAAGGAGAGAGAGAGAGAGAAGCCTAACCTAACTGATCTCCAGAATGGGGAGATCAGTTCCCAGGGAGAAAGTGACGGCTGTGGAGGGTGGACTTGGTGGCATTCAGCCCCACCCTCCCAGGCTCCACCCCCCGAATATCCAGGAATTTCCCAATCTGGAACTGGAAACAAGACGAGGTAAAAATCAGCACTGCAAGTGGATCTATTGGCCCCTCCCTGGGTGCATCATCCCCCGAGGAGCACTTTCTTCTGAACAACCCACACCTGACTGGCACGTTCAGGAGGAGGAGGAGGAGGAGGAGGAAGCAGGAACCTCTGAGGACTCAATTGTGTTGGAGGCACATCTGAGTTTGCACGTGGCCCCTAATGCATAGGGGATTCGTCATCTTGTTTAGAGGGGTGGGGGAGAGATATCTGAGGTGGGCAAGAGGCAACGGGGGGGGGGTCACTGTGGAGTTTGAAAGATGAGCCCTGCAGAGGACTGCAGGGAAATAGTCACAGCCCAGCGCATGTGATTTAAAGGGACTTCGTCATGGCTGTTTAAAAACAACTGCCCAGAGTGATGCATATTCCTGAAGTATGTGGTCTGGAACCCAGAGGTGGGATTTCCCCCTCTAAAACGGTGCCGCCGGGGGCTGTCCGGAGTCGGCTGCTGACTCATTGGGGCTGTGGGGTTTGTGGGTTCCTAGTGAAGCCCTAAAACCCCCCTCCCTGGCTTCAAAGAACTCCGTGGGTGGAGGTGCTTTTTGTCTTCATTCAAGAGGAAACTTCTGACATTTCTCTAGCTGAATTACTGACAGCCTGTTGCTGGCATTCCATTCAGGGGCTTTCTGAGGGGGCCCCTCCCGGCACGGCCAGATGGGCAGGTTTCCTTTTCTGTCTGGCTGATTGTTTTGATCAGGGATCATTTTGTAGAAAAAGAGGTGCAGGAGCTCATTAGCATAACTTATTTGCATATGCCACGCCCCCGACATCACTGGAAGTGTGTCAGAAGGCAACACCCACCGCTCAAGCGCCACTGGACTGTTTTAGATTGCTAGCTATTGGGGGGCAGGGAGGAACGTGCAGATCTGTCCTGGCAGAGGAGGGAGAGCTTGTACCTGAATAAAACTTGGTCTTAAAGGTGCCACTGGACTGTTTTGGACCGGGGGGCCGGGGGGGTGTCTCTGCAGCTTACCTGGCTGCTTCTTGCTCTGACTGAGGGCTGCTGGGAGCAGGGGGTGGGGCTTGTTTCATGTGCCCGCCCCCTGGGTTCTTTACTGCCGGAGCTCCGCTCCTGTGCGCTCCTGCAGGAAATGCCCCCTGTACAAAGATCAGCTCGCCTGGGGGAAATGGCTTGTTTGGAAGGTGGACTCTATGGCATGACACCTCACTGGGGTCCCTCCCCTCCCCAAACCCTGCCTCCCTCAGGCCTCAACCCCCCAAATCTGCAGGTAACTTCCCAACCTGGTGCTGGCAGTCCTACTGATACCGAATCAGACCCTTGTTGGTCTATCGGTGTCAGTATTGGCTATACAGACTGGCAGTGGCTCTCCAGGGCCTCTGGTTGGGGTCTTTCACATCACCTACTACTTGGTCCTTAACTGGGGATGGCGGGGACCAAACCCGGGACCTTCTGCCTGCCAAGCTGAAGCTCTACCCCTGAGCCACAGCCCCTCCCCTTTTCAGCCACCTCCGTGGCTGTTGCTACGTCTTGTGTCAGTGAGTCCCACAGGCTGATTCGGCTTGTTGGCCTCCCTGCTCTCCCAACCTGCTGAAAGGGCCCACTTGATTCCATCTTGTGACTCCAACGGATTTATATGAAACTGCTGCTACCTGTGCCGTTTTATTGTTCATCGTTTTAATGATTTTAATGTGATTTTATTGTGACGAGACTTGAACTCGGGGTTTTTTGTGTGATCTGCCCTGGGCCTGCTTTGGGGAGGGCGGAATAAAACTCTCTAAATAAATAACGAATAAATTGTATGAGGAAGCTCTTTCTTCTGTCCTGAGAACTTTGTCAAGTATATGTTCTCTCTCTCCTCCACCACTACCTTTACAGGATTCACATCAAAGACTGAATGCCCCACAAATCCCCAAAGTGACTGTGTGAAGCAGTGTCAACAGGGTCATTTCCTGAACTATCAGTATGCAACTCCCCGATGTGAGGAGTGTGTGTCATGCAACGCAGGTAGGCATTTCTGGAGCACGCCTTGGTTGTCGTGTGCTGCTTTTCGATTTGCATCTTTGACTGCCCGCTGCTGACCTCTGGCAGCATCTGGCTTTAGTCTCCCTTGCTTTCCCCATTGCAGTAACCCTTCTATGTGGAACACTCAGCTGACTTCTATTCACAAACGGACAGGTTGACCAGGTATTCCTTTGGGGGCGAAGCAAGCCCTGCCCACAACAGCTCAGCTGGTGCCAAGCTGCTTAACCTTTCGGCACCAGGAGACAATTCTGTTACTTTTCTAGGCATTCTGTGAGGTTTTAAAAATATACAAGAGAGGGCCTCTTGAGTGGTAGGCCCATGACTGGAAAAACCTTCCAGAGGGTGCGCCTGGCCTCCTCACTATCGATCTTTAGGAGGAAGCTGAAGATGGTTTTATTGAGGACTGCATATAATTAATTTGCAATATCGATAAAAGACATAAAAGACAAAAAAAACCGTGTCAGGTAGCCTTGTCATAAGTCTGGAATGTGGAGGGGTGCCCTCCCGTTTTCTGTCTCAGCTCTCCCTGGCTCACCAACTATTTGCTATCTTATGCTTGACCTTGTAGATGCTCCAGCTGCAGTTTTACTCGGCTGGGAAAGTTAACGGCTTTTGCTTTGCCCGTGCATAAGAGATGTATCCATTGGCTCATGCTTACCGGAGGGATGTTTGTTTCTAGAATAAGTCAGAGGCCCTTGTATAGGCAGCCATTCCTGACACAAGCTGTACACGTGTCTCTAGTACTGGATTTACAAATAAACAGTTATCTTCTTATGAAGCCCTGTGTTGTGTAACCTGACTAAGGACCCTGACACCCCCTAAGGAAGAAATGCAGCTAACAAAATATTTTAAATAAATAAGTAATTAGAACCTCCCCTTTATTTTTGATAGTTTTCCTTTGAGGGCACTCCTTTGTTCAGTCTGATGAGCACGGGTGTTTTTTTCCCTTAACCGAAGTGCGGCTTTCGTGTTCTTTTAATTTTAATCGCCACTGAATTGCTTGAGAGGTTCTCAGCTCCTGGTGTTTCCTCTAAATGATTTGAAGAGCTGCCTCGAGCATTACATTTATTTGCAACAGAGGAAGTGGGTAAAAAAAATATTTTAAATAAAGTCACTTAATGTGGGCAGCTCTAGTGTCAAAGCTCCAAAGAGTTGGGCCTGCTGTCTCCAAATCCAACTGGGACAGGATCTGCACACACAACAGCATGTGATGGCACAGCAGGGGAGAGGATATCCTTTTTTGGGGGGGGGATAATGTATTTCCAGGGGCTGTGGTGGCTCAAGTGGTTAAGACGCTGAACTGCAGACCAGAAGGTCGGTAGTTTGGCAATTTGAGACCCCAGTGCTACGTGACGGAGTGAGCTCCCGTCTCTGGCCCCAGCTCCTGCCATCCTAGCAGTTCGAAAGCAAGAAATTGCAAGTAGATAAATAGGTACTGCTTCGGTAGGAAGGTAACAGCGTTCCGTGTCCCTCGGCGTTAGTCGTGCCATTCACATGACCATAGAGAAGTCTTTGGACAGTGCTGGCTCTTCGGCTTGGAAACAGAGATGACCACCGCATCCCTAGAGCCGGATTTGACTGGCTTTCAAGCAAGGGAAACCTTTACCTTTACTAATGCACCTCCATGAAATAAGAAGAGAACTCTCTGCAGAATAGCCAGTGTGGTGTAGTGGCTAAGAGGGTCGAACTAGGAGATAGAGGCCCCACGTTCAAATCCCTGTTCATGCCAGGGAAGCTCGCTGAGTGACCTTGGGCTAGTCACGCTCTCTCCACCTAGCCTGCCTCACGGGACTGTTGTGAAGATTAAATGGATGAGAGGAAGAAGAAGAAGAGATTGGATTTATACCCTGCCCTTCACTACCCAAAGGAATCTCAGAGCGGCTTACAATCTCCTTTCCCTTCCCCTCCCCACAACAGACACCCTGGGAGGTAGGTGGGGCTGAGGGAGCTCTTTCCAGAACTGCTCTTTCCAGATCAGCTCTGAGAGAACTTGTCACTGACCCAAGGTCACACCAGCAGCTGCGTGTGGAGGAGCGGGGAATAAAACGCGACTCTCCCAGATTAGAGTCTGCGCTCCCCTAAACACTACACCAAACTGGAAATTGATGTAAACGGCTTTGAGTCCCCATTGGGGGGAAAGGCGGGTATGAATTAATTAAATTAAAAATAGAAAGCTAGCTAATCAGGGAGAACAGTTCCCTCTGTGTTAGTATTCTACTTGCAGGGAGACTGTGTGTGTGTTATAAAGCAGATAATTTGAAAGTGTGACCACCCACTACCAGCACTGTGAAGTGGTATAGTCCGTTCTACCACTTCTGGACTCAACCACCTCATTGGGCTACATTAGAGATCCAGCCCCTCTTCAGTGGGGGGACGCCCCAGGTGCATGGAGGGGTGCCCTGCAATAGCCAGCATGGGCTGTTAAAGAGTCAGTTAAAGAGATGTGCGCTTCTCCCTTTTCCCTGCTCTTCCAGTCTCTTGTTATTCCTCTGCAGACCGCAATCTTGTCCAAAAGATGCCTTGCACAAACAGTTCCAGTGGGGTGTGTGAGTGCCAGCCTGGGCTATACTGTAGCACGAGAATCCCAAACACCTGTGCCCGATGCTTGCCACTGACAACCTGCAAGCCCGGTTTCGGAGTCAAAATCAGAGGTGGGCATTAACGGCAACACGCAGATTGCATTCAGATGGAAGGACAAATGGGCCGAGCCTGAGAAGTTCCTGGCTCTCTATGCTTCTCCTCCTTTCCTGTGTAACCCAGAGATCGAGGACTTCCAGGCTCACAAAAAACCACAGTTTGCGGTGACATCTGGTTTGTAGTGACCAGTGTTCCCTCTAAGCTGAGTTAGTGCGCGCTAGCTCACAGTTTTTTAGCTTCCAGCTCACGTTTTTTGTCTTAGCTCAGGAAGGATGGCTCCAGAGCAAACCAATTTATGCAGTAGCCAAATCGTTCACTCACAGCTTTAATGCCAGTAGCTCACAAAGTAGGATTTTTGCTCACAAGATTCCACAGCTTAGAGGGAGCCTTGGTCATGACATCTGATTTTTAACCTGTTCATTGATTTGGAGTTGGGAGTAAGCAGTGAAGTGGCTAAGTTTGCGGATGGCACTAAGTTGTTCAGGGTGGTGAGAACCAGGGAGGATTGTGAATACTCCAAAGGGATCTGTCGAGGCTGGGCGAGTGGGCATCAACGTGGCAAATGGGGTTCAATGTGGCCAAGTGCAAAGTGATGCACATTGGAGCCCAAAATCCTAACTATAAATACATGTTGATGGAGTCCGAACTGGCAGAAACTGACCAGGAGAGAGATCTTGGAGTCATGGTAGATAACTCACTGAAGATGTTGATCCAGTGTGCGATGGCAATAAAAAACGCCAACGTTACGCTGGGGATTATTAAGAAGGGGACTGAAAACAAATCAGCCAGTATCATCATGCCCCTGTATAAATCGATGGGGCGGCCTCATTTACAACACTGTGTAGAGTTCTGGTCACCGCACCTTTAAAAAGATATTTATAGCTTTGAGAAAGGTGCAGAAAAAGGTAACTAAAATGATTAAGGGAACACCTTCCCTATGAAGAAAGGTTAAAGTGGTTAGGGCTCTTTATCTTGGAGGAATGATGACTGAGGGGCAACGTGATAAAGGTTTACAAAATTATGCCTGGGATAGAGAAAGCAGAGAAATAAGTCTTTTTCTCCCTTTCTCACAGTACCAGAACTCGCCAGTATCATAATGCCCCTGTATAAATCGATGGTGCGGCCTCATTTGCAACACTGTGTAGAGTTCTGGTCACCGCACCTTTAAAAAGATATTTATAGCATTGAGAAAGGTGCAGAAAAAGGTAACTAAAATGATTAAGGGAACACCTTCCCTATGAAGAAAGGTTAAAGTGGTTAGGGCTCTTTATCTTGGAGGAATGATGACTGAGGGGCAACGTGATAAAGGTTTACAAAATTATGCCTGGGATAGAGAAAGCAGAGAAATAAGTCTTTTTCTCCCTTTCTCACAGTACCAGAACTCCATGGCACTGATAAGCTTAGAACAGATAGAGAAAGCAGAGAAATAAGTCTTTTTCTCCCTTTCTCACAGTACCAGAACTCCATGGCACTGATAAGCTTAGAACAGATAAAAGGAAGTACTTCTTCACCCAAAGAGTAATTAACATCTGGAATTCACTGTCATAAGAAGTGGTGGGAGCTACAAGCATAGACAGCTTCAAGAGAGGATTGGATAAACATATTGAACAGAGAGGTCCATCCGTGGCTGTTAGCCACAAAGGATAAATGGAACACTCTGTCTGGGGCAGTGATGCTCTGTATCCTTGGTGCTTGGGGGGAGGCATGGTGGGAGGGCTTCTGGAGTTTTGGACCCACTGGTGGACCTCCTGATGGTACCTGGGTTTTGGCCACTGCGTGACACAGACTGTTGAACTGGATGGGCCGTTGGCCTGATCCAGTGTGGCTTCTTTTATGTTCATACGGACGGTGTGGCAAACAAAAAAATTTCCAAAAAAATTCCAGTCTCTTCCCTACAGTCCAGGATTCCAAACAGGGACTAAGATGCCAGTTTGGCATCTCAGAACTTCATGTTCATACTAGTTGCTTGGCCGAACAGCCAGGAGGTGGGTGCCTAGGCTATGTGGTAGATGCTGGTGGCTTTGGGGGGGCATGTGCTGCCTTCACCTGGCGAGGCTGGAGAATTTCTCAGACTGGAGAGACACACGTGAGGCTGACCAGATCCTGACTGTCTGTAAACTGCAGAGCCCTGTTCAGCCACTCTGGGTGTAGAACAGCAAGAATCAGACCAACCTGGATGGAGACCAGTGTTCCCTCTAAGCTGAGTTAGTGTGAGCCAGCTCACCATTTCTTAGCCTCCGGCTCACACATTTTTGTCTTCGCTCAAGAAGGAGGTGTAATGTACTCAGCCATGACCACGTGCGCGACCGTTGGGCCATGCGGTCATGCCTAGCAGCAGAGCTTCGCTCCCCTGAGAACAATAGCCGAGCGGATCCTAGCCCGCACCAATCAGAGGGCCAGGTCCGCGGCCGAGAGCCTATGGGACTCTCGGCCACTGTAAATAGCCTATAGAGCAATAGGGGGTGTGTTTAGGTGGTGGGTTTTCTGGGCATATATACCGGCCTGCGAGCCGGCAGTCTTTGACTTGTTCTATCCTAATAAAAGTAGTTTGCTGAAATCACACAACGGTTCTCAGTACTTTTCAGAGGGCTCCAGAGCAAAGTGATTTATGCAGTAGCCAAATCACTCGCTCACAACTTTAACACCAGCAGCTCTCAAAGTAGAATTTTTGCTCACAAGACCCCACAGCTTAGAGGGAACGCTGATGGAGACTCAGGGCTCTGGTTCAAGCTCCCTGGTCCCTTACCTCCCTTCTCTACCGTGGCCGCTTCATAAGACCACGTTTATTTTTATGATGCGTCTCCCCACCCTTTAATTCAGTCCTCCTTCCTTTGGCCAGGCACTTCTGACCGAGATACAGTCTGTGAAGAATGTCCTCTGGGGACTTCCTCTGAAGAGGATTCAAGTACCGAGACGTGCAAGCCCCGTGCAGTGTGAGCCCTGTTTGCTTTGGCACTGGTTCCTCGACTGTGATTATATCCCTATCTATCGCACAGATGTGGGGCGGGTTGCGGGAATTTCATCAGAAATCCTGGGCGATGTTATTGCTGTTTTCGTAGGATCACAAGCTGACCCTGGGGATGCAAAAGACAAACTGAGAACCTGTATTAACAGAAGTTAGCAGTTATGCAGTGGGGGGGGGCTTTACATTTAGGGGTTTTACAACAGACCTGTAAGGTAGGCCTCTACTAGGGACGGCAACCTCCAGGTGTTTGAAGCCCGGAGATCACGGGAGGAGATGGAAGTACAAACAAAACATCCGTGACAAAAATGACGAAGAGCCAGTAAAGATATATATGCGAAATTGTTTACGATGATAATTATAATTCTGTGGAAAACTCTCTTCTTTTATCGCTCACACGCAACGAATTTTGCGCAATAAAAATATCCATTTCACAAGGCTTGCTTTACCTGAGTGTGTTCTGATATCAGAGAGTCAACATGGGATGTTTATTTCAAGAGTGGGTAAGTGGAAATGGATAAGAATTGTAATTGCTGCACGCTCAGGTAAAGCAATCCTTGTGAAACGGATATTTTTACTGCGCAAAATTTGTTGCATGTGAGCGATAAAAGAAGAGAGTTTTCCACAGAATTATAATTACTATCGTAAACAATTTCGCATATATATCCTTTTTGACTCTTCGTTATTTTTGTCATGGATGTTTGTTTGTAACTTCCAACCTCCAGGTGGTACCTGATAATCTCCCAGTATTACATTTGATCAAGATTAATTTCCCTGGATAAAATGGCTGCTGTGGAGGGTGGGGGCTCTCTGGATTGATACCCTGATGAGGTCCCTCCCTTCCCCAAATCCCACCCTCCACAGGCTCCACCCCCCAAAAAAAATCTCTAGGTATTTCCCAACCTAGAGGTGGCAACCATAGCCTCTGCCATTGTTCCTATACTGCTGAAGAGAAGCTTAGAATTCATGTCTGATAGAAGATTTGAACCCGGAACATCCTGTTTTCATGCTCGAGAGCCAGTTTGGTGTTGTGGTTAAGTGCACTGACTCTAATCTGGGAGAACCGGGTTTGATTCCCCACTCCTCCACTTGCACCTGCTGATGTGACCTTGGGCAAGCCATAGTTCTGATAAGAACTGTTCTTGAAAAAGAGCTGTTTCTGTCAAGAGCTCAGCCCCACCGACCTCACAGGGTGTCTGTCTGTTGTGGGGAGGGGGAGGGAAAGGAGTTTGTGAGCCCCTCTGGGACACCTTCGGGTAGTGAAGGGCGGGGTATAAATCCAATCTCTTCTCTTCTCATTTTAGAGGGAGCCAGTTTGGTGTAGTGGGTTAAGTGTGTGGACTCTAATCTGGGAGAACTGGGTTTGATTCCCTACTCCTCCACTTGCACCTGCTGGATGACCTTGGGCAAACCGTAGTTCTGATAAGAGCTGTTCTCGAAAAAGAGCAGTTTCTCTCAGAGCTCTCTCAGCCCCACCGACCTCACAGGGTGTCTGTTGTGGGGAGGGGAAGGGGAAGGAGATTGTAAGCCGCTCTGAGACTCCCTTGGGTCGTGAAGGGCGGGGTATAAATCCAATCTCTTCTTCTTCTTCTCCTTCTCCTCCACCTCCTCAGCTAGCATGTTAGCCTTGAAGTTTTCGCTTTGAATTGACGGTATTCTAGCTTGTTTCTCAGTAAAATCTGCAAAAACCTATTCCTTGTCTCTGGTTGTAATTTTGGATTCCAACGGGGAACTTCGTAGCAAGGCTGCTAGTATTCAGGTGGAACCGATCCCTACTTTTTGTACAGGGGAGGGAGACAGAAATGTCATTTTTAATCGCTCTTGGTTTTCAAAGCCATCGATGAGCACTCAAGAAAGTGGATTTGCAGTCACATTTCAGCCTTCCTTTGTGTGTGCATGTGTGCGTTCGTCTGCTTGCATCACCCGTGAACAGCAGTTGGAGCACCTTCTCTATGAGAAGGCGAGGGCTTTACTGTTTAGAGAAAGGACAACTGGTGGGGAGGCACCGGATGAAGCTGATGGGCGGTAAATTCAGAGCAGACGAAAGAAAGTAAAGAGTTTTTTGGTGGCCTAGGCGGCTCCCTTCCCAGACTGCGCTTTTGTTTTCTCAGTTGTTATGCTAGCGGAAGATGTATCTTGGGAACAGAGGGAATGTAATCTCACCGAAATGGGGGAAGATTCTCCACTGGACATCCAGGTGTGACTTGGGCCTTTTGTTTTCCCACTTCCTTCTTGTTTCCTTTCCCGGTAGTGCCAGGTCAGAGAAGGTGGCAGAAAAGACAGACAACTGCACACACAATGGCCTTGGGGTAAGCCCGCCTTGGGGCCGCACCGTTCAGCCGACCGCTGTCACGGAAACCAAAGGCAGCACCCAAGTTCTCCTCAGCTGGGCGTCCTCCAACGTTCCAGAGGTGATCACTGGACAACCCGTGAATGAATCAAACACCAGAGGATGGCTGGACATCAGGACACCAGAGAAGTCGTCAAAGGAAGGTGAAGGGAAAACACTGTCGGGGGGGGGGCACGAGGGTCGCCCTTTCTCCGGCTTCTGCATCATTAACAGCCGTCCCTTTACCTCCTGGCTTGCTGAGCTGATGGCACATTTGCTTGTAAGTTCGGTTTAAGGGGCTGCGGCTCAGTAACTGAGCACCTGTTCAGTACCTGGCATGTGCAGGTAAAGGGACTCAACAGGTGTGGGGAATGGCGTTTCTCTGCCTGGGCATGGTGGACCAGCGGTCTGATTTATCTTCATAAAAGAGAGACTTTTGATGGCTGTCACTTCCCTCATCTTGGCAGCGCTATAGCTGTGACTTAGAATCCTAGAATCACAGAATGTTGGAAGGGACCTTGCAGGTCATCTAGTCCAACCCCCTGCACTCTGTAGGAGCATAGCCGAAAGATAGCTCTACAACCAGTGTTCCCTATAAGCTGAGTTGGTGTGAGCTAGCTCACAGTTTTTTAGCCTCCAGCTCACACATTTTGGTCTTAGCTCAGGAAGGATGGCTCCAGAGCAAACTAATTTATGCAGTAGCCAAATCGCTCAATCACAACTTTAATGCCAGTAGCTCACAAAGTAGAATTTTTGCTCACAAGACTCCACAGCTCAGAGGGAACATTGCCTACAACATACCCAAAAGATGGTCGTCCAGCCTCCGCCTGAAAACGTATAGCGAAGGAGCATCCACCACCTCCTGAGGCAGTCTGTTCCACTGCTCAACCACTCTCACAGTTAGGTAGTTTCTCCCGATATTTAGCCAGTAGTGACTCCCTTGTAATTTCCACCCATTAAATCTAGTCTTGCAATCCGGAGCAAGAGAGAATAGATCCGCTCAGGGGTAATTTCGTAGAAAAGGAGGTGCAGGAGCTCATTAGCATAACTTATTTGCATATGCCACACCCCCTGACATCACCGGAAGTATGTCAGAAGGCAACACCCACCGCTCAGGTTCCACTGGACTGTTTTGGATTGCTAGCTATTGGGGGGGGGGGGGTACGTGCAGATCTGCCCTCACAGGGGACGGAGAGCTTGTACCTGAAGGCGTGGCCCGACTGAGGGCTGCTGGGAGCAGGGGGTGGGGCTTGTTGCATGTGCCTGCCCCCTGGGCTCCTTACTGCTGGAGCTTCGCTCCTGTGCACTCCGGCAGGAAATGACCCCTGGATCCGCTCCGTCTTCTACGTGACAGCGCTTCAGATATTTGAAGACTGCAATCATATCCCCTGTAAGCCTTCTCTTTCCCAGGCTAAATATACCCAACTCTTTCAGTCTTTCCTTATAAGACTTGACTTCCTGTGTGCTCAGAAACATCTTTCTTCCATGCAGTTGTGGAAGGTATGGGAGCCCTCTCCGCCCCTTCATCCTCTGGTCACTGTAATGGCTGGGACAGAAACCGGTGGCATCCCCAGTTTGCGGTTATCCAGCCCAAAGGAGCCATGGCCTCTTTTGCAGTCCCTCCCCTGATCCTTTTGTGGTCTTTCTCTCGTAGAGGAAAAGGACGTCACCTTCTTGGCAGCAGCCCTGCTGCTCGCGTTTCTGCTGCTGGCCGTCTTGGTGGTGCTGTGGAAGAGGAGAGCTTGCAGGAAGTGGATTGTCCCCCACAGAGTGAAGAGTAAGTCTGGGGAACTGGGTGCGGAACTTCCCTCTCTGCAAACCAACTTGCCTCTTAATAGACTTGGTGTGTGTGGGAGTATATTGCAAAGAGCCAAAAGTGGCTGGGGAGGGCCAGGGGAAGGGGCTTCAGGTCAATTAAGCCAGGGTAATTTTACATTTCTGATTTCTGTCTTGTCTCTTCTTATTGACTTTTCTTTTAGGGGGGTATTTTTGCATGGTGTGTGTATGTGCGTGTGTGTGCGCGTGTGTGTAACCCACTAAGGTCCTGTAATATCTGCAGGGAGAGTGGGCAGGTTCAGTTGGTTTTGACAGCGGAACTCCCACCTATGGTTATTAAGAACGTGTAACTGCTGCAACTACACATGTACAGAGAAAATGACAGTGTGAATGTTCTTGCCCAGAGTCTCCTCTCCACTCAACAACCAGAACAATCCTCCAAAAACATTTGGAACTGATTTTCTTGATTTATCAGAGAGACATCTGGGATTCTCTAACTGTGCGCATTCCAGACTCAGGAGCAGATGAGTCCCCCAAAGCTTCCCCCAGTGGGATCCTGGGAACTGGAAATTTGGCTGGGAATTCCTAGTTGGAAGTCATTAGTGCCCTAAGCTAGCGCTATGACTCCTGTGGTCCCTTGAGTCGGGGCTATTACCATTAAGAACAACATTTAATAACTCTGTATTGGTTTCTCGCCTTTTGTACTCCTGCTTTTAAAAGATGTCTATTGTTGTTTTACAATGAATATTTAAAAGAAATACACATCAGCCAACCGGAAACCAGTTTTAAATATGTTGTGTGGACAAAGTGGGAGGAGATGTTCTAGAGTGCCATTTGCAAAACATTCCAGCAAAGTAGCCGTGTTTCTCCATTGCAGCAAAAACAGAGTCTTGTGGTATCCTGAAGGCAGTTTTCTCAGACTAGAGCGCGCATCAAGTGCCGACTGACTTGCCAGTTGAGGAGACGCTTCGTGTATGCTCTAAGTGCACAGAAATTTGTATATATATATCTATCTTTATTGCATTAGCAAAAAAGTCATAGCAACAAAACAAGATAAAAACATGCGACCAACACTAAATCCAAGCAAGTAATAACCAATCAGTCATTTTTTGCAAAGATAAAATAAAACAAAAAACAAACAAACCCACACTTAAAATTGTCAACACAGAAATTAATGCCCCTTGCGAATCTACTTCAAGGTGCCACAGAAAAAAATAAATCAATCAAATGTGTGATTTCAGTACACCGGTAGGGGTCACTCTTCCCTTCTCTATCAATCGTTTCAGTATGGTTCTACTCTTAATAAATGGGAGCAAAAAGCTGCAACTTGAAAACCTCAGTAGGGAAGATTTTGAACGTTCGTTCTTGCTGGTTCAGCACCCAGATAGCTGTTCTGATCTTTGTTTCTCCCTTCTGCAAATGCAAAATTGCCATTCTCTATTTTCACACCTTTTTCTGTGTCTTCATTCTGAATTTCCCTCTATATTTTTCCTCACCGGGACTCCAGGCACATTACATGGGGTGAGTCGATACAGTCAGCAGGGTGGGACATTCAATAAACAGTGAAATAGGGTTAGGGTCGTAGAACCAACCAGAAGTCTAAGAAATGGAACGGAAGCAAAGCATAAATATTAACATGACATTAACATATACATTCTTGCGGTGTTAGTAAATTGGTATTAAAACATTATGCATGAGTTATGTATAAAATTGCATAGGAACATTGTACAGCAGGTGTATGTGATACAAACAAATGGAATAAAATCAACAGTGGGAAAGCCAGCCACAACAATTGACAAAATCATAAATGAATCCAAAAAGAAACAAAACTGGGACTAGATTAGTCTGTCTGTAGCAGTAGAAAAGAACAAGCGTCCAGGAGCACCTTCAAGTGGTGGCAGGGGAGGAGCTAGAAGTGAGCAGCACCTCCTGAAAAATCCTACCCGGCCACAAATTGTGTTGGTCTTTACGGTGCTCCTGGACTTTTGCTCTTTTCTAAAACTAGGACGGTTCACCCAGGGGCGGATGAAGGCTCACTGGTGCCCTAAGCACTGACCAATCTTGGTGCCCCCTCCTCCTTTCCACACTGACCCCCAGTCCATTTTAGTGGTTGACCTGTCTGACCAGATATACAGTGCAGGTTGCAGCAACTGACAACTGAATTTGGCTCCATCGTTTTACTTTTAAATACATGCATTTTACTTTTAAACACAGCCTATGACACCGCACCTCGCCAACAAAAAATAGAAGATAACCCTACCGTGCACCGTGATCAAGTTGCACTAGTTTTATCAATTTTGGGTTTTTTTACAAATCTTCATTCGTTTTTTTCTTTTCTTTTCACCCTTTCCCCAACTTTGGTGCCCCCTTTGGCCCTGGTGTCCTAAGCACGTGCCTGGTCTGCTTAATGGTTAATCCGATCCTAGGTTCACCTCTCCCACAATTCCATAGAGGCCCTTGAGCTGGCTCCAAAAATATCAGCTGCAAAGCCCCCGTGCTCCAATTTAACTCTAAATCGAGGGTTCCTATGAAGGGCGAGGAAGTCAGGTCGGCGTGTTTTGATCTCTAAGACGGCCGGATGCCATGATCTTAGTTTTTTTTTATGTTGAGCTTCAAGCCCACTTTTGTGCTCTCCTCTTTTACCCTGAGCAAGAGGCTCTTTAGGTCCTCTTCACTTTCTGCCATTAGAGTGGTATTGTCTGCATATCTGAGGTATCCTACCTGGCCACAAATTGTGTTGGTCTTTACGGTGCTCCTGGACTTTTGCTCTTTCCTAAAACTAGGACGGTTCACCCAGGGGCAGATTAAGGCTCACTGATGCCCGAAGCACTGACGAATCTTGGTGCCCCCTCCTCCTTTCCACACTGACCCCCAGTCCATTTTAGTGGTTGACCTGTCTGACCAGATATACAGTGCAGGTTGCAGCAACTGACAACTGAATTTGGCTCCATTATTTTATTTTTAAACACATGCATTTTACTTTTAAACATAGCCTATGACACCGCACCTCGCCAACAAAAAATAGAAGATAACCCTAGCGTGCACCGTGATCTAGTTGCACTAGTTTTATCCATTTTGGTGGTTTTTTTACAAATCTTCATTCATTTTTTTCTTTTCTTTTCACCCTTTCCCCAACTTTGTGGTGCCCCCTTTGGCCCTGGTGCCCTAAGCACGTGCTTAGTCTGCTTAATGGTTAATCTGATCCTAGGTTCACCTCTCCCACAATGCCATAAAGTCCCTTGAGCTGGCTCCAAAAATATCAGCTGCAAAGCCCCCATGCTCCAATTTAACTCTAAATCGAGGGTTCCTATGAAGGGTGAGGGTTCCTATGAAGGGCGTGTTTTGATCTCTAAGATCCTTCAGAATTTGGCATTATCGACATTAGACTAACAAGTGGGGTGGAGACCCAAGAGAGCTCATGGGGGAGGGGACACGCCAATCTCCCCTCTCCTGCTGGTCCCTAGTGCCCCCCACTCTGAGAAACTGTGGCTTAGAATCATAGAATGTTAGAGTTGGAAGGGACCTTGCAGGTCATCTAGTCCTGCCCTCTGCAGGAGCATAGCCGAAAGAAAGCCCTACATACCTACCACATACCCGAAAGATGGTCGTCCAGCCTCCGCTTCAAAACATCCAGCGAAGGAGCATTTTCAAGCGGAGGCTGGACAACCATCTTTCGAGTATGTTGTAGGTATGTAGGGCTTAGGGTGCCCTGTGCCTGCTTCTCTCCATGCCACCCCCAGCCGGGTGATAGGCGGTTTAAGGTTGGAGCAGAAGACAGGCTGGATGGCCTTCCAACTCGAACTCTCCCTGCTTGCCACTTTTGGATGGGTGCCGGGCAGTGTTCCCTCTAAGCTGAGTTAGCGTGAGCTAGCTCACAGTTTTTTAGCCTCCGGCTCACACGTTTTTGCCTTCGCTCAAGAAGGAGGGCTCCAGAACAAACTGACTTATGCAGTAGCCAAATCGCTCGCTCACAGCTTTAATGCCAGTAGCTCACAAAGTAGAATTTTTTGCTCACAAGACTCCACAGCTTAGAGGGAGCACTGGTGCCGGGCCACTGAGCCCCCTTCTAACTGATAATCCAGTCCACCTCTAGCGAGGTCACCTCTGAAATCTCATGATGTCTTCAGATCTTGTTCAGCATTTTTTCTGTTTGAGCTGTGATGTCTGTTCTCACGCAGACGCCGCTTCTCTGTTTTGTTTTGAACCTTTCTGATTTTTAGTTTTAGGATTTGCCCAAAAGAGTGGGGATCCCCCCCCAGGTTTGTAGAATTCTATCCCCCTTTCTCTACCTGGCCCCATTGTGCAGATTTTTCTTCTGGAGTCACTTTTGGCGTTAGAGATAGGAAGCAAAACAAAAGCATCAGTGAAGGGAATGATTTTTCCCCCTCTCTCTCTTTTTCTGTCAATTGCAGCATCCAGCCCGGCCAAGATTTGTGCTGTAAGTATGAACTAGCTTTCCCCCCCACTGCTATGAATGATGAACTCAGCAAACTGCTACAGGGAGGAATGAGAGTGCATGGGGAAAACAGGTGTAAAGGTAAAGGTTTCCCTTGCTCGAAAGCCAGTCGAATCCAACTCTAGGGGGCGGTGCTCATCTCCGTTTCCAAGCTAAAGAGCCAACGCTGTCCGAAGACTTCTCCGTGGTCAAGTGGCCGGCGTGGCTAGACACTGTGGCGCACGGAACATGTTACCTTCCCACCGAAGCGGTACCTGTTTATCTACTTGCGATTTCTTGCTTTCGAACCGCTAGGTTGGCAGGAGCTGGGGCCAGAGACGGGAGCTCACTCCATCATGCGGCACTTGGGTCTCAAACTACTGGACTACAGACCTTCTGGTCTGCAGCTCAGCATCTTAACCTCTGAGCCACCGCAGCCCTCCACCTGCAGTAGGAGTAGGACAGAGTAAATCTTGTCCCATCAAATATTTCCAAGGTGTTTCTCTCCTTCTGGAGATCTGGACTTGCAGCTCTGATTCTGTCTACGTCACTGAAGGAGGCAGGTCAAAGATGTAAGAGTTGTGCAACTGCTAGGTTGGCAGGAGCTGGGGCCAGAGACGGGAGCTCACTCCATCATGCGGCACTTGGGTCTCAAACTGCCAAACTACAGACCTTCCGGTCTGCAGCTCGGCGTCTTAACCTCTGAGCCACTGTGGCTCCAACAAAATGGGTGTAGGGATGCTCAAAATGTAGGAGCGTGAGTTGCCGGTGGAGGGAATGGCTCACTGGGTCTAGAGAGGTTCCCAGACAGGACTTTGGGAAGCAACTGTGAACAAACGGGGTGGGGGGGAGGACATTACTAGCAGAGGAGAATCTATTTACTTGTGCTTCCTCAAACACCTTGTAATTAACTTATGGAACTCTCTGCCACTGTGGTAGGAACTTAGGATAGCGTTTAAGGCAATTTACAGTGCAATCCTAACCATTGTTCCCCCTCAGCTGAGTTGGTGTGAGCTAGCTCAGTTTTTTTAGCCTCCGGCTCACACATTTTTGCCTTCGCTCAGGAAGGAGGGCTCCAGAGCAAACTAATTTGTGCAGCAGCCAAATCGCTCGCTCACAACTTTAAGGCCAGGAGCTCACAAAGGAGAATTTTTGCTCACAAGACTCCACAGCTCAGAGGGAGCATTGCCGCCCATTTACGAATATCATTAATTTATGTGCATATTAATTGAGAATGCTGTTTCTACTAGTAGTTATCTGTTGATGTTACTTCGAGCCCAGGATCGCTTTAGAGACCCACAGGGATTTGGGAGTATAATCTTTCAAGAGTCAAAACTCCCTCAGATTTATTGTGGGTGGAAAAGGGGGTAGTATTCCCTCTAAGCTGAGTGAGTGTGAGCCAGCTCACATGTTTTTAGCCTCCGGCTCATACATTTTTGTTTTAGCTCAGGAAGGAGGGCTCCAGAGCAGACTGATTTATGCAGTAGCCAAATCGCTCGCTCACAGCTTTAATGCCCGTAGCTCACAAAGTGGAATTTTTGCTCACAAGACCCCACAGCTTAGAGGGAGCATTCCCTCTAAGCTGAGCGAGTGTGAGCCAGCTCACCGTTTTCTAGCCTCCGGCTCACACGTTTTTGTCTTCGCTCAGGAAGGAGGGCTCCAGAGCAGACTGATGTATGCAGCAGCCAAATTGCTCGCTCACCCCTGTAAGGCTCACAGAGTGGAATGTTTGCTCACAGGACTCCACGGCTTAGAGGGAGCATTAGATCCTAACCAGGAGGCCACCCTTCTAAGTCCAGTGAAGTCAGTGGGCTTTGAAGGGTGTGACTCTGCTGAGGCTCGTGCTGTGAGACACCTGTGAACGGAGGTAGAGCCTATCACTAATCGCGCCGCCGTTTTGCTGTTTCATCAAGATGGGGTCTCTGTCCCCTGCTGAGGAAAGCCCGGAAGAGACCGAGCCGATGCACCCAGAATCTATCACGGGATCCTCCAGCGGCTCCCCCTTGGAAACGGAAGGCACTCCCGGCCTTGACCATGAAGGGGCTGAACTGCTTCAGGTGGACGGGGGAGTGCTGCTGGAACCTACGGTGAGGAGCCACACCAGCAACTGCATCGGTGAGTCTGAGGCCTGCGGCAAAAAGGAGGAGCTGGGCTGCCGTCACTGGGGCAAAGAAATGCACTCTGCGCATGCCAAGGGATCGACACCATGAACTATAGGACAAAGTTTGAGTCCAGGAGCACCTTGAAGACCAACAAAGTTTTGTTCTGGGTATAAACTTTCACGTGCATGCACACTTCTTCAGATATCGGAAGAATCTGAAGAAGCGTGCATGCACATGGAAGTTTGTTTGAGGTTGTGGTTAAGAGCAGTGGAGTCTAATCTGGGGAACTGGGTTTGATTCCCCACTCTTCCACATGAAGGAGGAGGAGGAGGAGGAGGAG
>NW_015167061.1:342237-348090 GCF_001447785.1 Gekko japonicus
CACACCTTCCTCCCCCTCCCCTCCTCCTCCTCTCCTCCTCTCCTCCTCCTCCTCTTCTCCTCCTCCTCCTCTTCTCATCCTCCTTCACCACCTCCTACTACTACTCTCCTCCTCCTCTTCCTCTTCTTCTCCTCCTCCTCCTCTCCTTCACCTCCTTCACCTCCTCCTCCTCCTCTTCTCCTCCTCCTCCTCCGAATAAAAATTTGTTGCTCTTAAAGACGCCACTTGGACTCAAGCTTTGTTCTGCTGCTTCAGACCAACATGGCTACCCCCCTGAATGATCTGTGAACAAAAAAGAAGACGCATGAATGTGATGTGGTGGCGTGGCCCACCAAAATTCACCAGCCTTCCCTTGGGAGTTACTTGCAGTGGGGCTCCTTCAGTTCTCCGCCAGCGCTTTGCAGTGTGCAGAACGCATTGCCCAGAATGGCGTGCAGGGTGATCTGTTTGTGTCGTGTATCATCCAGATCACAGAACTGAACTATCCTTTGCTGTGCTTCCTTCTCCGCAGAAAAAATATACATCATGAGAGCCGACACGGTGATTGTGGGGTCCGTTTCGGAAGTGCCCCCTGGTAAGACCTCCCCAGCCAGAGGTGAAGAAGGCGTCTGTGGTGCCCAAGAAGAAGCTGAGGAATCGGAAGTGGACGTGCACTATCCCGAACAGGAAACGGAATTCTCTCCAGGAAGTGACATCACGACTCCTGTAGAGGAAGAGTGGGAGTTCCCCCATTCCATCCTGGCCAACGAGAAGCCGTTGGAGAGCCAGAAGGAAAGTCCCGGGGTAGCCTCCTGAGCTGCTAACGGATCATCGTGCGGGGAATGCTTTTAACAGGCACACGTTGACTTTTTGCCTTCAAAAACAACCCTACGAAGTATTGTGCTTGTGCCAGACAGGAGGCACTCACGTCACACTGAGAACTGGGAGCATATCTGACCACGGTTCTCTTTACTGTTTTATGGTGAGGTGTTCTTGTTTGGGGTTTTTGTTTATCGCTGACTGGGGACTCTGCATCACCCCCGAATACAGCAGGAAACCTCTCTCGAGGGAGGAGTTTTAAAGCAGATTCCCGTATTCATAACGGCTTGCAGAAACCCAGACGTAAAAGTTCTTTACAGTGGAATGTATTTCCAGGGTTTAAATCAATTTGGAAAATCCCTAAAGGGAACTTGCTAGATCAATTTATGTTATGTGTAGGTACTGGATAGAGAGAACTTTTTTCTCCTTTCCCCACAATGTTAGTAGTCGATGGGCAACAGATTCAAGACAAACAAAGACATTATTAATGTATGGACCTCATTGCCACAAGCCATGGTGAAGGCTTGGGTGGCTTTAAAGGGGGGACAGACATGCGCAGGGAGTGGCCGTTAATCGTGATGGTTAAATAGAACCTTCATGCTCCGTGGAAGTCTGTCTTTGAATACAAACTGCGGGGGGGGGGGGCAACATCAGAAGGAGGCTTTGGCCTCTGCGAGAACCTGGATGCTGGACCAGATGGATCACCGGTCCAATCCATGAGGGCTCTTCTTCGGCTCTTAAATATGAATTCTGTAGGACAGGAAGAGATGCCAGCCTCCAGGTGGGACCTGGGGATCCCCTGGAATGACAGCGCAGCTCCAGATTACAGAGCTCAGTTCCCCTGGAGAAAACGGATGCTTCGGAGGGTGGACTTGGTGGCATTGTACCCCACTGAGGTCCCTGTCCTCCCCGGGCTCCACCCCCAAATCTCCAGGACTCCCAAACTGGAGCTGGCAACCCTATCCCCCCATCCTCTGCAGGTAGTCAGGGGGCTCTGGAAACCCTGGAGATAGGTATCTCCAGGGGAGAGGACCAAAAAATAAGATGTTTTAAGCATGGCCAGCTGACGTTGCCCAGAGCTGACTCTAAATTCCTCAATAAGATTCCGTATTTTTCAAAACATCCCAGCATACTGAGAGTCAAAACATGGCCTGCTGACGTTGCCCAGAGTTGACCCTAAACTCCTCAATAAGATTCCGTACTTTTCCAAAACATCCCAGCATACTGAGAGTCAAAAAAATATCTGAAATTCCAGAAAGCTGTTAGTCGAACATCTGGCCCCTGTGAGAGCCAGTTGGGTGTAGTGGTTAGGAGCGCGGACTCTAATCTGGGAGAACCGGGTTTGATTCCCCCACTCCTCCCCGTGCAGCTGCTGGTGTGACCTTGGGTCAGTCACAAGTTCTTTCAGAGCTGTTGTCTCAAGGGCAGTTCTCGAGAGAGCTCTCTCAGCCCCACCTACCTCACAGGGTGTCTGTTGTGGGGAGGGGAAGGGAAAGGAGACTGTAAGCTGCTCTGAGACTCCGAGTGAAGGGCAGAGTATAAATCCAATCTCATCCTCCTCCTCTTCTTCGACAGAAGCTGCACAATATGGGGTCACTATCTACTCAGGGGGCTGTCCAGGTGTGCAAAAAATGTGACTCGGTCATGTAAGAAAGCAAGAAGACCCTCAAATACCGGCCTGGTGAGGGCTGAGCATGTTTGGAAGGGGCAGAATATTGAGAACAGCTAAGAATCCATGAAAGGAGAAAAGGGGAGCCGAAGAGAAATCTCCGCTTCAGGCGGCTGTGAGTCCATATTAGTCCGGAGGGAGTGCTCTGAGCGTGGGGTTTCCAAATTGCCTCTCCTCCTCCTCCTCCTCTGTGATCTGATTTTTGCCAAATGTCGAATCCGTGTGGGATTTTCAGTCTGCTGGGGAGGGGGACGGGACGGGTCTGCAAACTCATCTGAGCCTCTGGGCCCGTTTCCAGCTAGCGCGGAACTATTAAAAGTTAGTTCTCCTCGCTTGGAAATCTTAAACAGCCTCGTTAGGGATTGTTTACGAACGCTAAGGGAAAAATTTGCTCTCTGGGATGGGAATTACACGGCAGATGTTATCAGGCACCATAAAGCGCGATGGCCGTACGATGGCCGTTGGGGTTACTGATTAACGCCGCTTCCCGACGTCATTGGCCTTCCCTGGGGCCCGGTTGCTCCGAGACCAAACCCAGGGCCCGGTCTGCCTCTCGGGAACAAAGCCCCTTTATAAGAACTGCTGTCATGTCGGCCGGAGCGGTTTGCAAGGGGCTGACCCACGTCCCTGAAGCAACAGCTCTCGCCATGGAAGGTCCCGCGGACAGTCTGAGCATTGAGAACGAAGTCGGAGGGGAGGTGGAGGCGCCTGGGAGGGCTACGGAGGATGCCGCACAGTCCCAGAGTCCTGAGGAGCCGGCTCCAAAACCAGACAGCAGTCCACCAGACAAAGCTTGTGCCGTAGAACCGGCTGCTGCGTGTTGCCCCAATGCCACAGAGTGCCTGGCAGCAGAGGTTTCTCAGCCACCAGGAACGGAGTGCTCCACACACTCAGAGCCCCACACCTTGGGGACAGCGGGACTCCCCCAGCCTTCCCAAGCACCGGCCCCTGCGCCGTGCCCCCAGCGTACCCCCAAGGCCTCCATCGCCGAAATGGACTGCCTCATCTGTTTCAACCGGTACAGCCCTTCCCGGCTGCCGAAGCTCCTGGCCTGCCAGCACGCCTTCTGCGCCATCTGCCTGAAGCTCATCCTGCGGAACGAGGACCACACCTGGATCATCACCTGCCCGCTCTGCCGAAACGCCACCGTCGTTTTCGGCGGCCTCATCTGCAGTCTCCACGACAAGGAAGACGTCCTGGGCCGGCTGGACAGCCCTGACCCCGAGGCCGAGGTGCCCCGCCCGCCGCAGCCTGCGGACACGAGCCGGCGAAACCGCTGGTCCATCTCCGGGAGCCAAGACCCCCAGAGCAACCGGGCGGCTGCCAAGCGACTGGTGCTGCTCTTGCTGCTGGTGGTCATGCTCATTGCCTTTGTCCTCCCCTTCATGTACACGGGGCTGCTGAAACTGGCCCTGTGCGCCGCAGTGGTTTTGGGGCTCATCATATCCGCCATTCTCTGCTGCAATCCGAAGTGGAATTGCTCGGACTCCTTGTGGCTGCCATGGAGGAGAAAAGAGAGCCACGCCGTGTCTGTCGCCTGAAAAGACCTGGACCTCGGGATCACGAGAGATGTGCACGGGGAGGGGGACACAAAGGCCGGGACTCGTTGGGGTGACCCCCCCCCCGACAAGGTTGGGAGATGAGCAAGAGTGGAAGGCCCCTCCTCGTCTTGGAGATCATGGAGAAGAACGGGAAGGCTGGAGGACTGGCTGAGGCCTCCCATTCTTCAGCTCAGCGCCCGGATGAGCCAGACAGCACTGCCAGCCAAAACAGTCAGGGTGACGGGGGGTGGGGTGGGGGGGTGAAGGTAGGGGTAAGGGGCAAGGTTTATAAGATTATGCCTGGGATAGAGCAGGTGGAGAAAGAAGTACTATCCTCTCTTTCCCACAATACAAGAACTCGTGGGCACTCCATGAAATTGCTGAGCAGTCGGCAGGGCAGGCCCGAGGTGTTTCTGCGCCCTAGGCGAGGCACAGATGCCAACCTCCTGGTGGGGCTTGGAGACCTCTTAGCTGGCCTCTTGCTGGTCACTCTCTCCCCTCCCCGGGCAGCAGCGGCAGCATCCGAGGCAACATTCTGCAGGAGCCGTGTCTGCGGAGCCTCATCCGCTGCCGCCCCCCCCCCCGATTCGCGGCAGAGCCAAGCCAGGCACCAGTAGGCGGCAGCCCTGCCGGGGAGGGGAGCACAACTCGGGCCAGCAGGGGGGGTCTGGGCGGGCAGGAAGGGAGGAGAGGGGGGAGAGGGGGCACCCTGGCGGAGCCCCTGTGGCAGAGACGGGGGGATTTCTTGTGTCGTCCCCCGTTCTCTCTGCCGGGGGGAGGGCGGCACACGTGCTTGCAGGCGCTTCTGCCTGTGCTGGGGCTGGCACCGCCGGGCAGGGCAGGGATGGGGGGTGCGGGCGGGCGGCGCTATTGTCCTCCCCACCTGGCTGCGGCAGCGGCCAAGGAGGGCTCCTGAGTCCCGGTGGGACACATGGTTTCCGATCTCACCCGACCGGGCAGGTGGCAAAACACCCCAAGACACGTGGTGTGAAACTCAGAGACCTAAAGTGCTGCTAGTTATCACTGTGTGTCGTGCGCCCCTCCGCCTCAAACGTGCTCAAGTGGTGTGTGCCCCCCCCTGCTATGATGGACCAGCCGCTGCCACTGTGCCAGTGAGCAAACTTCGCCGCGGCTAGCAGGTTAATAGGGTAGGCGCCCTAGGGCCAGGAGGGGGCACCCTGGCGGAGCCCCTGTGGCAGAGACGGGGGGATTTCTTGTGTCGTCCCCCGTTCTCTCTGCCGGGGGGAGGGCGGCACACGTGCTTGCAGGCGCTTCTGCCTGTGCTGGGGCTGGCACCGCCGGGCAGGGCAGGGATGGGGGGTGCGGGCGAGCGGCGCTATTGTCCTCCCCACCTGGCTGCGGCAGCGGCCGAGGAGGGCTCCTGAGTCCCGGTGGGACACATGGTTTCCGATCTCGCCCGACCGGGCAGGTGGCAAAACACCCCAAGACACGTGGCGTGAAACTCAGAGACCTAAAGTGCCGCTAGTTATCACTGTGTGTCATGCGCCCCTCCGCCTCAAACGTGCTCAAGTGGTGTGTCCCCCCCCTGCTATGATGGACTAGCTGCTGCCACTGTGCCAGTGAGCAAACTTCGCCGCGGCTAGCAGGTTAATAGGGTAGGCGCCCAAGGGCCAGCCAGTCAGAGGCAGTGGCGGCAGCGGTCACCCGGTCAGGCCAAGGTGATGCGGGGCTTTTGGTGGGGGCTGGGGGGTTTTGGCGGGGGGCGGGTCCTGTTTGGGGCCCCTAAGGGCCGGCACGCTCTAGGCGAATACCTAGTTCGCCTAGCGGGTGAGCCGGCCCTGGCAGTCGGGTCAGAACAGATAAAAGGAAGTCCTTCTTCACCCA
>NW_015167061.1:348109-348599 GCF_001447785.1 Gekko japonicus
GTCTGGGGCGAGGGATGCTCTGTACTCTTGGTGCTTGGGGGGGGCAACAGTGGGAGGGCTTCTGGTGTCCTGGCCCCACTGGGGGACCTCCTGAGGGCACCTGGTATTTTGGGCCACTGTGTGACAGAGTGTTGGACTGGATGGCCCATTGGCCTGATGGCTTCTCTTATGTTCTCTTATGTTCTTATGTTAAGCTCTCACGTTCATTTGCCCTGATGCGCCACTCAAAGAGTGCATACTCGAGGCCGCTTCGTGTGGAGCAAACCCTCCGAACACTCTTGAACTCTCTTCTGTGTTACGGCCGTGGAGTGGTAAAAATGAGGGTCCCAACTGTCTTTTGAGGGTGGAAGATGCCGTCAAGTTGCAGTTGACGTACGACAACCCTGTAAGGTTTTCAAGGCAAGAGACGTTCAGAGGTGGTTCTGCCGTCGCCTGCCTCTGTGTAGCGACCCTGGGCTTCCTTGGTAGTCTCCGATCCAAGTACTACTAA
>NW_015167061.1:348898-352454 GCF_001447785.1 Gekko japonicus
AATTGTCTTGGAACTTCTGTGCGTCTTTCTTTCTTCCCTTTCTTGCGGAACACTTGTTCTTTCCGAGCCTTTGCCTTTCTAGGGAGGCCTTACTGAGGCTAATTGCTAAAAAAAAAAAGGTGTCTGTCCATTTGCAACTCTAAAAGCAGAAACCAGCTGGTGACGCTTATGCAGAGCCTCGACCTATTGATACGGGGTGTGCGAGCAACAGCCTGCGGAGGCCAGAAAACACTGTTTGTCAAGCTAGGTTTGCCAGCTTTTCCACCACCCTGTGCTCCTGTGCACTGTGATGTGCAACCATTAGCACATA
Source organism: Gekko japonicus (assembly GCF_001447785.1). Lineage (NCBI taxonomy): Eukaryota > Metazoa > Chordata > Lepidosauria > Squamata > Gekkonidae > Gekko > Gekko japonicus. The sequence continues at coordinate 349,209 of NW_015167061.1, forward strand.
AAAACACTTCTCTCCACAACGCGAAAAGGACCAGCTGTTGACTGTTGCAGACGAAGCTATTGCTAAAGGCTTCGGAGCAGGCCTGGCTGGTCTCTTGGCAACCATATTTTGCTGTCCAGGGCCAACTGGTAACCTTATTACCCGTGGCAACTTGGGAAGTAGGCCACTCCCCCTTGCTGTTTTGTCACATTTCCCAAAAACCTGATTGGCTGGACAGTTTATAAAACCCCAACCTGGCGAGTACGTTTACTTGTTTTTCTGTGGTAGCCTCCTGCAAACTATCTCCACTTCGTTGCTCTCCTTCAATTTGTTCAGCAGCTCCTGCCTGTCCTTATTTGTCCCAATACCAGTTCGGTGCAGTGGTTGAGTGCGCGGACTCTAATCTGGGAGAATTGGATTTGATTCCCCCACTCCTCCACTTGCAGCTGCTGGATGACCTTGGGCAAGCCGTAGTTGTCAGAGCTGTTCTTGAAAAAGAGCAATTTCTGTCAGAGCTCTCTCAGCCCCACCTACCTCACAGGGTGTCTGTTGTGGGGAGGGGAAGGGGAAGGAGTTTGTAAGCCGTTCTGAGACTCCAAGCGGAGGGCGGGGTATAAATCCAATCTCCTCCTCCTCCACCAATTGCTGGCTTCCCTTTATTTAAGACTTTTTAGCGTACATTCTTCCTACAAAAGGACTCCACCCCCATTTCCTTCCCCCACCCGTGCTGGCTTGTCTCGACCCAGCTCAGCTGCTGGTCTCCAGCTCAGGTAGGAAGGGGGGAGGGCTTCCCGTCCCATGCCTTTGCCCTTGGGAGTGAACTCCATGAGGGGTGGAGAGGGCAAGAATTCGGGAGCCAATAAACAGGAAGGGACAAAGCTGCCTTTTGTAATGAATTGGATCGCTGCTCAGCACTGTCTCTGCTGGTGACCCTCCGGAGTCTTGGGCCATGAAAGGTCTCGGTCAGCAGCTGCATCCCAAAATCCTTTCAGCCGGAGAGTCCAAGGAGGATGTGCCTCTACTGAACTGCAGCCCCTTCACAAAAGGCTTGAGAAGAAATTAACAGAGGGGAAAAGCTACTTGCCCAGAGATAGGGCCAGAACTTGACTTTGGGAAAAGCTACTCCCCAGAGATGGGGCCAGAACTTGACTTTGGGGGTGATGGGTGGGAGGGTATCTTTTAGGGAAGACTCCTGCACTACAAAGGCTACTGGAAATGTCGTGGCTTGAACCTGGGACGATCTGCATGTGTTGTAAGCAGTGTTCCCTCTAAGCTGAGTGAGTGTGAGCTAGCTCACAGTTTTTTAGCCTCCAGCTCACACATTTTGGTCTTTGCTCAGGAAGGATGGCTCCCGAGCAAACTAATTTATGTAGTAGCCAAACCGCTCCCTCACAACTTTAATGCCAGTAGCTCACAAAGTAGAATTTTTGCTCACAAGACTCCACAGCTTAGAGGGAGCCTTGGTTGTAAGGTCCTCCATTTGGGGATCTGACCTCTTAGGGCACGATTCACTGGAACGCTTCCCGAGTAAAAAGGAACCGTCTGGCCTTCTCTTGTGGTGAGATGTTTCTGTGAAATTCTAACCGTGGTCTGTGGAGCCAGAACTGAACAAAGACTCCATCTCTTTTGGTGCAACATGTAAAACTACCATCCAGGTCACCTTTGAATCGGAGGCTGTCGAAATAAGATGTACGTGTACAGAACAATATTTGAACATTTCCCCCCACTGTTCATTTCTTCCTTCTCCTAAGGGAGTTGTACACACCAAGGAAAAGATCATGCTTACTCTTGGGGGGACAGAGGCTTAGAAACAGGGACACCGTGGAGGTTTGTAAAATTAGGCAAGGTATGGAGAAAGTAGATCTTGCTTATCCTCTCCCAAGATATTAGAACTCAGTGACATTCAGGGAACTTGACAAACAGCAGAGGAAGTACATAGTGCAATGTGCAATGAACTCGGGAACTCGCTGCAACAGGAAACTGTGCTGGCCACTGGAATTGAGCCATACGTGATGCCAAACAGTCTGCCCACTGAAGCTGCCATTTCCCCAAAGGGAACAACTGACCGTTGTAGCCTGGAGATGCATGCACAGGAAAGCTTATACCTTGAATAAAATGTTGTTGGTCTTCAAGGTGGACTCAAAGCTTTGTTCTAGCAGTAGGGTAGTTCCAGGTTTGAAGAAATGTGCCTTGCACACGAAAGTTCATACCTTGAATAAACCTTTGTTGGTTTTAAAGGTGCCACTAAAGGTGGACTCTAAACCGTAGGAGGGGTTATTCTCGAAGAGGCATTACGAAGTTGGCGCAGCCTTCCCCTTTCCTCCTCCCGCCTACGCCACCCGTCTCCGTAAGGCCTCTTCGAGAATAACCCCTCCTCCCGCGGCCAATACAGAACGGGCCTAGCCAGTTTCCCCGAGCCTCGGGCTGGAGTGAGCGCTCAGCCGGGCCAGGGTGAAGGGCAGCCGGCGACAGTCGGAGGACCGATGCGGGCCTTTTCCGACCCCAACGGAAGCCAGGTGGGGTTTCGTCCAGCGGGGAGAGCGGAGAGGTAAGAGGATTTGGACGGGTGTGTGTGTGGGGGGGGGAGTGGCAGCGTAGGAGGCGGGAGAGTTTCTGCACGACCCCCTCCCCAAATAAAAGGAGGCGCTTCGGGCTCTTCTCCTCCCCCTCATTTGGGCATTCCAGGACCAGGAAGTAAGGGAGATAAGAAAAGGGAGCGGAAGTGAGACGAGTGTCAGACTTGCACATGGCACTTGGGGAGGGGGCTTCTTTCAATAGAGAAGATCCGCCCCCTCCTCCCCTTGGTCTTTAGTCATGCCGGCTACATGACCACGGAAACGTCTTCGGACAGCGCTGGCTCTTCGGCTGGGAAACGGAGATGAGCACCGCAACCCTAGAGTCGGACTCGACGGGATTTCGAGCAAGGGAAAGCTTTACCTTTAAAGGCGGGGAGGGGGATGCATTTATTGAGTGGGGGCTTGCGCCGGTGCAAGGGCTGCTAAATCTCTGCATTCACCCCGGGGGGGGGCATAGAACTGCAGGTTTCACTGTGCAATTGCAAACGGAGACCTTGCAAATTGTAACACGCGATACCTAAAGCCTCTACTCGATCTCTCGTGCCCCCCCCCTTCCCACGTGCGCAGGATGCAGACAGAGGGGCCCCCGTGTCCCTGGACAGCCCGCCCCCCTTTGCATGACTTCGGAGGTTTCGCGGAGGGAGGCAGGGAGGGGCGTCCTCGTCGCATCCCCCCCCCCCCCCCGAGCCCC
>NW_015167061.1:352529-370611 GCF_001447785.1 Gekko japonicus
TCCTGGGGATTTGAGGGCGGAGCTGGGGGAGGGAGAGATTGATCTCTTGTCTGGGGAGCAGCCGGGAGATCTCCAGGTCCCACCTGGAGGTTTATCAAACAAGCATACACTGTGATAACAATGACACTGAACAAATCTTATGGATGTCAAATTATATTACAAAGGAAACTTTTTGAGAAGTACTGAGACTGAGGCATCGCAGAGTGATTCTCAGCTCATACTTTTACTTTGTGATTTCAGAAAAAAAGGAGATACAGTCGCTAGCTCGCAGGCTGCTTATATGTCCATTCATAACCACACCCATCACACACACAGAGACACCCGTGATAGGCTATATACAAGAGTTACAACCTTATAGGTCCCCTGTACAATCCCTACTCCCCGGTGGTGGGTTTTAGGATCCTAGGGCTCTATTGACTCTGGTAGCAAAGCTTTGCTAGTTTGTGGGACCGCGTGTGTGGCTCAGCCAGTACACAACACTTTTACAATATTACTAAGGAAATTCTAAACTTCTCAAGGAAAAGTCCATCATCCGCAATGAGCACCCGATTATAAACTCGTTTCACCAATCTTCCTCAGGAGTAATTATGTTGAAAGGTTTCAGCCTCTTGATACAGTTTAACTTCTTTTTTTTCTTTCTTCAAATTGTCTTCGGGTTCCATTTTCAAATCATTACAGCATTTTTACTTTCTTCAGATTTTTACAGCTTAACTTCTTTTTTTACTTTCTTCAAATTAAATTCTGGTTCCATTTTCAGATTATTACTGCTTGACTTCTTTTTTACTTTCTTCAGATTATCTTCTAGTTCCATTTCAAGTGTTTCAATTAGGAGCAAACCAGTTAATTGATTTCAAGTCGTAGCAACCAGTCCTCTTTTCTATCTAGCAAGAAGCCTTCTTTTTTTAAATTGGCTGGCAATTGCTCTTGGTCTCAATGCTGGCTCAGTTGTTCTCTAGTTGTTTATAGTGGTAGCACCTTTTTATTGAGAATGTTAGAATGTCCTTAGTAATATTGTCATTTTTATTGCAGTGTTTGTTTGATATGTTTCCTTGTAACTGTGATCCCTTTTGGTTCGCCCACCTGGAGGTTGGCATCCATAACTCTGCTGCTGCATCCATGTATTCTACAACAGGAAATGACCGGAAAGCCGGGAGAGCATTTGGTAACACGGAGCTGCGGTCACACGGAGCATTAGGCACGCTAGAGAGATGGAAGATAGGCTGATTTTCCGGGCGTGATCTCACCGCCACATCTGGGAATCGTAGAGCTCCCGTGGCGAACCCGAGGCTTCCCGCCGAAGACGCGCGGTTAAAAACTAGTACCTCGGAGGTACTAGTTTCCGGTAACCACGGGGCAAGGGCGGGCGTCAGATCGCATTTCCGGTGGTAGTTCCGGCGCCCACCCATGCCCCCTCGTATAAAGGTTTGTTTTTTTTAACTGTCCATGGGATGCGCACACTTTGGTGTCCGTAAAACAAAACACCCGTTTGCCGCGCCGCTTCTTTGCACCTTCCAACTTCCACGGGACCTCCACGGTACGTCTGCTGGCGCAACCGCGTGTTATTTTGCCCTGGGGCAAACAGCCACGCCTCCCCCCCACGATATCTGGCCCGTGTGACCGGGGCCAGAATTAGACAGAACTGCCCTATAATTCGTATTCATGTACCTTTATTGGAATATTGGCAATCACAACTATAGAATAGAATAGAATAGAATAGAATAGAATAGAATAGAATAGAATAGAATAGAATAGAATAGAATAGAATAGAATAGAATAGAATAGAGAATAGCTGCCTTATACAATACTGTCAAGTACACAAAATGTATCTCTGCCACCACTGAAGGAAATTGCTTAAAGAATGTCAAAACCCAAATACTTTGTGAAGCCGTCCCGTGGCCTCACTTCCCTGTTTCATTTCCTTCGATAGCAAAGGCAGGAATGAGTTTAGGGCTGGGCCTCCAACCCTTCACCAGTACGAGGGCCCTGCTGGGTTGCTAACCTTCAGGTGAGGCCTGGAAAAATCCCGGAATTGCAATGGCTCTCCCGACGACTGAGGTCAGTTCCCCTGGAGAAAACGGCGGCTTTGGAGGGTGGACTTTATGGCCCTGTACCCCGCTGAGGTCCCTCCCCTCCCGAGATCTGGTCCTCCCCAGGGTCCACCACCAGATCTCCAGGAGTTTCTCAAACCAGAGTTGATCCCTAATGGGGGGGGGCAACCCCATCAAGGGTGGCCAAGCAGGGAGCGTCAGCTGGCTCCAGCCAGCCCTCAAAGTAAATGTTGTGTCCTTGAGCCAGTGCTCTCTCTGTTTGGATTCGGTGCAGTAAAGGTGTGAGCACACACAGAAAAACAAATTATGGTGCACTTTTCACTGCGGGCAGCGTCACTTGCTTTGGCCAGGCGTAAAGATTGCCAGCTGCCCTTCAGGCGGAGGTGGGGTCATAAACAATGGAAATAAATAAAACCGCCAGAAGCCGGCTGGGAAATCAAGGTCAGCTTGCCAGGGAGTGGAGCGTGTGCACCACAGTCCGCCATGGGCCAGACAGCAGCCACACAGCACTGACCAGGGGCACAGAAGTAAGTGATATATAAGCCACGTGAAACTGAATTAATCGAGAGGGCTTTTGGCACAGGAAACAGGGCTGCACTGTAATAATATGGTGCTGATAGAAGCTTGCGGTAAAAGGTCAGGGCTGGAGACCGGGAGTCCCCAACCTTTTTGACCCTCCAGGCACCTTTGGAATTCTGATGCAGGGTGGTGGGTGCCGGCACAGTATGGCTGCCACAAAATGGCTGCCGCAGGAGGTGGAGCCAGCCACAAAAATGGTTGCCGTAGCTTTACTTCAGGCAACGCAGTGAGGATCCTGTCGCTTGTTACAGTCCTAGATTCTGGGTTTGGGCCACCGTGGGACACCAAGTGTTGGAGTAGATGGGCCATTGGCCTGATCCAACATGGCTTCTCTTACGTTCTTCTGTAGATTCAAGTTGAGTAGCAACAAGATTTTCAGGGAATAGGATTTTGAGAGTCAAAGCGCCCTTTCTGAAAATCTTGTCCGTCTTTTAGGTGCTCCTGGACTCGAACTCTTTACTATCACAGTTCTCTCAGAGCTGTCCTTGAGAAAGAGCAGTTTCTGTCAGAGCTCTCTCAGCCCCACCTGCCTCACAGGGTATCTATTGTGGGGAGGGGAAGGGAAAGGAGATTGTAAGCTGCTCCGAGACTCCTAGTGAAGGGTGGGGTATAAATCCAATCTCCTCCTCCTCCTCTCCGATGCTTTTTGCTGTTCTAATCTCATTGAAGCAACACAGCAGCCTGTAGCAAACACAGTTTGTTGCAGATCTAGGGTTACCAACCTCCAGGTGGTGACTGGAGATCTCCCACTATTACAACTGTTCTCCAGGCAACAGAGATTAGTTCACCCGGAGAAGATGGCTGCTTTGGAGGGGGGACTCTATGGCGTTCTACCCTGCTGGGGTCCCTCCCCTCCCCAAATCCCAGGCTCCCCAGGCTCCGCCCCCAACAAAACACTTCAGGTATTTCCCAGTCCAGAGGGGGCAACCCTGTGCAGAGCACAAATCAGCCAGTGCACAAATGCAACTGGCATCAGGTTTAGGTGGCTTACTGATAAACCTGCAAAGGAAGTTTAGAAAACTTTTTGAGGGCCAGAAGTTAAAAACATAAGTAAGTGTTCAAAAGAGTGTTTATTACAAAGACATATAAAAACCTAGTGGGGGCCCAAATAAAGCTTCATAAAATGTTCAAAGTTACAAAATACACACACACAAAAAGACAGTATATGACAGTATAGTGCAAATTTTCCAAAATTTTCCATTTTGGTCCCATTTTTTTAATTGTTAATTGCCTTACATGTGTTACATGGACTCTGTTGCTTGTTGTATTTTGCACTATTTAACCTCTGAAGAAGGCTCTTGTGAGCCGAAACACATCAGGTCATATACTTTCTTTTGTGTGTGTGTATTTGTAACTTTGAACATTTTACGAGGCTTTATTTGGGCCCCTACTGGGTTTTTATATGTCTTTGTAATAAACACTCTTTTGTACACTTACTTATGTTTTTAACTTTTGGCCCTCAGTAAGTTTTCTAAACTTCCTTTGGAGGTTTGTGCTTTGTTGGTTTAGATTTTCTCCCCTCTTTTTTGGGGGGGTTTACTGATACAGCCAAATCCAGCTCAGCCATCAGTTACTTTGCCAATGGAGCAAGGGATGGTTCTGAATTTCTTATCCTGGCATTTTGGCCTCCCAGTCCCTATTTTGATTTCCCTTCGCTCTTGAGTGAATCAGACCCTTGGGCTGCATCCATTTTGCTAGCAAAAGTGTTTCCCGCACTGACTGAAGGCACCTTTCCCAGAGGCAAGAGACTTGGAAGAGCGCAAAAAATTGTGTCATTCTGGGGGAGGAAAGCACCTGCCTGAGAGAGCCAGTTTGGTATAGTGGTTAAGAGCGGTGGACTCTAATCTGGGAGAACCGGGTTTGATTCCCCACTCCTCCTCCACATACAGCTGCTGGAGTGACCGTGGGTCAGTCACAAGTTCTCCCAGAGCTGTACTCTCTAGGGCAGTCCTCGAGAGAGCTCTCTCAGCCCCACCTACCTCACAGGGTGTCTGTTGTGGGGAGGGGAAGGGAAAGGAGACTGTAAACTGCTCTGAGACGCTGAGTGAAGGGTGGGGTATAAATCCAAACCTCCTCCTCCTTCATTCTTCAGAGATGCAGGATCCAACCCCGTGATTCTTTATTTACCTGCCGTTTTCTGTATCCCAGAATTTTTCCAGTAAAATATGCACATTGTTCATCTTAATGTGTGCGTTAATAAAGGCGGACTCCAGATGCTGCAAAATAATAAATAAAACAATCATTCTACATATAAATTACATACCCTGTATCCAGGGCTATTTTTGGGCAGGAACGCACAGGAACGGAGTTTTGGCTGGCTCCTGAGTTGGCCACGCCCAGCAGGAACTCATTAGCATAATAGGCCACACCCAACAGCAGGAACTCATTAGGATTGGCTACGTTAGGGGTGTGTAGCCTAACATGCAAAGGAGTTCCTGCTACAAAAAAAGCCCTGGGTTTTGACAACAAACAAGGTGAACAGAATAAGAAGCAAAAGGTGGGTGTGGCTGGATGACCACACTTCTGGTAACAAGGGCTGTGTGGCCTAATATGCTAGCGCGCTGTACTATCAGGGGTTTGGCCTAATATGCTAATGAGTTTCTGCTGTTGGGTGTGGCCTGTTATGCTAATAAATTCCTGCTGGGCTTTTTCTACAAAAAAAGCCCTGTCTGTATCTAGAAATGCCCTCTGACTTAAAAATTAACATGCCAAGCCATTAGCGGGAATCAATGAACCCAGAACCATTTAGAAAAATAATAATGTCCATCAGAAAAGAAAGGAGGAGGTGACATTTGCGCATTTCTAAACAGAAGATAGTGGCTGAACTAGATGGGCTCACGAGGAGGCTGACCTCACATGCCGGGGTGAATGTTCCGTCATTCTCTGTCATCTTTCATCCATCCAAAGAGTAATTCGCTTTTATTATTTTGTTCTGCTGTGGACTTTGCGCTGTGTCGGTGAAATGTGTGGTTTCCATGGGAATGGGATGGGATGCGGAAGTGAGGGCATATCAGTATCCCGCGTGTCTTTCCATCGATCCCAATAAGGGCACAATCGAAAGCAGTTCTGGAGCTGGTGTCAGAAGGCGGGCGGAGCCACCATGTGCCTGGGGCGATGAGTCTACGTCACCCGATTTATAGGGTGCTATAACTGGTATGTGGTCAGCCAATGCCCTGCCGGTCAACTGTGCATCATAGGAAAGGTCACCAATCTGCAGCTTTCTGCACCCAACCTTCCCCCTTGTTAAGGGAAGGGGGGAAAGGCCAAAGGGATATAAAGTGAGCTTGAGTGATACCTGTGATGTTCTACCTGTGGGCTGTTTGTGGAGTCCTTCCTCCAAGGAGTTTAGGGCAGTGAATGTCGTTCTTCCCTCGTCCAGTTTGGTGCAGTGTTTAAGTGTGCAGACTCTAATCTGGGAGAACCAGGTTTGATTCCCCACTCCTCCACTTGCAGCTGCTGGATGACCTTGGGCAAGCCATAGTTCTGTCAGAGCTGTTCTCTCAAGGGCAGTTCTGGAAAGAGCACTGTCAGCCCCCGTACTTCACAGGGTGTCTGTTGTGGGGAGGGGAAGGGAAAGGAGTTTGTAGGCCGCTCTGAGACTCCAAGTGAAGGGTGGGGTACACATCCAATCTCCTCCTCCTCCTCCTCCTCCTCCTCCTCCTTCCTCTTCCTCTTCCTCTTCCTCTTCCTCTTCCTCTTCCTCTTCCTCTTCTTCTTCTTCTTCTTCTTCTTCTTCTTCTTCTTCTTCTTCTTCTTCTTCTTCTTCTTCTTCTTCTTCTTCTTCTTGAAACCTGTAAAGAAATTTGCATACAGCCAAGCTGCCTTTGAAGGTGCTGAAGAGCTGTAAGGTAATTTCCAATTTTATAATTAAGAGTGGCTTTCCATTCCAAGGAGGAACGGCTATTTTAAATCTTTTCTTTTTCATCCCACATTAACGCAACCTCTTGGTTTACTGGTTTCATGAGTAGGCCATAGAAAGCAGTTGATCTCTGAAACAGAATATATGCAAGAAGAGGAATCTTCGAACGCGTGCACCCACCCCAGATGCCTCTGCAGGATCGAGAGGGTGGGTTCCCATAAATGCCTGCTGCGGTTTGTTCTGCAGCAAATCAAAGACGTTGTTGTCTCTCTCTCTCTCTCATGCGCTTCCTGTTGTCGCTCCCAAACAATCGGCGGCTTTATTTCTCTTGCTAGATTGCGGTATTGTTTATAGCCCTAAGCATTTTCTGAAGGGGTTTACTGCCCACTCAAAGCTCCCTCATAAAGACATAAAGAAATACTATAAGTGCAAAAGCCTTCCACAGTCATCATAACAATGAAAACATCATCTTAGAGCGGCAGCAGCCGAGAGATACAACCTCTGTCTTTCAGCATTCTTTAGGTTGCATCGCACAGCGTGGTGCCCGTTGGTGCCATGGGGCCTGCTGATGCCTTTCCTGGTACCCGCCAAGGGTTTTTAGGACGTGGATGGGGCCAGGTATGCCCAGCCAGGCTTCTGATTGACTACTGCAGATTTTTTTAAATGTTGCTTTGGGAGCGGCTGCCACCACAGCACAAGAATCTACACAGTATTACTGAAGTTAAGCTGCGGCGATCATGTTGTGGCTCATCTCTGGTGGCAGCCATTTTGTGGCAGCCATCTTGTTGCTGCGCCCACCATTCCGTGTCAGAATTCCAAATGTGTCCACAGGCTCAAAAAAGTATGGGGACCCCTGCATTAGGCCCTCTTCTCTGGCGGAAGGAATCACAAGACGTTTGTAGGCCGCTCTGAGACTCTGAGTGAAGGGCGGGGTATACATCAAATCTCCTCCTCCTCCTCTTCTTCCTCTTCCTTCTTCTTTTTCTTCACTGATCCACAGGATCCAACCCTCACCTTTTGGTATTAAAAGGCTGGTACATAGGGGTGAGCCAATGTGGTCATTTCTGTTTCTCTCTGGATCCTTTCCTTGCCACCGCTTTTGTTTCCAATCCGTCTCCGTGTCACGGCAGGTGCTGAATATGGCAGCCGAAAGCCAGAAGCCCTGGAGGAAGGGGACGAGACGACCGGAGAGTGAGGAGCCGCTCCAATGTGTCGGCCAGCAGCTGGCTGAGCCCGGGAAGTTTGCCTACGCAGCTCTCTGGGGCATATCGTTGGCGTCCTTGTTTCCCGGACCAGAAGACAGGTAAATATTTTGTTGCCGAAAAAGTCACCGAGGTTTTTAGCTGTTTGATTCCTGGTCCCCAGAGAGCATCTGAACGGGGGACGGGTCAGACTTTGGGAGTTAGAAGAGCTACATTTTGTGATTAAAAAATGGATTCTGGAAAAGATCCATTTGAAAAAATGAACACATGCAGGTGCCTTATACTAAATCAGACCTTTGTCCAATCAAAGTCTATTGTTGTTGTTGTTCTATTTTAAACCACCCTCCCCTGGAAAAACCAGGCTCAGGGCGGTATCACAAATACAACATCAAGATAACCAGGGGTCATTTCGTAGCAAAAGAGACATAGGAGCTCATTAGCATAATTCATTAGCATAACTTATTTGCATATGCCACACCCCCTGACATCACCGGAAGTTTGTCAGAAGGCAACACCCACCGCTCAGGCTCCACTGGACTGTTTTGGATTGCTAGCTATTGTGGGGGGGGACATGCAGATCTACCCTCACAGAGGAGGGAGAGCTTGTACCTGAAGGCAGGCGGGGGGGGAGCTCTGCAACTTACCTGGCTACTTCTTGCTCTGACAGAGGGCTGCTGGGAGCAGGGGGCGGGACTTGTTGCATGTGCCCGCCCCCTGGGCTCCTTACTGCCAGAGCTCCGCTCCTGTGCGCTCCCGCAGGAAATGACCCCTGAAGATAACAAATTAAAGCAGGTAAAAACACAACAGTATCCTATGATGGCGTTAACATTTTCCTGATGAAGCGACTGGCCTGGGGGAGGCAGGGGGTGGGTGTGCTAGAGAGACGGAACCGTCGCTGCCCTCAACCAAATGCCTGGCAGAATATCTCTGCCTTGCAGGCCCTGCGGAACTGTAACAGGTCCTGCAGGGCACGGATGTTATTCAGCAGAGTTCTACCAGGTTGGAGCCAGGGCAGAAAACACCCTGGCTCTGCTTGAGCACAGCCAGATATCTCTCAGGCCGGAGACCACCAACAGATTTTGATCTAATGAGCACAATGCTCTCCTGGCATGCAGAAGGTCCCTGGTTCAATCCCCTACATCTTCAGTTAAAAGGACCTTGGAGGAGGTGATGGGAAGGACCTCCGCCTGAGCCCCTGGAGAGCTGTAAAGAGGAGTTGTGGCTCAGTGGCAGAGCCTCTGCTTGGCATGGAGAAGGACCCAGGTTCAATCCCCGGCATCTCCTGTTACAAGGACCAGGCAGGAGGTGATGGGAAAGCCCTCCGCCTGAGACTCTGGAGAGCTGTAAAGAGGAGTTGTGGCTCAGTGGCAGAGCCTCTGCTTGGCATGGAGAAGGACCCAGGTTCAATCCCCGGCATCTCCTGTTACAAGGACCAGGCAGGAGGTGATGGGAAAGCCCTCCGCCTGAGACTCTGGAGAGCTGTAAAGAGGAGTTGTGGCTCAGTGGCAGAGCCTCTGCTTGGCATGGAGAAGGACCCAGGTTCAATCCCCGGCATCTCCTGTTACAAGGACCAGGCAGGAGGTGATGGGAAAGCCCTCCGCCTGAGACTCTGGAGAGCTGTAAAGAGGAGTTGTGGCTCAGTGGCAGAGCCTCTGCTTGGCATGGAGAAGGACCCAGGTTCAATCCCCGGCATCTCCTGTTACAAGGACCAGGCAGGAGGTGATGGGAAAGCCCTCCGCCTGAGACTCTGGAGAGCTGTAAAGAGGAGTTGTGGCTCAGTGGCAGAGCCTCTGCTTGGCATGGAGAAGGACCCAGGTTCAATCCCCGGCATCTCCTGTTACAAGGACCAGGCAGGAGGTGATGGGAAAGCCCTCCGCCTGAGACTCTGGAGAGCTGTAAAGAGGAGTTGTGGCTCAGTGGCAGAGCCTCTGCTTGGCATGGAGAAGGACCCAGGTTCAATCCCCGGCATCTCCTGTTACAAGGACCAGGCAGGAGGTGATGGGAAAGACCTCCGCCTGAGACCCTGGAGAATCACTGCCAGTCTGAGTAGACAAGACTGACTTTGGTGGACCCAGGGTCTAATTCAGTCGAGGGCAGCTGGGCTCAGCCGCCCGATCCCCACAGGCCAGCGGGCCAGTCCTCCTCTCACGGCCGCCCTCTTTGAAGCTCCTACAGGACCGAAGTCATCGAGCGCCTGGTGAAGTGGCTGGAGCTCTCCGAAGCTGTCTTGCCCGCCATGCTGGCCTTCGCTGGTGGCTTGGGAGGCGAGGGGACCGACACCTTTGTCCAGATCCTCCTGAAGGAGCCCGCCTTGAGCGAGAATCCCAAGAACATCACTCAGGTGAGGTGGTCTGCCTTTCTCAGGTCGGCCTGCAGACCCAGAAGAGGGGGACCGGTCTGTCTCTGGGTTGTACCCCCTCAGGGCACAGGTGGGGGCTGAATGCCCCTCTATATTCCCAGCCCCCAAAATTGCCCAGCTTGTATCTCCGATCTCACCGCTATCTCCCTTTACAGAGTGAAGCTGGTTTAAACCAGGTTTAGAAAGAGGAAACTTTTCACTATGGAGGAAAGCCAATTTCATACGACTGAAGGATATTGTACGTAAAGGACAGCCAGTCTGGTGTTGTGGTTAAGTGTGCGGACTCTAATTTGATTCCCCACTCCTCCACTTGCACCTGGCTGGATGACCTTGGGCAAGCCGTAGCTCTGATAAGAGCTGTTCTTGAAAAAGAGCAGTTTCTGTCAGAGCTCTCTCAGCCCCACCTACCGCCCAGGGTGTCTGTTGTGGGGAGGGGAAGGGAAAGGAGTTTGCGAGCCACTCTGAGACACCTTTGGGTAGTGAAGGGCAGGGTATAAATCCAATCTCTTCTTGTTCTTCTTCTTCTTCTTCTTCTCTTCTCTCCCCTGTTCTTCATCCCCTGCGTCTTAAATTGAGAGGTACACTCTCTCTGTACATGGAGGATCCATTGAGCAGTCACCTAACAGGCCTGTCCTCCAAGGGCTTGCCTGACCCTTCAAAGGGAGGGGTAGTGGCCATTGGCCCACCTGGGGCAATGGGTTCTGGAAGCTTAGCAACAGCCATATCGTTTTGTTTGTCTTGGGCCTCTTGCTGATCAGCTGACCCGGACTGCTAGTATTAGGCAAGCCGCTGAGCTGTTCCTCTCCCCCCCCCCCCAAGTCTGCGTTTCTCTGCAGGATGATTTTGGGAGCCGGGCCAACAGACAGAACTTCTCCAGATCAAAGAGCAGCGGGATCCCAAAGTCTGTTCAGGGCAAGTTGGGTAGAGCAGAGCAAAATCTAAGTAGGCAGTTTGGGGCTGGAGAGAAGGAGCTGGTCTTGGATCACGGAAGATGTCCTTTTATTAGAGCGAGCAGTGTTGGGTCAGCGCGTTCAGCGAGTGCCTCAGATGCAATCCGCACACAGCCTCTTTCAGCAACCCTGTAAGGCCGGCCGGAGTTACAGTCCACAGTCAAGCCGAGATTCGAACCCTCCACCTCTTAAGCTGCTGATGCTACGGCAGCACGGTGTGTGGCTATTAGTGCTGTAGCCAGGGTTACCACCGCAATGCTCCCTCTAAGCTGTGGAGTCATGTGAGCAGAAATTCTACTTTGTAAACTACTGGCATGAAAGTTGTGAGCGAGTGATTTGGCTACTGCATCAATTAGTTTGCCCTGGAGCCGTCTTTCCTGAGCTGCAGGCTAAAAAATGGTGAGCTAGCTCACACTAACTCAGCTTAGAGGGAACACTGGTTACCAGCCTCCAGGTGGGGCCTGGAGATCTCCTGCTGTGCCAACTGATCTCCAGTCGTCAGGTCTCCCAGTTAAGACACTCTCCACAGCACGCTTTGGCAGTGATTGTTCATTGAGATAGGCTTACTTTTAGGAAATGGGCAGAAAGTGAAGAGGACCTAAAGAGCCTCTTGCTCAGGGTAAAAGAGGAGAGCGCAAAAGTGGGCTTGAAGCTCAACATCAAAAAAACTAAGATCATGGCATCCTGCCCCATCACTCCTTGGCAAATAGAAGGGGAAGTCGTGGAAGTAGTGACAGACTTCACGTTCCTGGGATCCCAGATCACCACAGACTGTGACAGCAGCCATGAAATTAAAAGATGCCTGTTCCTTGGGAGGAAAGCTATGGCGAACCTAAACAGCATGATAAAAAGTAGAGACATTACCCTGCCAACAAAAGTCCGCATGGTCAAAGCAATGGTATTCCCAGTAGTCATGTATGGCTGCGAGAGTTGGACTATAAGGAAGGCCGAGCGCCAAAGAGTAGATTCTTTTGAACCATGGTGCTGGAGAAGACTCTTGAGAGTCCCTTGGACTGCAAGAAGATCAAATCAGTCAATCCTAAAAGAAATCAACCCTGACTGTTCCCTGGAAGGCCAGATAATGAAACTGAAGCTCAAATACTTTGGCCACCCTATGAGAAGGGAGCACTCACTGGAGAAGACCCCGATGCTGGAAAAGATTGAAGGTCAAAGAAGACGGGGATGGCAAAGGATGAGATGGTTAGACAGTGTCACAGATGCAACGAACATGAAGTTGAGCCAACTTCAGAGGACGGCGGAAGACCGGAAGGCCTGGCGTGATCTGGTCCATGGGGCCGCGAAGAGTCGGACTCGACTGTGCGACTGAACAACAACAAGGAAACGGGCTCCGTCTCAGAACTGAGAAAAAGGCGTGCAGAAGCCCCTATTATAGAAAATACAAACTGCACCCCACACCTCTCACATACATCACGCACAGCCCCTACTGTTACTGTGGCAACCCTGACAAATACATGGTGCCTTATCTATGTCCAGGCCTGGGAAAAGAGTCTCCAAGGCCAGCTCTCTTGGGAACCGGCAGTGGGGGGCAATCTTAAAGAAAGGCATGGCTGCTACAAGCATGCACTCAAAACACCCACACGCTCCCCTCAGGAATTCCCTCCCCCCTAAAGCATGGCAAGCCGTGAAGTGAAACAAGGTGAAACGAGACTGAAGCTTGACAACGGATCAGTCCCCCTGGAGAAAATGGCTGCTTTGGAGGGCGGACTCTATAGCATTGTACCCTGCTGAGTTCCTTCCCTCCCCAAACCCCCTCCACCCTAGACTCCATTCCCCCAAATCCCCAGGTGTTTCCCAGCCCAGAGATGGCAACTCGATTTGTAGCTAAATAGAGCCTCCATGTGCAGAGGCAGGATACCTCATCCTGGGGACGATTATTGCCACTGAGCCCTGTTTGCTGACTTCCGGGAGGCACCTGAGTAACCCATAATGTCAAGGACAGACTGGACTAGACGAATTGTGGCTGGATTGGCCAGGCAGTTCTCAGAGGTCTGGGCCTTTGGGTTTGAAATATGGGAGCGGCTGTTTTGCACATGCAAAAGCACCCCCCTGGGAGTGTGTGGGGATCGCTGCATCGAGCAAATATCCAGGGGCATTTTCTGTCTGTGGCTCCATTACACACACTGATTATACTCCAGTGGGGAGGGGGAGTGTAGTAGCTGTACTTTGTGCAGAACTCTGCACGTTCCCAGGAGCCTCTGCATTTAATATTTCTCTCTCTCCCCCTTTTCCTTTTAGGATCTCGTGGCCTTTTCTCTGAAGGACGGTGAGTCGTTTTGCTTTGCTCTGTTTTTGAGATGCGGCTGGAACGCGAAAAGAGACTTGTTGGATCAGACAGATGGTCCGTGTGGTTCAGCATCCTGTAGGGCTGCCAGGTCTGGGTTGGAAAATACCTGGAGACTTTGGGGGTGGATCCGGAAGAGGGCGGGGTTTGGGGAGGGGAGGGGCCTCAGCATGGTACCATGCCACAGAGTCCACCCTTCCAAGCAGCCATGTTCTCCAGGGGAGCTGATCTCTGTCAGCTGGAGATCAGTTGTAAAAGCGGGAGATCCCCAGGCCCCACCTGGAGGCTGGCAACCCTAGCATCCTGGATGTGAATGACCCTGGCAAGGAGCCCAGAGGAGGCCAAAGCTTACCCCACTGTTTGTCCCCCACCAGGGGTCATTTGGTAGAAAAAGAGGTGCAGGAGCTCATTAGCATAACATTTGCATATGCCACACCCCCTGACATCACCGGAAGTGTGTCAGAAGGCACCACTGGACTGTTTTGGATTGCAAGCTATTGGGGGGGTGGGGGGAACGTGCAGATCTGTCCTCGCAGAGGAGGGAGAGCTTGTACCTGAATAAAACTTGGCCTTAAAGGTGCCACTGGACGGTTTTGGACCGGGGGGCTGGGGAGGGGGGCCTCTGCAACTTACCTGGCTGCTTCTTGCTCTGACTGAGGGCTGCTGGGAGAAGGGGCGGGGCTTGTTGCATGTGCCCGCCCCCTGGGTTCTTTACTGCCGGAGCTCTGCTCCTGTGCGCTCCTGCAGGAAATGACCCCTGTCCCCCACACAGCAAGTGGCTCTCAGAGGGCGTCTCCTCCAAGCACTGAGGCTTCATCTAACCCTCACAGCTAACAGCCGTAGACGGGCCTCTCTGTGGATTTAGCCATTTCAGCAAAAGACTGTCCCCCCCCCACCTGTGGCGGTGAGTTCCACGGGTTAGCGCTGCCCCGTGTGAAGGAGGGCGAGCCCCCTGTCATTGCTCTGATTGCACTGCAGGCTCCTACGATGCCCGGCTGCGGGTGCTTCTCGCTCACGTCACCTGGCTGCTGAGGATTCCTCCGGTGGAGTTGGAGGCCGCCGAGGAGCGTCTTCTGGAATGCCTGAACGAAGAGGAAGAGGAGGAATCCGAGTAAGGCTTTTCACGTACATTGATATCTTTCGATATTACAGGTTGGATCCGTTGCCCTAGCACAGGGGTAGCCAAACTGTGGCTCGGGAGCTACGGGTGGCTCCTGGCGGCATCGCTGGGGAAGTGGAGGCGTGCCTCCCCGATCGGTCTTCCCTTCCCCAGCCAGTGTACCCCTCCCTGGGTAGGCTTGAGGCAGGGGGGAGCAGAGAAAGAAAGCAACTTCAGCTTGAAATGCCTTCTCAAAGCCCCCCCCCCCCCGGCAGCCTACAAATATCATTGGACAAAAAAAATCATCGATATCTATGTTTATCCCTTTTGTTTTTTATTTTTGGCAGTCTCGATTCATGTTAATAAAAAGCAAATCTATATTTCCCAATAAAAACACGTCTGTGATATTTGTTCACGTCTTGTGGCTCTCAAACATCCGATGGTCATTCTACGTGGCTCTTACGTTAAGCAAGTTTGGCCAGAAGCAATCTTTCTACTGGAGGAGAGCACCCCCGCGAGGACAGTGCATCCCCCGGGGTCCTGTCCAAGGCTCCCCCGAAGCTGTGGAGTCTCGTGAGCAAAAACTCTACTTTGTGAACCTACTGGCATTAAAGCTGTGAGCGAGCGATTTGGCTACTGCATCAATTGGTTTGCTCCAGAGCCCTCCTTCATGAGCTGAGACAAAAATGTGTGAGCCGGAGGCTAAAAAAACGGTGCGCTTGCTCACACTAACTCAGCTTAGAGGGAACACTGGTCATGTCCGAAAGATAGATTTTTATTTCTTTATTTATTGGATTTATACCACGCCCTCTCCGCCATGGCAGCTTTCATAATCTTTTCAAAACAATGTAAAACCCCATAAAATCTAAAGTGCCATGCATAAATTCCTGTATAATGGCGAATCATAATCCAATATGGCCGTGACAGGAATCAGTTAGTACAGACATGGTTGATAGAAAAGATCCCAGGGAAGGCTCCGACATTGTACCCAGATATTAAATGTGGCCAAATGCCTGGTGGAAGAGCTCCGTCTTGCAGGCCCTGCAGAATTGAAGTAAGTTCCGCAGGGCCCTGGTGTCCTCAGGGAGCTCGTTTCAGCAGTGTGGTGCTGCCACAGAGAAGGCCCTGGCCCTGGTAATGAATGACCACTCTGGCCTCTTTAGGGCCAGGGAGAACCAGAAGGTTTTGCGTCCCTGAACGCAGCGCTCTCTGGGGAACATAGACAGAAGGATGGGTGGATAACACGCATGTAGATGTGTGTATAATAGCTCAGTTTCTCTTGATGGCGTTGTACCGGCGACGGCAACCGTAGTGTGGCACGCACAAAAATATTGGGCTGCTGTTTTCTAGGGCAGGAGAGGTAGGTTTTCTAGGGCAGGAGAACGTTCCCTCTAAGCTGTAGAGTCTTGTGAGCAACAATTCTACTTTGCGAGCTACTGGCATTAAAGTTGCGAGCAAGCGATTTGGCTAACGCATAAACTAGTTTGCTCTGGAGCCCTCCTTCCCGAGCCAAGACAAAAATGTGTGAGCCAGAGGCTAAGAAGCTGTGAGCTGGCTCACACTCACTCAGCTTAGAGGGAACACTGCAACCAAGTGTTTTCTGTCCCCCCCTCCCACCATCCTCCAAGGAGATCTGGGTGGTATATATCATTCTCTCTTCTCTTCTGCGCTGCCCTCACAACAACCCTGCGAGGTAGCTGGCCAGCGTTCTCCAAGGGAGCTTCAAGGCAGAACAGACTGGAGCCTTACTCTTTCTTGTCCTCTACCCGCAACCCCCTAGCAGGCACGGCCTTCCCTTCGCCTGTGTGTCTTACCTGTCAGTATGGACAGCAAGAGCGGCTCTGGCCAATTAACTCCCGCCTCCCCAGGGCCTCCTCCCCCAGGTGAAGGGCATTTCCAAACCTTCCCTTCCCCTCCGTCCAAACAGCAGAGCAGCAGCTAAGTGTTGAACTCTGCCAAAGCGTTTGGTGACCACAAATCAGGATGTCCCTTGGCTTGAGTCTTGCTGGCCGTGGTCTTGAGGAAGCCGCTCCATTTCAGCCGCCATTTACAAAAATGGGAGTAAAGAAACTGGCTTGAATTTTGGGGCAGCTAAGAGGCAGTGTGTGAAATGCACCAACGGAGCGTGCTAATTGGGGCTGGGGGTCCACCCTGAGAAGGAAGAGGTTGAAGCGCCCTGCGCTGACCCAGCAGCCAGTTGTGGGTGGAGGCTCTGTTGACAACTCTTCAACTTTTACCGACTTCCTCTTTATGGCCTCCGCCAGCCAGGGGGCACAGGGCGTTCACTCAAATAAATAGTTCCGAGTATTATTGTGTGGATTTAATTGCCCCATTGATAAACCGTCGGCACGTATTAAAACGTTTGCTGTTTTTCTTGCGCAAGCCGCTGACCTTGTGGGACGCATCTTCCGGGTAAGTAGTCTGCGCTGCGGTTCTTGCTGGCTCACCGTCAGCCATTTTGGTCGCATGAACCAAAGTGAAAATCTGTTGCCATAAAGCAGACTCCGCGGGGCGTTCTGTGTACGTGTTGATGTGCTCGTTGCATGCTTCGTGTGCTGGTAATACTGGTCAAAGACAGCATGGATAAATTGCAAGCGGAAACATCACTTAGAGGTGTAGATTTATAGATTTTTTTGTCATCTTCTGGGCATGGAGCAGGGGCCACCGGGGGTGGGGGGCAGGTATTTGTGAATTTCCTGCATTGTGCTTGGGGTTGGACTAGATGACCCTGGGGATCCCTTCCATGATTCTAGATGAATGCAAAATCAGAAAAAAAGGCCACATGGGTTACATTCATTAGCATAATGAAAATTAAAGGGGAAGAGCAGTGAGGGAAGGAACGCCCTTCATCTCCCTACGTTTTGCCTTTAATTGCCCACCAAACAGGGACCTGTTCTCCTGTCACTCAGGGTCCTTGGAAAGAGGACCGTCCAAGCAGGAGGGGGATGCAAAGGTGTTTGAGGCGGAAATGTTAACCATGATGGGATCCTACTGATCATTCAACTTAGAAATCCTGGTTTTCAGGCTCCCCCATCGAACTCTCATCTTAATTCCGTGCCATTCTCTATTCCCTGGTGCTGGATTTCCCCCCCCTTTACACGATTCTGTTATTTTTGCACGAGAAAAAAACGCAAAGCTGTTTGCACCGCCCCAGCGGGGTAGTCCAGGCTAGCCCAATCTCGGAAGCTAAGCCGGGTTGGTCCCGGTCAGCCCTTGGATGGGCAACCACCGAGGAAGTCCCCGGTCGCTATGCACAGGCAAGCCATGGCAAACCAGGGGTCGTTTAGTAGAAAAAGAGCTAGGGGAACTAATTAGCATAACTCATTAGCATATGCCATACCCCCTGACATCACCGGAAGTGTGTCATAAGGCTACACCCCGTGACATCACTGGAAGTGTGTCATAAGGCCACACACCCCGCCCCCAACGGTCCCGGCCGCCACCGCCGGCCTTGCAGCTCCACTGCCGAGCCCCATGAGGGGCCCGGCGGTGGACCTGCAAGGCTGGCGGGAGTGCAAGGAAGCCCCGCGAAGGCCCTCCTTGGCCCCAGGCAGGGGTGGGGAGAGGCAGGGAGGAAGCAACTTACCCTCCCTCTTCTCCTGCCTCCTCCTGGCTGAATGAGGGCCGGAAGCGGGGCGGCCGGAAGCGGGGGGCGGGGCTTCGTCATGTGCCCCGCCCCCGTAC
>NW_015167061.1:370858-372705 GCF_001447785.1 Gekko japonicus
ACCCAGAACGGCAGAGGCATCACGGAAGAAGAAAGAGAGGAGGAGACGGCTAAAGAGGTACCTGCTGATCGGCCTGGCCACCGTCGGAGGCGGGACAGTAATAGGTGAGTCCGGCCTGCTCCGCCGGGTTGTCCGCGTGCCCCTCGTTATTTTACTGGGGGGGCCCTCGAGTCCGCTTTCCACACACCCCCGCTGCGGCCCCCGAGTGGGTGTGGAAGCGTCAGCGAGAGAGCCAGTTTCGAGAGATTCCAGGGTTCAAACCCCAACTCAGCCCGAGGGGGGCACCTTAGGCTGAGAGAGGGAGGGAGGGAGAGATACGAATCTTATCTCCCGGGGTTGCTGCAGTGGGCAGATGGGAGGGAGAACCAGACATCCCATGTCCCAGCTCCTTGGATGAAGGGGCAAGAGGGAGAGAGGCGATACCTTGATCAGAAAGCATTCAAGGGGAAAAGCCTACCGGCGTTACCTGGGCCGCAGGTCCAAAGAGACAGATCTAGGCAATCTCCGTCATACCTGGAGGCAGGGGTCATTTCGTAGAAAAAGAGGTCCAGGGTCTCATTAGCATAACACATTAGCATAACTTATTTGCATATGCCACACCCCCTGACGTCACCGGAAGTGTGTCAGAAGGCACTCCACTGGACTGTTTTGGATTGCTAGCTATTGGGGGGGGGACTCGCAGATCTGCCCTCACAGAGGAGGGAGAGCTTGTACCTGAATAAAACTTGGTCTTAAAGGTGCCACTGGACTGTTTTGGATTGCTAGCTATTGGGAGAGGGGAACGCGCAGATCTGCCCTCACAGAGGAGGGAACGCGCAGAGGGGGGAGAGCTTGTATCGAAAGTGAGGCCGGGGGGGGGGGGAGCTTTGTAACTTACCTGGCTGCTAATTGCTCCTCATGGCCCGACCAAGGGCTGCTGGGAGCAGGGAGTGGGGCTTGTTGCATGTGCCCGCCCCCTGGGCTCCTTACTGCCGGAGCTCCGTCCCTGTGCGCTCCCGCAGGAAATGACCCCTGCCCGGAGGTGAAAATTCTTAATGGTCCACAGTCTCAGATCTGAGGTTATCTCCTCAGCCGGAGCAGCCAGGCTCAGTTATCTCAGCCCCCACTTAGGCAGGCGTCATAAAGCGGTTGTCGTGTTGGTCTTCTTAGTTGTGGATCATGTTTACTCAGGAACTGAGTGACTCGGGGATTAGTCAGGTTCCTGGAGGAAAGGCCCCTCGGTGGAACCTCCATGTTCAGGGGCAGTGTGGCCAGTTTGGTGTAGTGGTTAAGTGCGCGGACTCTAATCTGGGAGAACTGGGTTTGATTCCCCACTCCCCCACATGCAGCTGCTGGGTGACCTTGGGCAAGCCCTAGTTCTGTCAGAGCTGTTCTCTCAAGGACAGTTCTCTCAAGAGCTCTCTCAGCCCCACCCACCTCACAGGGTGTCTATTGTGGGGAGGGGAAGGGAAATGAGTTTGTAAGCCACTCTGAGATTCCTTTGGGTAGTGAAGGGCGGAGTATAAATCCAATCCTTCTTCTTCCCAGGGACACTTGAAAAACCATGGTGGGTGGCCGGGTGCGAGGGGAGATGGAGCTTGGACCTGGCCTAGTGTTCCCTCAAAGCTGAGTCAGTGTGAGCCAGCTGACGGTTTTTTAGCCTCCGGCTCACACATTTTTCTCTTCGCTCAGGAAGGAGGGCTCCAGAGCAAACTAATGTATCTAGTAGCCAAATGGCTCGCTCACAGCTTTAATGTCAGTTGCTCACAAAGTAGAATTTTTGCTCACAGGCAGGGCTATTTTGGGACAGGAACGCACAAGAACGGAGTTCCGGCTGGCTTCCAAGTTGGCCACACCCCGCCGGAACA
>NW_015167061.1:372780-380372 GCF_001447785.1 Gekko japonicus
GGGGTGTGTGGCCTAACATGCAAAGGAGTTCCTGCTACAAAAAGGCCCTGGGTTTGGACAACAAACAAGGTCAACAGAATAACAAGCAAAAGGTGGGTGTGGCTGGGTGACTACACTTCTGGTAACATGTTATTATTATGATTATTATCAATGAGCTGTGCTGTCAGGGGTGTGGCCTAATATGCTAATGAGTTTCTGCTGTTGGGTGTGGCCTATTATGCTAATGAGTTCCTGCTGGGCTTTTTCTACAAAAAAAGCCCTGCTCACAGGACTCCACAGCTTAGAGGGAGTGTGGTCTGGCCAGGCCTCTCTGACATACTGCTGTTCCTGTGGGTCAGAGTTGGGCTGGAGACTGAGACGCCTTCTTCCCCTTTAGGTCTGACAGGGGGGCTTGCCGCCCCTCTGGTGGCGGCCGGGGCAGCCGCCATTATCGGAAGTGCTGGGGCGGCCGCCCTGGGCTCAGTCGCTGGGATCGCTGTCATGGCGTCTCTCTTTGGCGCTGCAGGAGCAGGACTCACAGGTAAGAGGCGGCCTCAGAGTCTCTGGAGACAGGGCCAGGCAGAGCTGTGTGCTGGAAGGACGGGCCGGGGAGAAGAGAGGGAGGCTGTGAGCCGAGGAGACTAAATTTCGCCACCCCTCCATGGGGACTTGAAAATCCTCGTTTCAGTTTTGCTTCTCAGCTGGGAAGGCAGAAACCCGTTATATTATCATTATTATTATTGACAAGCACAACAATAATAATAATAATTCTGGATCGCCCCATCCCTGAGGGCACAAAGCTCTGGGCGATTTACAGCAGGTTAAAAACAGTACAAAATGGCAGATTGAAATCAACAAATCAGTTATTCTTAATTTCTCCAGATGGTGTCCATAATTTTAATCAAAAACCTACTCTGGGCTGTTCTTCTGTCTCGTGGGCAGGTTAAGGAGGAGGCTGACGTGGGCAGAATTTCCTGGGAAACGAGTGAGACAACATACACAGACGAGCCAGCTGGATCGGGCCAATGGCCCATCCTGTCCAACACTCTATGTCCCACAGTGGCCAGAAGTACCGGGTGCCATCAGGAAGTCCAGCAGTGGGGCCAGGACACTAGAAGCCCTCCCACTGTTGCCCCCGCCCCAAGCACCAAGAATACAGAGCATCCCTTGCCCCAGCCTGAGAGTCCCTATCTATACCTTGTGGCTAATAGCCACTGATGGACCTCTGCTCCATATAAGAACATAAGAGAAGCCAATGTTGGATCAGGCCAATGGCCCATCCAGTCCAACACTCTGTGTCCCACAGTGGCCAGAAGTACCGGGTGCCATCAGGAAGTCCAGCAGTGGGGCCAGGACACTAGGAGCCCTCCCACTGTTGCCCCCCCCAAGCACCAAGAATACAGAGCACCCCTTGCCCCGGACTGAGAGTTCCTATCATCTATCTATCTATCTATCTATCTATCTATCTATCTATCTATCTATCATCTATCTATCTGATTTATACCGTGCCCTTCCCACTGAAGCAGGCTCCAGAAAAGCTCCAGGTTCGAATCCCCACTCTGTGATGGAAGCTGGCTGGCGCATTCACACACTCTTGGCCTACCTTGCAGGGTTGTTCTGAGGATAAAATGGAGGGAAGGGGGACGATGTCTGCCTCTCTGAGTCCCCACTGGGGTATAAAAACAGTAAATAATATATAATACCCACTGGGGTATAAAAACAGTAAATAATAACCAGGAAATTATATTCATGCATCCATAGAGGCATCCTTCGTTTCTAAGACTGAGTTACCTGGGACTGGTGCTGTGTGATCCCGGGGAAGTGTGGGGGTGAGCCAGACTTGTTCCTTGACCTGACCGCTCATGGCCACCGTCCATCCTACACGCTTAAAATGAACGCCTGATTCCTGTGTCCACAGTCACTCAGTCAACAAAGATAAAAAGCCCAGGCCAGTGGTGACGGAAACACGGTTGGATTCTGTCTTTAGACACACAGTGACTCTGGACAGAGGGGTGACGTGTTGACTTAAAGTATATGCCTCAGAGGCCTCTTTGTAGCCCCACGAGACAATCGGCAGAGCCCTCTGGTTTGGCAAGCTGCACGGGTGCCCGGAGGCTAGAGATGGGAGAGGGAGCCAAATTGGAGAACAGTCCGAAATGGAGGGGATGTTTATGGATCGCTGGAAGAGTGCCCCAATATCAATGTCACCATCACCCCATGAGCTTCACAGCTGAACAGAGACTGGAACCTGAGTTTCCTGAGGCCTAGTTCAGCACTCTAAGCTCTACACCACACTGTTTTGGAAAACTGAAAGCAGCTAAACCTTATTATTGGTCTGAGGTCTATGAAGGAAGGGCGCAACGCTGGTTTGTCCCTTAAAAATGGCTCTGAATTCTCCCCTGCCTCCTTTGACGCTGACGCAGAATTGTCGCTTTCCTTCTGGGGCTGCCCAGGCATCTTTGTCGGGGTTGAGGTCCCAAATGACAGCCAGGGTGGTGTAGTGTGGTTGTGGGTGTCAGACTAGTATCTGGGAGACCCGGGTTTGAATCCCCAGTCTGCCGTGGGCGCTTGCTGAGTGATCTTGGGCCAGTCACACACTCTCAACCAAACCTACCTCACAGGGTTGTTGTGAGGATAGGATGGAGGAGAGGAGAGGGATGTAACCCACTGGGGCGAAAAATGAGGTATAAGTAAATACATAAATGGTCTTTCTTCCAAGAAAGATTCTGGCTGGCGAACGGTGGTTGGCATGTCTTAGAAACACCTGGATTCCGGGCCCAGTTTGGTTTTTTCCCCCTCCCTTCAGGGTACAAGATGAAGAAGCGCGTGGGGGCGATTGAGGAGTTTGAGTTCCTCCCATTAACAGAAGGGAAGCAGCTGCACATCACGGTGGCCATCACCGGCTGGCTGTCCACCGGGAAATTCGGTAAGCGAGGGAAAGAAAAAACTCTGGAGGTTGGGGGGCTAGAGAGGCATTATATGGGGTGGGCATTGGGGGGGGGGAGGCATACAGAATCAGTAGGTCTTCTTCCCCCTGCTTTCTTACCGTACGGGGCCAGATTTTAACATTGTGCTTCAGATGCCCGCTTTGGAGCGGACAAGGGGGCGTGAGACGTTCCTGGCATATGGCAGCGCTGTAGGGATGCATCACTGTTGTTGTTTAGCATAAGTTATCTTGGAACCCCATCTTGAACCTATAGTTAAATATTCTTGGAGCACCGTGGAAGGAATTTTTAGTGAATTGTATTTATTGTATTTTATGCTGTTTTGTATTGTTTTATTGTTTTAACTTCGGCATTTATGCCCCTTGTGAGCCACCCTGAGCCTTCGGGGAGGGCGGGATATAAATTTTAAAATAAATAAATAAATAAATAAAAATGCCCCAGAAGAAGAGAAGGGTTTTTAGACACCACTTTCCTCTACCGTAAGGAGTCTCAAAGCGGCTTGTAATCGCCTTCCCTTCCTCTCCCCACAACAGGCACCTCGTGAGCGATGCTCCCTCTCAGCTGTGGAGTCTTGTGAGCAAAAATTCTGCTTTGTGAGCTGCTGGCCTTAAAGTTGTGAGTGAGCGATTTGGCTGCTGCATAAATGAGTTTGCTCTGGAGCCCCATCCTCCCTGAGCTAAGACAGAAATGTGTGAGCTGGAGGCTAAAAAACTGAACTAGCTCACACTGACTTAGCTTAGAGGGAACACTGCCAGGGTGTCTGTTGTGGGGAGGGGAAGGGAAAGGAGTTTGTAAGCCGCTCTGAGACTCCAAGTGAAGGGCGGGGTATAAATCCAATCTCTTCTCTTCTTCTTCTTTTTTCTAGAGAGCTCGGCCAGCGCTGTCATCTCTCTCTCCCCTTTCTGTCTTTTTATAAACGCACACACTCATGCATAGGCACATGCTCCATCTGAAACAGCTGCCATGAAGGTTCGTACAAGAAGAAGGCTTCATGCGGAGGAGGAGTGAGGAATCAAACCTCCGGGTTTTCTAGATGAGAGGGCCCCGGCTCTTAACCGCTACACCACGCTGGCTCTCCAGTGTTCAGTTCAGCTGCGGTAGAGTCTGAGTTGAGAGCCAGTTTGGTGTAGCGGTTAAGAGTGCGGACTCTGATCTGGGAGAACTGGGTTTAATTCCCTTCTCCTCCTCCACATGCAGCTGTGGGTGTGACCTTGGGTCAGCCACAAGTCCTTTCACACTCTTGTTCTCTCATGAGCAGTCCTCGGGAGAGCTCTCTCAGCCCCACCCACCTCACCAGGTGTCTGTTGTGGGGAGGGGAAGGGAAAGGAGATTTGTAAGCCGCTCTGACACTCCTCTGGGTAGTGAAGGGCGGGGTAGAAATCCAATCTCCTCCTCTTCTTCTTCTTCATCTTCATCTTTTTCTTCTTCGTCGTCTTCTTCTTCGTCTTCATCTTCTCCTCCTCCTCCTTCTTCCCTGAAAATAGTTTCAGGTGAGTCGCCGTGTTGGTCTGAAGCGACAGAACGAAGTCTGAGTCCACGGGCACCTTTCAGACCAACGAAGTTTGATTCTGGGTAGAAGCTTTTACGTGCATGCACACTTCTAACTTTGTACCAGCAATACCCTGGCAAATCTTTAACGGAGACCTTTCAATGGAAAACCCATTTTTTAAAAAGAAAAAGGCAGACAAGAAAAGCCACTGTCCCCGATTTCAGACCCTCAGATCCTCTCACGATCTCCTCTACCGTCGGATCCCCCTGCTGGTATTTCCCCTAAACCTCTCCGGTCGCTGCTGCTTCTGTCTTCTGGCTTTGTTGCTGAATCTGACCAGGAGGAGGGGGAGGTGGAATGGAGGGAAACTCCTTCCTCTGCAGCTGGCTCTCCATGGCAGGATCAGTCTTCCCTCTAAGCAGAGTTAGTGTGAGCTAGCTCGCCATTTTTTAGCCTCCGGCTCACACACATTTTTGTCTTGGCTCAGGAAGGAGGGCTGCGGACCAAACAGATTTATGCAATAGCCAAATCGCTCACTCACAACTTTTAATGCCAGTAGCTCACAAAGTAGAATTTTTGCTCACAAGACTCCACAGCTTACAGGGAGCCTTGGTCAGGATAAGGCCACAACTCCCCCCAATGTCACGTGTGGCTCGGCCGTGAGAGGGCTGACCTCAAGGGCTCCCCGCGACCTTCCTGTGGCCCAGAGAACCGACTGCTGAGGTTTGGGGCGGTGTGTTTGTTGCCATGAGCAGGGCTGGGCAAGGAGGAGAGGGTGTTCACCTCCAGGCCCGTAGCTAACGCGGGGCCCACTGGGCCTGGCCCCCTAGCCGTTTTTAGGGGGCCCCTTCCTGAGCCTCGGCTCCCCTACCCCAACCCCCCCTGATTGCCGGCCAGCCTGTTGGCAGGGAGGACAAGGGCAGTGATTCCAGAGGTTGCCCCCCGGTGCTGTGCAAGAGTGGAAGAGGCACCGGGGCTCCTACGGGAGGGAGGGAGCTGGACCCGGATGCTCCACGGGGAAGGCCTGCCCTTGCGGGAGGGGAGGGGGGAGGGGGAGGGAAGCTGCGGCCGCTGCAGCCCTTGCCCTGGAGCCTTTGATTGGATCAGCAGGCGGGGCCCCCCAGGCCCCCTCCCTAAAAAGTCCTTCGCTCCGGGGCTGTTCACCTCCCCGCACCCTCAAGTTCAAGTTTATTTATACGGTCAAGCGACCAGCCAATATAAAACATTACCTAGAGGAATAATAGTGTAAGATACACTATAAATACATAAAATTCGGATATATAAACGAACATTAAAACGAATACAGAATATCATTAAAACTATACAACACAACGCTCAGATGGACATATAAACGAACATTAAAACGAATACAGTATACAAAACGAATACAACTATACAACACAATGCTAATTTGTCATCAACTTGCTATCTAAGGTACAGGCTTCCTCTTTTTAAGGGCCAGGAAGCAAAATTTTGCCACCGCTAAAGATATCCTCTTTTTCCGGTCTTCCAGCAAAAAAATTAAAATCCTCAATTCTGCAAATTTCAACTGGACATCCAAGGGTTTAAATTTGGACAATGGGAAAATTAACAGCTGTCTCTCCCTAGCATAAAAATTACAATGTAACAGAATATGTGATACCAACTCTATATCAAAATTTGTACATGGGCAGCATCTTTGGGAGATAGGCCAACGCAAAAACCTTCCTCGTAACAGATTAGAGGGTAGGGCATCAAAACGTGCTCTGGAGAAAGCCCATCTATAGCCGTCGTATGTGATGTTAGAAAGATATGGAGCGGGAGCAAAACCTGTCCAGGATTTTAAGACTCCATATCTTGAGAGTAAGAGCACTTCTTCTGTCTGAGCCTCTATATCTATTAGGCGTTGGGTTACCATAGATTTAGCTTTAGTCAATCCTAGCTCAAACAGACTTGCAGGATGAAGCCCAATTGAACCGAGTTTGGCTAATATTTTAGAGGACCAATCAGGGTATCTTCCCGCACCCTCTGTTGCATGCCAGAGTTTGGGGGCCTGGGGCCTGGGAGCGTGTACCCCACGTCCCGTTCCGTTAGGGACTCCAGTTTCCTCCCACCATTAGCAGACAGCCTCAACATTCCGTGAGCGTGCTCAGTTTCCTTCAGACTCTTTGGGGTTGTCTTTTCCCTTTTTTCCTTTTCAGCCTGCATGCTTGCCCCCGGCCCACCATACACTGTGCAGAAACCCTGAACCCATCTGCAGGTGGTCCCGTTTTGCTGTGCTGCTGATAGGCGCTCCGGTTTACTATTAAAAGTGCCAATGATGCCGGTTGACACCGTAACTCTGAGCAGTTAGAATGTTTGTGGGGCCTCCGTGACTGTCTCAGCAGCCCCACCCAGTAGCTGGGGAGGGCGGGCTGACAGGTGGCACCGTTTCAGCATCCGTCTAATTGGCACCATTCTGATGACCTCACTGGGGCTTCCTGGGTGGCAGGGAGACGAGAGCACATGTAGTCCTGGATACGTCTCGTCCTGTACTCTCCCGTCCCCAGATTTCTCACTCACAACAGGGGATCTTCTCGCCTTCAATGTCTCTCCGTCTGCCGCAGCCGGGGCGTTTTGCAAACCGGGTGGGCGGCTGGCAGCCGCTTTCTCCCTTCGACACCATCCCCTGCTTTGCAGTGTGTTACCAGGACTCCTCCAATGTGGTTTTGCTTTTTTAAAAAAACCAAGGCCTTCTGTTCGCCTCTCGCACCCATTCCCTGAGCTAGCTGTGACCGATGTCACTCGGGTTTCTGGAACCTTCCGAGTCGAAGGCCAAAGTCGGGAATGCTTAACTGGGCGAGAGAAATCCTGCGGATCCAGGATCCTGCTAGCCACAGTTGCCAGGCAGAGCCCAAAGTGTCATTCGCAACAAGACTTGGCAAGATCCAGCAGCAGTGAATCATTTTTGTGAGATCCTGCCGTCTGCCTCATGGGCTCTTCTATCGATTTGCTGTGCCTCTAGACCCTCCTCCTCCTCTCCCAGCAAAACCAGCCATGAGAGGCTTTACGAAAACCAATTTTAGAAGGACAAACTCAGCCCTTGGGAAAGCAGTATTCAAAAGTACGGGAAAGCAACAGCAAAACATCTCCAGATGATTGCCAAATTCTTGCCATGTGTCTTTGGGGGGGGGGGGAAGCAGCTTAGAGAGACAACCTCC
>NW_015167061.1:380408-386537 GCF_001447785.1 Gekko japonicus
TTCCTGCTCATGTCTGACAAAAGGCAGCTTTGATTCTCCAGAGCTTATACCCCTCAAATATTGTTGGCCTCTAAGGTGCTGCTGAACTTGGATTTATCCAGTTTTACTTAGAAGAGATGTGTCAGAGATGCAACGAACATGAAACTGAGCAAACTTCAGAGGACAGCGGAAGACAGGAGGGCCTGGTGGGATCAAGTCCATGGGGTCGCGATGAGTCGGACTCGACTGTGCGACTGAACAACAACAACTTAGAAGAGATCTGAACCTTTGGGGCAGATTGGAAAACTCTAATGAGAGAGCCAGTTTGGTGTAGTGGTGAAGTGCGCGGACTGTAATCTGGGAGAACCGGGTTTGATTCCCCACTCCTCCACTTTCACCTGGCTGGATGACCTTGGGTCAGTCACAAGTTCTCTCAGAGCTGTTCTTGAAAAAGATCCGTTTCTGTCAGAGCTCTCTCAGCCCCACCTACCTCACAGGGTGTCTGTTGTGGGGAGGGGAAGGGGAAGGAGTTTGTAAGCCGCTCTGAGGCACCTTTGGGCAGTGAAGGGCTATGGGGTATAAATCCAATCTCTTCTTCTTCTTCTTCTAATGGGGAGAGGGGGCATTCCCTTCAGAGAACGCTGTGCCAGGGACGGTGCCCCTCAGTACCTCAGCCAGATCTTGCCAATCTTTCAAGGACAAAACCAGCAAGGAAATGATCAGGTAGCCAATGCAGATATATATATATTTAGGAGTAATGTGCTGCCGTCAAACAAATCTTGTCAATGGGTTGTGGGAATGATCTGTACCAGCTGCAGTTTTGAAACCGTCTCCAAGGGCCGTCTCCACATCAGGTATACTATAGTAGTCTAAGGATCTGATATAGTATAGCAACTTGAGAATCAGCTGTGATCTGTGCAGTCCCTGGTTCAAGTCTTGCCTGTGCCGTGAACTCGCATGCCCTTGGCGTTCCACTTGCTCTCTCAGCCCTGCGTCTGCAGCCGGGTGTGTGTGTGTGTGTGTGTGTTCTTACGCCGGCCTCGCTCACAGGGCTGTTTGTAGAGATTACTGAGAGAATGTAGCTGAAGTCCTTTGAGCCTTCTGGAGGGCAGGGTAAAAACTGGGCATTGCAATTGTCACAAACTCTTTGGCAACAACCACCAATGCCCCAAACGCTCGACAGCTGACACCGGCGAACACAAGCTGTGGAAATCATGCAGAGCATGTGAAGTGTTTTGAATGTTCTTAAATGCTTCATACATTATTAAAAGGAAATGGGGAACTGAGGCGGAGCTGTCTCTATTCTGCCTTGCTTCAAAGCTTCCTCCGAGAAAAGAATCTTTCTGGCTCCATCTCTATGGCCTTGGAGGGTCATGTAGTCCAACCCCCTGCACAGTGCAGGAAATTCACAAATACCTCCCCCTCCACACCCGCCCAGAAGATGACCAAAAACCTCCAGGATCTCCAGCTAAACTGGCATGGAGAAAAATTGCTTCCTGACCCCCTAAGTGGCAGTCAGCATTTCCCTGGGTGTGTAAGAAAGGGCCACAAGAACTAAGCCCTGAGGCAACCCTTCCTGCCCTCCCTCTCACAACCTGAGTTCACAGAATCCACATTGCTGTCTGATGGCCATCTAGCGTCTGCTTGAAAACCTCCAAAGAAGGAGAGCCCACCACCTCCCGAGGAAGCCTGTTCCACTGAGGAACCACTCTGTCAGGAAGTTCTTCCTAATGTTTAGCCAAAAACTCTTCTGATTTAATTTCAACCGCGTTGGTTCTGGTCTGACCTTCTGGGGCAACAGAAAACAACTCTGCCCCATCCTCTATAATGACAGCCCTTCAAGTCCTTGAAGATGGTTATCGTATCCCCTCTCAGTCGTCTCCTCTCCAGGCTAAACACACCCAGCTCCTTCAACCTTTCCTCACAGGACTTGGTCTCCAGACCCATCACCATCTTCGTTGCTCTCCTCTGGACACGTTCCAGCTTGTCTATATCCTTCTTAAATTGTCGTGCCCAAAACTGCACACAATACTCCAGGTTAGATCTAACCAGAGCAGAGTAAAGTGGTACCATCACTTTGCGCGATCTGGACACTATACTTCTGTTCATACAGCCCAAAATCGCATTTGCCTTTTTAGCAACCGCATCACACTGCTGACTCATCATCCGTTTATGGTGTACTAAGACCCCTAGATCCTTTTCGCACATACTATGGCCAAGACAAGTCTCCCCCAACCTATAACTATGCATTTGATTTTTCCTACCTAAATGCAGAACTTTACATTTATCCCCCATTGAAATTCATTTTGTTTGTTTTAGCCCAGTTTTGCAGCCTGTCAAGATCATCCTGTATCCTGACTCTAAGAGAGGAGCAGGCAGGATCCCCCCAAGACCAGCAGAATGATGGCATAGTTGCATCACATTTTGTGGATCCAGGAGGGTGCAGGGGATTAGAATGTCAGAATAGGACTGGAGAGACCTGCGTTCAAATCCTCCTCTGCTCAAAGTACACTGGGTGACATTTCTCCCTCTCAGGCTAACATACTTCACATGGGGGAGGGAATAAAAATGGCAATTCATGGTCGTAGATCCTGTTAATTTTGCACTTTCGTGCCTTTCTCTTAGGGAGTTTTACGGCTCCATGGAGCAGCTTGCTACATTCCAAAGAGCAGTACTGCTTAGCCTGGGAGTCCAAATACCTGATGGAACTGGGCAATGCCCTTGACTCTCTGTGGAACGGATTAGTTAACATGGTGGCCCAGGAAGCCTTGAAATACACTGTCTTGGCAGGTAAGAACCTGGGAGAAATCGTGCACACGCGGGACCGAGAGCCTGGAAACTGTGGTAGCTGCAGTCGCGGGGGGGTTCTAATTTTGGAGCAGAGTATTGCCTGCAAAACACTTGCAATCCCGCTTTTTAAAAAAATGAAGAAGAAGAGATGGGATTTATACCCTGCCCTTCACTACCCGAAGGAGTCTCAAAATGGTTTACAATCTCCTTTCCCTTCCCCTCCCCATAACAGACACCTGGTGAGGTGGGTGGGGCTGAGAGAGCTCTTTCGAGAACTGCCCTTGAGAGAACAGCTCTAACAGGACTTGTGACTGACCCCAGGTCACACCAGCAGCTGCATGTGGAGGAGTGGGGAATCAAACCCGGTTCTCCCAGATTAGAGTCCGCGCACTTAACCACGACACCAAACTGGCTCTCTTCTAGCTGTCTGGTTGGTTCTGTCTCCTGGCAGGTATCGTCACAGCCCTCACCTGGCCTGCTTCACTGCTCACGGTCGCCAGCGTGATCGACAACCCCTGGGGAGTGTGTCTGCATCGCTCGGCCGAAGTAGGGAAACACCTGGCTCAGATCCTGCTCAGCCGGCAGCAGGTAGGAGGAGAGGCGTGGGTGGGCCGAGTCTGGTTCCAAAGCAGGGCCTCTCTGGGGGTGGCCCTGTGGGACATGTTGGGTTTGAGAGGAACCTGGGCTTCCTTGGTGGCCTCCCATCCAAATGCCAACCACAGCCAGCCCTGCTGAGCTTCCAAGAACCAGCAAAACAATAAATCACCGTGTATACATATACAATATAAGCAGAAATTTATATATAATGCTTTTAGAAATCAAATGTCAGCAAAGTTACAACATTATAGAATGCGATCTTAGGCTTGGCAGTACATATGAAACACTACAGTATATTCTCAGACAAACGACGGATTTCTAGGATCCTTCTTCAGGTTTGTTGTCTGTATTCTTATCTTCAATGGAATAAAGTGCTGCAAGCATTATATCACAATGTAAATTCTTATACAGTTTTTTGTACGTTATCGCGTTTAATCTGGTGACTGGGGAGCTCCTAATATGCTCTCATGTAACAGAGTCCACAGTATGTCTGAGGGAAGCTGAGCCAAATATCACATACTGTAGACTCCGTCGTTTGTCTGAGAATATACTGTAGTGTTTCATATGTACTGCCAAGCCTAAGATCGCATTCTATAATGTTATAGTTGTAACTTTGCTGACAATTGATTTCTAAAAGCATTATATATAAATATCTGCTTATATTGTATATGTATACACGGTGATTTATTGTTTTGCTAGTTACTGTACACCGTGGTCTTGTTTGTTGTGAGCTTCCAAGAACCGACAACATCAGGCTAGTCTGGGCCATTCAGGTCAGAGCATAAGACAGTGTCGTTGTTAGCCATTCAGTTGTGTCTGACTCTTGGCAATTCTCTGGGCCAGCCTCCCTCCACGTTTCCCAGTCTTGTCCTGTTTCTTCCATGCTCAGGCTGGTGTCGACTTCTATGGTGTCAGTACCAGCAGGTATTTCACCTGCTTCCTTTGTGCACCTTTATTTACATTCCAGCAGCGTTTCGATAAGGACTAGACACTTTCTTGCTGCAAGAATTCCAGGTACCGTTTGTCTTCCCCTGCAGGGCAGGCGGCCTGTGACTTTGATCGGCTTCAGCCTGGGCGCCAGAGTGATTTACTTCTGCCTGCGGGAGATGGCCAAGGAGAAAGGTAGGCAAGACCAGACAGAGTTTTCTCACCAGCTCTGCTTCTGTTTGTCTTGTAGTAGTCGTGCTTGCATAAGAGCCAAGAAAAACCCACATCAAAACTTTTATCAAGATCCCAGAGACCCTGAGGCCGGCGTGGGCGGGCTGTGTGTGAGAGCCAGCGTGGTGCAGTCGTGGAGAGCGGCGGACTCTAATCTGGACAGAACCGGGTTCGATTCCCCACTCCTCCTTCTCATGAAGCTCGCTGGGTAACCTTGAGCCAGTCACCATTCTCTCAGAATTCTCTCAGCCCCACCTACCTCACAAGGCGATTGTTGTGGGGACAGGAAGGGAATGCAGTTGAAAACCTCTTTGAGACTACCTTCGGTTGAGAAAAGCAGGGTATAAAAACCAACTCTTCTTATTATTTATTTATTTATTTGTTTAACTTGTATCCCAACCTCCCTGCCAGGCAGGCTTAGGGCAGCTTAAAAAATATGTATAAATATAAATACATTAAAAATACAGCAAGATGCATTAAAACAGTAATAAAGTTAAAACCAGAACATGTGCAAAAAAGTGCTAGCAAACATAATACTGATAAGCGGTGGTGGCGTTGTCTCAGCATCTAGATAGTCAAATTGCCACCACAGTCTGAGTTCTTGCCCGGCTATAAAATATTAAGTTGGTGCTGATGTTGGGGGGCCAGGGTCTCGATGTTGAGAGGCGGCCCCTAATCCAAGGCCTGGTGGAAGAGCTCCATCTCGCAGGCCCTGCGGAACTGTAAAAGGTCCCGCAGGGCCTTGATGTCATCCGGGAGCTCATTCCACCAGTAAGGGGCCGCCGCAGAAAAGGCCCCGTCCCTCATCACAGCTCACCTGGCTTCTTTAGGGCCTGGGAGGGCCAGACGGTTTTGGGACCCCGATCTTAGTGCTCTCTGGGGAACAAGTGGGGGGCCCCTGTGTGACACAGAGTGTTGGA
This sequence comes from Gekko japonicus, assembly GCF_001447785.1. Classification (NCBI taxonomy): domain Eukaryota; kingdom Metazoa; phylum Chordata; class Lepidosauria; order Squamata; family Gekkonidae; genus Gekko; species Gekko japonicus. Next base: position 385,853 of record NW_015167061.1, read on the forward strand.
CCAGATGGGCCATTGGCCTGATCCAACATGGCTTCTCTTAAATTCTTAGGGAGTGACTCTACGTTTGTTATTCCCCCCATCTGTAAAAGGTGCGTGTTCTCTGAGTCTCCTTCCCGCAAACCAGGAAATTAGATTGTGGCAAGCGTTTGCGAGCTTGCTTTCCAGCATATTTTCACAGCCTTGAGGACTAGAAGCCAGTTTGGTGTCGTGGTTAAGTGTGCGCGGACTCTAATCTGGGAGAACCGGGTTTGATTCCCCGCTCCTCCACTTGCAGCTGCTGGATGACCTTGGGCAAGCCATAGTTCTTACAGGAGCTGTCCTCGAAAGGGCAACTTCTCTCAGAGCTCTCTCAGCCCCACCCACCTCCCAGGGTGTCTGTTGTGGGGAGGGGAAGGAAAAGAATTTTGTAAGCTGCCCTGAGACTCTGAGTGAAAGGCGGGGTGTAAATCCAATCTCCTCCTCCTCCTCCTCCTCCTCCTCCTCTTCTCTTTCCATCTCTTTCTGTCAATAAAATGGGAGGTGGCTGGGAGGACCCCACATCCCTCAGACTGTCTGTGCTCCAAGGAACTGCAAAACAGACCTGGCCCCACAACCCTCTTCCTCGACGACGTCTGTGCAAAGGGGCTTCCGGGACCCAAGCCGGAATCCTCCCCCCCCCCCCCCGCAAAAGGGGAAACGCGGCGTC
>NW_015167061.1:386587-416877 GCF_001447785.1 Gekko japonicus
CTCTCCAGAGCACCCCGGCCCCAGTCTCATGCGCACCACCCCTTTAATTAAAGCTCGGCTGCTGCTGCTTTCCGTGGCATTTCTGTGCCGGAGCCAAACAGCCAACCATCTGTCACCTTATTACCAGCCGTGATCTCCGGTATTAATATTTTTTTTTCTAACGGGGGGGGGGGGGGGGGGGGGGGGAGAGTTGTCATATTCACCACAGAGAACAGTTGAATCACGAGCACAAAGCTGTTTTCTGAGGTTCGCCCTCTTCCTCCTCCTCCTCACCACAGAAGAAGAGAAGAAGAGAAGAGATTGGACACCCAAAGGTGTCTCAGAGTGGCTTACAGACTCCTTTCCCTTCCCCTCCCCACAACAGACACCCTGTGAGGCGGGCAGGGCTGAGAGAGCTCTTGACAGACACGGCTCTTTTTCAAGAACAGCTCTTATCAGAACTACAACTTGCCCAAGGTCCTCCAGCAGCTGCATGTGGAGGAGTGGGGAATCAGACCCGGTTCTCCCAGATTAGAGTCCCCGCACTTAACCACTACACCAAACTGGCTCTCACTGACATTGGGACAAAGTGTCCAGACTGTTAGGGTTAGCCTGTCTCCGCCAAAAAAACCCAGCCTCTGAGTTCAAATCACTCCGTGCCAGGTGGCTGGCTTCCTCTCCTTCACACTTCCGAAGAACGTTAGAAGAGTCCTGCTGGATCAGACCACGCATCCCTCCGATACAGCGTCCTGCTCCCTCCCGAGGCCTAAGCCTAAGTTCAAAGGTAGACTTCCTCTAAGCAGGAAGGCTCCATTTGGCCATCGTGATTTACAACTACCCCATGAATTTTGAAAGGCATCTAAGGGGAGGGGCTGTGGCTCAGTGGAAGAGCCTGTGCTTGGTACTCAGAAGGTCCCGGGTTCTACCCTCGGCGACTCCAGTTAAAGGATTTGGTAGTAGGTGAGGTGAAAGACCTTCTCTGCCTGACACCTTGGGGGGCAGCTGCCAGTCTGAGTAGACAATACTGACTCGGAAGCTAAGCAGGGTTGGCCTTGGCTAGTATTTGGATGGGCAACCTCCAAGGAATACCAGGGTCGTGACGCAGAGGCAGGCGAGGGCAAACCACCTCTGAAACATCCCTTGTCTTTGTCAGCAAGCTGCCAATATGTTTCCCTGTACTCTGTGTGTGCTCTTATGGTTCACTGTGCTCTGTGTGTATTCGTCTGTGTCCTTATTCCTTGGTTATGCGCCTGTGTGCATTCACTTTCCCATGTATGCCTGTTTATACGCTTAATTGCCTAGTTGCAGGAACGTCCGTATCTCTCAAGGCCACAGGTGGTTGCTGGCGGGTAGTAGCTTGGGTGATCTCATGGCTTTATCCATGAGAAGCAGTATGTTATGATTAAGTAGGAGCGTTGCTTCCCAGGCTCAATAGCGTGCGCGTGGGAAGTCCCGCAATTGGGCCTCAGCTTTTTGAATTAACTATAATCTATTGGGATCCATGCTTATGCCTCATTCTGAACAGTGATCCTGTTATGCACCTATTGCTTCAAATAAAAGTAAAACCTTTTCTACAAGTGTGTGCTTCGTTGATGCGATGGGAGTCTGACAGTCTTAAAAAACAAGTCTAGGGCTGAGGTCACACACACCAAATAATCCACTTTCCAACCAGATTTTGCCAGTTCACACAGTGAAAGTGCACTGAAAGTGGTTTGAAAGTGGATTATTTAGTGTGTGTGACTGCAGCCTAGCTCACCACCTAGTGGTGCACCACACTAAAAGAGTTAGGACTTTCGGGTGCCAGACAGTCTTAGGATCTCCTCTGGCTGCACTACACACAATGTCGTGCAATAATTAATTAATTAACTGTCTGTGATGAACCAATGGGCTGATTCAGTATAAGGTAGTTTCAGTGTGCGTAAGCCAATTCCTTCGCTGCCTCCTATAGCAGAGATTTCCAAACATTTGTTGCATGGCAAAGTACCACCTTTTCTCCCTCCTCAATCTGCCCTATCTCGGCATCAGGTATGTGTTTACGGGATGATTGTTAAAGTCGCTTCCAATGCAGAGTTTCCCAACTTCTGTGGAGGAGGCCTGTTGTATCTCTGCATAAGTGTGGGCTGGCTTGCTTCCCACCAGGAGCTCATGCAGAGACCCAGAGGGTGACCTCTGAAGGCACAGACTTTTGCCTCTTACGCACTTGGAGAGGAATTGTTTGGGGGTGTAGGAGCAAAGTGGGCCTTCCAACTTTAATTTCTTTTTGGGGGGAGAGTTTGGGAAATATTGTTCCTTTTCCCACCTGTTGCTGCTTCCCACTCCAGCTTGGCTTGTGCCGCTCTGCGGGGGTCAAAAGATGAGGGGGTGATGCGGTTGCTAGGCAACCTTGGTACCTCTGTCTCTCTCCGTAGGAGCAGAAATAGCAAGGAGAAAAGGCCGAGGGATAGTGGCGCCCTCAGCCAGGGAACACGGGAGGGGGGCCCCCACTAAGTTTCAAAACCAATGAACCAGTTGTCCAAATCAGACCCCACTAGAACTTTCTCCTGTCTGAAGTTCAGGTAATAAAGAAGGATTCGGTCGAGCTTAAATTGGATGAGTCAAATCCGGCTTCTGAATTCCTCACCTGCAGCCTGCCCCCCCCCCCCCAGCGCTTTTGAAGGATGCCGTACAATCTGCCAAAATTAGATCTTTCAACATGAAATCCTCTTTTCTCTCCCCCGCCCTTTCCCCCACGTCCTTTCTTCTTCCACGTACATCCTCCAGGAGTGATGTGTGAGCTGCAGAACCGAGTCCCGCAAAATGACAGCGACCTGAAGAGAGGGTGGCTGAGCGACTCGGGTCTCTCCTCCTCTGATTTATTGTCATTTTTAAAAAAACTAGCTGCATTTTATCGCTCTGCCGATGCAAAATATTCCATAAGGATGGCAGGGGGTGGGTGGGTGTTACGGCCCATTTAAGCAGCACTGTTTTACCCGGACTGGCGAACAATGCTCCCTCTAAGCTGTGGAGTCCTGTGAGCAAAAATTCTGCTTTGTGAGCTACTGGCATGAAAGTTGTGAGTGAGCGATTTGGCTACTGCTTAAATTAGTTTGCTTTGGAGCCACCCTCCCTGAGCGAAGGCCAAGGGGGTGTGAGCCAGAGGCTAAAAAACTGCGAGCTAGCTCACACTAACTCATCTTAGAGGGAAGACTGCTCCCGTCCCTCCTCTGGAGTAAAGAAGGTCAGTGTTTGAATATTGCCTTCTACACCGTGGTCATTCTGTTGTAGTAATAACCTCCAGGTGGCGACTGGAGATCTTCTGGGGTTACAACTGATTTCCAGGCGACAGAAATCAGTTCACATGGAGAAAACGGCCACCTTGGCGGGTGGACTCTCTGGTATTATACCCTAATGTTTCATGGACCGACTCTGGGTTCCTTCTGAAGTTCTCCAGTCCCCCATTCTGCAACAGGAATGCCACACGGGCCGGTTTCAAAGGCCACCCAGTTGCCCGGGATGTTCGTGTGCCCCACCGTTCCTGTTAACTGGGGGAGGGCTCCTCTCTTTTCAGACTGCAAAGGGATCATTGAAGACGTGGTCTTGCTGGGGGCACCTGTGGAAGGAGACGCCAAGTCCTGGAAGCCATTCACCAAGGTCGTTGCGGGCAAAATCATCAATGGCTACTGCAGGTCTGTGCCCTCATGCCGGTCCAGAACGCCTGGGGGAACCCCAAAACTGGAGGCTTGTTTTTTCCTCTTAGGCAGTTATGGGTCTCAACCCCCCAACCCCCTCCTCAGCCTGGCCTCATTGATGGCAATTAGAAGTGGGATGATGGGTCTGTCTCTAGCACGGTGCCACCTGGCGATCTCAGGATTTATTTATTAGCCAAGGGAGAATCCTTCGTGTTTCCTCTCTTACCCACCTGAGATTTGTCTCAAGTAGCATCAGAAAGACACACAAAGTATTGGGGGAGGGCTCCTCTCTTTTCTGCTCTGCTCTCCGGCCTGCATGTCTCTTGGCCACATGATGAGGTTGCAGCTTCCGCACTGCTTCTGAACTAACCCTGGTTTTAAAATGGTTCGTTTAAAGGGTTTCGCAGGATGGTCCAAGTCAGCCCTAGGAACAGTAGTTTCAGAAAATTCCTGGAGAATAGGGCTACAAATACCAGTGAAGTTAGCAGTGGAACCTCCATATGCACAGGCAGTGTACCTCTGAATACCAGATGCTGGTGAGAGAGGATGGGGAAAGACCCCAAACAGCTGCAGAGGATTGCTGGATTAGATGGATCTTTGAGCTCTTCTAATGTTCTCATTGACTGTGATAGTTTGGAATTGATCCTCCAAGTACCTGCATGAGGTTTTGGCTCTCGGTAGCTCATATCCCCAACATTTTGTTGGGCTGTGACGCAGTGTTCCCTCTAAGCTGAGTTAGTGTGAGCTAAGTTCACAGTTTTTTAGCCTCTGGCTCACACATTTTTGTCCTAGCTCCTGAAGGAGGGCTCCAGAGCAAACTAATTTATGCAGTAGCCAAATCGCTCACTCACAGCTTTAATGCCAGTAGCTCACAGAGTAGAATTTTTGCTCACAAGGCTCCACAGCTTAGAAGGGAGCATTGGCTGCAAGGTGCTAGTGGACTCGAACTCAGCTCTTTTACTGCAGAGCAACACAGCTACTCTCTGTCTCCCATTTGCAATATCCGAGATGTCAGGGACAAGCGATAAGGAGAGCTGTCTCCCGCGGGCCCCGCTGGCAAACTTCCCAGGGCTGCGCCTTTCGTGGGCTGGGACGGACCTCCAGTTACACTCTTTGGTCATCTTTCTCGAGTGGTGCCCTTAGTGTTCTTGCATTCCCTTTCTCCCAGAGGGGACTGGCTGCTGAGTTTTGTCTACCGGACATCTTCCGTTCAGCTCAGTGTTGCAGGGCTTCAGCCAGTGACCCTGGACGACAGGAGGATGGTGAACGTGGATCTCTCCTCCGTGGTAAGTGTCAAAGAGGTACTTCGGCTCTGGCTTCCCCCTTCCCTTGATTCCCCACTCCTCCTCCGCCTTCAGCTGCTGGGTGACCTTAGGTCAGTCACAAGTTCTCTCAGAGCTGTTCTCTCAAGGGCAGTCCTCGAAAAGAGCTCTCTCAGCCCCGCCTACCTCACAGGGGTGTCTGTTGTGGGGAGGGGAGGGGAAAGGAGATTGGAAGCCATTCTGAGACTTCGAGTGAAGGGCAGGGGATAAATCCAATCTCCTCCTCCTCCTCCTCTTCTTCTTCCTCTTCTTCTTCTTCTTCTTCTACCTCCCCTCTACACAACCCCAGTGACTGCTTTTCCACACCCAGAAGATGGCAAAAAACTCTCCAGGAACCCCGGCCAAACTGGCCTGGAGAAAAATGTCTTCCTGGCCCCCAAGTGGCGATTGGCATTTCCCTGGGCATGTCAGAAAGGGCCACGAGAACTAAGCACTGAGGCAACCCTCCCTGCCCTCCCTCTCACGGTCTGCCCAAATTCACACAATCAGCACGGGCTGTCCACCACCTCCCGAGGAATCCTTGCCGGGTGAATGAGTGGCTTCTTGCTTTGAAAACAATGTTTAGTTTGGCCCAGAGATCCTTCGGCCTGGAGAGGCTGGGGTTCGAACAGGGAACATTCTGCGTTGTACACCTGGCCAGGGTGAGGGCCCCGCTTGGTTCCCTCGTGAGGTCCCCTTCCCTAGCCGAGGGCGTTCTGGAATCAAGCCCTGTCTGCTGTCAGGAGGAAATAAGGAATCGCCTCTTAATTGGTGCCTTCAGCCTGCTGAGCGGGCCTTCTGTTCCACGGAGGGGCTTCCCTTCTCCCTCCCCTTCTCCTGGCAAAGAGCTTTCCTGCTGCTGTTGGGGCCTCCTGGATGGGCTCCAGGTGACTTCCGTGAGGAGCTCCTCCAGCGAATCCAGGCGGCCTCTTGAGTCTCTCGATGCAGAATCTACGGGGCTTTGTCACAGAGCCGGGCACCCTTTACAAACAGCTTGCCGGGACTCTTCCATCCCCAGTCATTTGACAGTTGCAGATCCGGAGGAGGGGTTTAGCAGAATGCCAGGTTTCCCCTGCTGCACTGATACCGCTGATGGCAGGCGAGGCTTCTCAATTTCCAGGAAGGACAGCCAGAGGCCGGTGGGATTTCTTGAGAGCCAGTTTGGTGTCGGGGTTAAGTGCGCGGACTCTACTCTGGGAGAACTACCCGACGGAGTCTCAAAATGGTTTACAAACTCCTTTCCCTTCCCCTCCCCACTAACAGACACCCGGTGAGGCGGGTGGGGCTGAGAGAGCTCTGACAGAAACTGCACTTTCAAGGACAGCTCTTGTCAGAACTGTGGTTTGCCCAAGATCATCCAGCCAGGTGCAAGTGGAGGAGGAGTGGGGAATCAAACCCGGTTCTCCCAGATTAGAGTCCGCGCACTTAACCACAACACCAACACTGGCTTTTAAGAAGAGAAGAGATTGGATTTATACCCCGCCCTTCACCACCCAAAGGAGTCTCAGAGCGGCGTACAAACTCCTTCCCCTTCCCCTCCCCACAACAGAAACTGCTCTTTTCCAAGAACAGCTCTTATCAGAACTATGGCTTGCCCAAGGTCATCCAGCCAGGTGCAAGTGGAGGAGTGGGGAATCAAACACGGTTCTCCCAGATTAGCGTCCGCGCACTTAACCACGACACCAACACTGGCTCTGGAGAGGGAGAAAGAAATGCTTCAAATCATGGAACTCCAAGAGGTGATGGAAGGGAGGGGGCAGCGTTCTGCCCCCCCCCCGCATTCACACACAGGCTCTGCTTGGAATAAAAGATGCATCCCACCCTTGGCTTGGCACCGTGGATGGGGAGAAGCTGAGCCAGCTCTGCTTCACCACTTCTCCCTCTGAGTTCTGAAAAAGAAAACAGCCTTTCTGGCTGCATCTCTATGGCTGAGGAGGACTGGAAGCAGAGCGGGTGGACTGGGGGGGGGTCCTCCAGGACCAGGAAAATGGCAGTTCACTTGCATCCTAGTTGTAAAGCCAGTGCTGTGCAGTATTCAGGCCAGGGTAAGGGAGAGCCGGGATCGAATCTCTGCCGTGAAGCTCGGTGGAGTGGCTTTGGGCCAGTCGCTCTCTCGCAGGGTTGTTGTGTGGTAAAAGGGGCGGGGGACACGTAGGCTGCCCCGAGGTCCCTGAAGCAATGGTGCGATAAATATGAAACGGGTTGGTTCAGACTCCCTTTTGCCCCTCCTGCTGCAAGGACCTCTGAATGCCCCGTTTCCACAGTCAGTGGAACTGAGGGGTAAAGTTTCTCCTGGGCTGTTCCACTTTAAATTAAGGGGGAGGTCTGCTGCAACAATTTGGATCAACAAGGGAAGAAGATAATGAGGAAGAAGACTGTAAAAGAGGAAGAGAAGATGAGACAACAAGTACACTTACTGATGAGGACTGGACTCTAAGATAGGGGGTGGTCCCCCCCCCCCCAAATAAATTTGATTGTCACTTGGGGAACAAAAAGTTAAAAAAAATAAATGAGATGCTAATATTTTCTGAAGCCTGCCTTAGTGGGGTTTTTTCCTCTATGATCTTGTATAGCTCTTCATATAGTCAGATTTGTTGGAATTGATAATATAAGCAAGAAATTATTATTGACCACTCTCAACGCCCAAAAAAAACAAGAAAGAAAAATGTAATGGTTAAAAAAAATGCTGTTGTATTTCAAGTAATGTATGATCTCCATCTCTTGGGTTTTTAGTGGTTTTCTTTACTTTCTCCTGTAGTTTGTAGACTCCCCTCCCTTGTTTCTTTGTAGTTTATAGAAAATGCAATTAAAAAATCCCGTACGGGGGGCTAAAAAAAAATTAAGGGGGAGGGGAGTTGGGTAAGAAAATGTTCTTGCTGAGGTGCAATTAGGGTTTTTTCCCCCCTCCCAGAGCTGCTGAGAGCCACCGTATGCACAGAGTCCATCCCACATTCACGCAGAATTTGCTTGAACTTAATTTTTCCCCCTTTATTTATATCCCACCTTTTCCCCCAATGGGGACCCGAAATTGCTTACATCCTCTTATTCCCCTGTTTTATCCTCACAACAGCCCTGTGAGGTAAGGCTGAGAGTGGTTGACGGGCCCAAAGTTACCCAGCAAGCTTCCATGGCAGAGGGGGGGATTCGAACCAGATCCCCAGCCCAACACTCTAACCCACTGCACCACACTGGAATAAGGAAGATGCTGAGGCCATTATCATTGTTTTGCTGGCTAGATCCCTTGCCAGTTCTTCTCTTGAGAGGTCACACTGCCTCTTTAAAATCCAGAGTGCACTGGGTCCTCCGCTCTGTCCCCAAATACACACACACACACACACACACACACACACACAATTGCTCGCTCAATGCGCTTCAGAGATCAACGCAGACGTCTGAAGAGTTGGCCCCCGAAGGCCTCCCTGACAGGTTCCTTTTAATTAAAGTTCTAATCTCTTCCAAATCGGAGAAACCAGCCGGGCCATCTGGGATCCTGCCAGCCGCAGATGGTCTTCCCAAGTCACAGATCGGGTGTCATGCCAAGTTCTGAGCGCCTCCAAATGTCAACCAGTTCCCGTGATTCTTTGGGGTTGGCGTATGACTTTCTCGCCACACCACCTCAGCTTGCGGGCTGGGACCGGTCCAGATTTCTTGGTGTTCATCTTTAAGATGTCCTTCAAAGGCCCTTGGAGCCACAGGGTTGAGTTTGGGGGGCAGACCTGGCCAGAAACAAGGGAGTGAGAAACAGAGCCTCCATGTTCAGAGGCAATCTATCTCTAAATGAGGGGAGGGGGGCAAAAAAGTGGGGGGATTGGCCGTGGCCTTCACGCCTTGCTTGTGGGCTTCCCGGAGGCAGCTGATGGAAATAGGATGCTGGAATGAATGGCACATTGTAACATGGGTGCAAAAGGGCCATCAGATGACACTCGAATTGCATTCCCTGAAGTTGAAGCACTAGTAGAAATCTGAGCTTCCGCAAACGCCCTAAAGCAATTTTCCCACTCTCCTGGAGTTTGCAAAAAGGTTAATGAGCAGTCGCTTTAATTTACAAACAGGTGGTAATGAAGGGGAGGGGTCTCTCTCTCCAGGACTGATTCTCTTTTGCAAACCTCTGGCAGCACCTTTTGAAAACATTAGCCTTGATAATAACTAGGCTTGGCTTGATGTTTCTAATATCTGAGGAGGAACCAGCTGGCGATCTTGTTCGGAGTCTTTTCTGCTCACAGGTGCATCTCCAGGTTTAGCTGGGAGCTGAACAGGAACGGCGTTGTTATGGGTTCTTATTTCACAACCACACAATCTCCCTTTTTTCCCCTTCTTCTTGTACGAACCTTGACGGCAGCTGTTTCAGCATGTGCATATGCATGAGTGTGTGCGTTTAGAAAAAGAGAGAAAGGGAGAGAGAGAGAGAGACAGCAGCGCCAGCCGAGCTCTCTAGAAGAAACCCCCCAGGCTGTGTTTTAATTTCAGAGGCTTTGCAGAAAACTCGGTCAGACATGGACAAACGGCGCTACTTTCAAAAGAGGGTTCCATAAAACAGTCTCCTCTATTTGAACTGTTGTTTTGTGCGTGTGCCCGCATGTACATGCACTGTCCCTCCTCCTCTCTCTGTCACATATACACCCCTGCCACTCATCTGTTGAACTGGGATGCGTGTGTCTCCTCTCCAGTCTATCCAGAAAGTGGCAGAAATTCCTGGGATCCCAGAATTTGAATCCCAGAATTTGTTTTGAAAGCACTCTGTACAGGATTGGCCAGCTCACTAGATCGGGAGGGGCAAAAATTCAAGCAGTTCTGGCACAGGTGTTCAAGAAGAGGAAGAAGAGATTGGATTTAAACCCCACCCTTCACTACCTGAAGTAGTCTCAGAGCGGCTTACAATCTCCTTTCCCTTCCTCTCCCCACAACAGACACCCTGTGAGCAATGTTCCCTCTAAGCTGAGTTAGTGTGAGCTAGCCCACAGTTTTTTAGCCTCCAGCTCACACATTTTTGTCTTAGCTCAGGAAGGAGGGCTCCAGAGTAAAGTAATTTATGCAACAGCCAAATCGCTCACTCACAACTTTAATGCCAGTAGCTCATAAAGTAGAATTTTTGCTCACAAGACTCCACAGCTTCCAGGGAGCATTGCCCATGAGGTAGCTGGGGCTGAGAGAGCTCTTTTGAGGACTGCCTGTGAGAGAACAGCTCTGAGAGAACTTGTGACTGACCCAAGGTCTCACCAGCAGCTGCATGTGGAGGAGTGGGGAACGAAACCCAGTTCTCCCAGGTTAGAGTCTGCACTCCTAACCACTACCCCAAACTGGCTCTCAATAATCACAGGCGTCTCTAGCTGAATATGGGTTTCAGATAGCCAGTATTGGGAGAGGTCTTTCTCTCTGGACTTCTTTGCCGTCTTGACGCTCCCCATCTTGACAGAGCTTTCTGGCTCTTTTCACAGGTGAGCGGCCACTTGGACTACATGAAGCAGATGGACACGATCCTGAAGGCTGTGGGTGTCAAAACCAAGCAGTGCCGTCTGGAGGAAGGGGGGACCCTTGCCGTTCTCTCGAATAAGACCGCGGAAAGTCAGGCAGTTGCCCTGCACGACGATGCACCAGCGGAGCCAAGCATGAGGCAGGAAGAGGATGAAGATACGGTCCACATTGCCCCCTGGTCGTGGGAGCCAGTTCCCTCTCAGGAATTATGCCCAGGGGACTCAGCACAGGGGCTGGGTTCTGAACTGAGAGAAAACTCGCAAGCCCAGGAGCAGCAGAACCGGCCCGGTCAAGAAGAACCTTTCACCACTGATGCTTCAGACTCCTCTCATCATTCTCAAACAACTGATCACGCCACCTGTGCCATTGATCCTCTTTCCCCATCGTCCAGATAACAGAAGATGCAGCACAGCATGATGGTAACTGTAGTATTGTCGGGGACTGCTCCAAGCTTCCCCACATTGCTGCTGTGGTGTGGAAAACCTGGATGCTTTGCACAGGACAGCAAATTTCTGTCCAGGATCGGGACAGCTGTTTCGTGTGGCCTTCCACCTCCCAGCAGTTTGCTGGTTCTGGGAAGTGGATCAAGCAGGCCATGATGTGGCCAGGAAGTCTCCTGCACCTGAACTCCACAGTCCATGGATTTATCCAACCCTTTAAAAAGTAATTTAAGGTCCCTGCCACATGGCAGGGGAAAAAACGGGCAAAGTGCGGCTTTTAAAAGCCGCACCAAAATAGACGCCGCAGCGGGATCCCACGGATCCCCTGAGCCGTGGCGCCGTTGCTCCCCGGCACGATCATATGCCAGGGAGGAAGCGACAGTCGGGAGGGGGAGGCTGCCGAACTGTGCATGTCTGAGCATGCGCAGTTCGGCCAGGAGCCGGGGATGCGCCGGTGGAAGGACGCGCTGGTGATCCCATGGCCGGCCTTGATGCGCCCTTTCCCGAAGAACCACCTAGGTAGGTGGTTCATTTTTGATGCGGGGTTTTGGGTGGAAGGGCCAGATCGGGAACGGGCGCGCCACACTTCCCAGATGTTGCTGTGGGACCACGCCCGTTTGCTGTGCCCCCGATCCATCCCTCTCCCGGCCCAAAACCTCTCGTGTGACCGGGGCCTAAGACTACTGGTTTTTGCCATAGCTTGTGGCAGGGCATTCCGTAAGTTAATTCCACACTCTGCAACAAAATGCTCCCTTTTGTCAGTGCTGAAACTACTGTTAATCTGCTTCACTGGGTGCCTGAGTTAATACTCTCTGTTAATACTATGAGGGGGAGGGGGGAGAGAGAGAGAGAGAGAGAGGGGTTGTCTTGTCTTCTCATCTGACCTCATAGAATCATAGAGTTGGAAGGGACCTCCGGGGCCATTTAGTCCAACCCCCTGCACAATGCAGGAAATCCACAAATACCTCCCCACCACCACATACCCCCAGTGATCCATGTCCGGAAGATAACAAAAAACTTCCAGCATCCCTGGTCAAAGTGGCCTGGAGAAAAATGGCTTCCTGACCCCCTAAGTGGCGATCAGCATTTCCCTGGGCGTGTCAGAAAGGCCCACGAGAACTGAGCCCTGAGGCAACCCTTCCTGCCCTCCCTCTCACGATCTTCCTGAGTTCACAGAATCCGCAGTGCTGTCAGATGGCCATCTAGCCTCTGCTTCAAAACCTCCAGAGAAGGAGGAGGAGGTTTTCCTACCTAATAGCTGGTGGCTATCACCACATCTTGTGGCAATGAGTTCCCACAGTTTGAAGTTCAGGGCAGCTTTAGAAGACGCTGTTTATGTTGGAGAAAAAAAGAGAGCGTATGCACTGGAGACTGAAGAAGGTCTGGGTGAAAAAGAAAATCTATTTATTTCCAAATGGCTGAGAGGGAACAGTGGAGGCCGGGCACCCAGCACCAGGAGGGGTGGGGCTGTCTCAGGCCCCAGGGTCCAGCAGACTCCAAGCACTCTGGGCTACTTCTCTCAACCCCCCCCCTTCCTGGTTTTTTTAGACAGCTAATACCAAAAACAAGGGCATGATCCCCCAAGAAATGCAGCTTTAAGTAGGACTTGCAAGGGAGGGCGTGTTTTTCCGCCCAAAGAGCTTCCTCCTGTCGGCCCTGCAGGAGGCACCTAGGAATATTCAGAAACATTCCGTAGGACTCAGAGAACAGTTAAGTTAAAGGGCCACTTGCTGACTCAGTACAGCCATGTGACTTGAAGGATGGCTCTGAAGAAAATCCTTTGACTGCTGCACACTTAACAAAAGGTCTTCCGTAACAATGCAAAACCCATTCCTATTCTCCCATGGGTCCCATTTCTCAAAGCCGCAGGGGCCCATTAGCAGTTAGCTCTTCCCACCCCCACCCCACCTGACAGATCGAGCTATGCTTCTGTTTGCTCGAATCCACTCTCCCCCCAGCCTGTGCTCAAGGAACTCCTGCATACCTTCTTTGAAAAGCGAAATGGGGAGAAAAGAGACCAGGCCGTCCAACAGAAGCGTTAAGATTACTTTTCCCTTGGAGGGAAAAAAAAGATGGGCATTCTTTCCAATGCAAATGTTGTGATGAATGTGGAAGGAACTGTGCAATACTGGCAATTATGAACATCTGCAAGAATCACACCGGGCTTCCTGTCTGGAAATAAAGCGATCAAAATGTGCGATCTAGAGTTTTGTCTTTAAATGTTAGGGGTTGATGTTAGGCAGGACGTGGGAAATTAGCAGCACTCTTTAGACCAGCTTGTGCTTTTCCTCCGGGAAGCAAGAGAGGGGGGGGGGCTTAGTTTTGCATCTGCTAGCCTCTCATGTTCCCCCCTCCCTCCATGTTTGGTGGTCAGATGTTCCTGTTTTCTGCAAATCCTACCCCACTCAGATCTATTCTTGTGGCACAATTCCCGACAGGGACAGGGACCTGAGACTCCCTCCACACACAGTCATGCACCCACCTCATCTGCTTAAACTTACGTGCCCTTACGTTCTACAGCATCTGCACGAAGGTCCACAGTCACCCCATACAGTATGAAGTAAATCTTAATTTTCTACAGCTGCTACGAACCAGTGTTCCCTCTAAGCTGAGTTAGCGTGAGCTAGCTCACAGTTCTTTAGCCTCCGGCTCACAGATTTTTGTCTCAGCTCAGGAAGGATGGCTCCAGAGCAAACTGATTTATGCAGCAGCCAAATCACTCGCTCACAACTTTTATTCCAGCGGCTCACAAGGTGGAATTTTTTCTCACAGGACTCCACAGCTTAGAAGGGAGCATTGCTACGAAGAAAGAGTTGATGCACTTGCTGATTCACAGAACAGCCTGCAGGCGTGCCTACTCTTGGAGGTGGGATTTTGAGTGTGTTAAGTACAGTCAAGTCACTTCAAACCTATGGCGACCCTCTGAATTAATGACCTCCGGAATGTCCTCTCACTAACGGCCTCGTTCAGGTCTTGCAAACTTGCAGGCCGTGGCTTCCTTTGTTGAGTCAATCCATGTCACATTGAGTCTTCCTGATTTCCAGCCCCCTTCAACTTTTCTTAGCATGATTGTCTTTTCTGGTGAGTCTTATCTTCCCATAATGTGACCAAAGTACTATAGCCTCAGTTTAGTCCGTGAGAGACCTGGGTTCGAATCACTCCCTGAGCCATGAACCCTTGGGCGGGGCTGCACGAACGCTGCAGTTCCCCCAGCATGATTAAACTTCGGTGGGTTGTGATACCCAGGCCAGATTCCCTGAGAATCCCAGCTTTCATTTTAAAAATTAGCACCTTGGAAGCACGCGAGCAGTTCCTGGTACAATGGCAGGAACCGGAGGGGGTGGCCAAGCAGGACTTCTGGGGTGAGCGATCAGCCACACCATGCCTTTCCACACAACGAGCAAAATTTGTCCTGACCTACCTCGCAAGACTGTTGTCACACTGAGCTCCTTGGAGGAAGACTGAGTTCCAAAGCGAACTAATTAATTGGAAGCTAGGAGGTGTTTCTCCTTTGGCGAGGACGGCCCACGTAACAAGGCCACAGTTACCTAAAACCCAGCGACGTCCCTGTGGCTGAGCCACGTGTCTGGCTGCAGCAAGGCGTGAAGAAAGGCCCCCGTTTTCTCTCTCCAGCAGGATCTCCAGCTCAAGGATTTCAGGCCACAGGGGTGGGGGATGTGCCCCAGACGCCGGGCAGCTGCTGCCTGTCTGAACCGGATGGACGGATGGCCTGGCTCGATGGAAGGCAGAATTGCATGTTTGTTTGTACTATGTCAGGTCTCCATCAAATGTATCAGGAGGAAGCGGAGGGTTACGAAGATGCATTGGAAGCACACACCGCAAACTGGACAGGGCCAGAAGTCAGGCAAGAAACATGTCGGCTCCTTCGTCCCACCCCGCACCCCCAGGGCTCACAGGAGCTCCCCCAAACCCACCCCAGCGACTGCTTTAAATATCCAAACATCACAGCTATCTAGCGTGTGTTCTGGCCCCAAAGGAATCCACCGTTGCGTTCCCACACGGCGACACTAACAAAATTAAGACAGCGCTCCTCACCAGAGCGTGGGTGTTTCTTTTCTTTCCCCCGAAAGATCAATTACAAATGGGAGATATCGAAGAGAGAAAATAAACAGGGAGGTGGGGGATCCTGGCTGAGAAATCTCCATAAGTAACAAAAGTATGGCAGTGTCCGTGCTGGGAGCCCAAGCGGTAGCCGAGGCCGGAAGAGACGGTCATTTCCAGCCAGGGAGGGGGTAGGTTTTCCACCCTCCCATGCCCATTCCCCAGTTTTCAGGTGCAAGAGCCAAATGGCCTTGGGCTAAGCTTGATTGACAGGTGGAAGGGGGTAGTCATGTGACCAGTGTTCCCTCTAAGCTGAGTTAGTGTGAGCTAGCTCACAGTTTTTTAGCCTCTGGCTCACACCTTTTTGTCTTCGCTCAGGAAGGAGGGCTCCAGAGCAAACTAATTTATGCAGTAGCCAAATCACTCACTCACAACTTTAATGCCAGCAGCTCACAAAGTAGAATTTTTGCTCACAGGACTCCACAGCTTAGAGGGAGTGTTGCATGTGACATAGTTCCCCCACACACACGACTGAGGCATATGCACACCCCATGTGCATCCCTGGAGTCACCTCCTTGGGCAGGGTCCACAGAGTTCCTGCCCACCACCACCCCCACGGGGTTACGTTCCACCCTCGTTCCGCGCTCAGTGCACCAGAGTCTGCCCTGGCCAAAAGCTGTCTCTGGGCCCCACTCTCAGTCCATGGGCGTGTTCAGCTGGTTGACGTGGAGGTCGGGATCCCTGTGCTCCAAGTCGAAAAGGTTCACCGAGTCGGTGCCCATGGCCGGCAGGGAGCCCAGGCGCTGGCCGTTGTGTTCGTGGACCTGGGTGATGGAGTCGGCGGAGTCCGTGTCCCCCTGCAAGGTCAGGACGTTCTTGAGAGAGATGCCCGGGCGAGGGCCGCTGTTGGAGTTCCTCATGGAGAGGGAGACGGGGCTGGGCCGGCGTTCCCAGGAGCGCCGGCAGCAGGGCAGGTACTTGGCCATGGCTCGCTTGAAGTCCCTCATGAAGAGCGGGTAGATGATGGGGTTCATGGTGCTGTTGCAGTAGCCCAGCCAGGTGAGGATGTCGAAAAAGTCCGCAGAGATGCAATTGCAGACTGCCTGGAGGGAGGGAGGGAGGGAGGGAGGGAGGGAGGGAGAGACAGGAGAGGAGGAGAAGGGAAAACAGGGACTGAATTAAAGTCAGACGAGGGAGGCCCCCAACTTTTCAGCGCCAGACTTTCTGCAAGGGGGAAAACTGTCCCACTTTCTGGGCAAGGTGGGGATGGGTCCATGAAGCAGACCCAGGTTAAGCCTTCCCTTAAGCGGGGGGAGACGGTCCATCCTGAGAGATGGATTTCGGGGTCCCTCCCAAGAGCCAGTGATGGAGCATTATGGTGGAGAGGAGTGCCGTTTAGATTTCCTGATCTAAAATTCCCCTCCCAGGTGGGATTTGGTGGGGGGGGGAGGAGGAGATTGGATTTATACCCCTTGCCCTTCACTCGGAGTCTCAGAGTGGCTTCCAATCTCCTTTCCCTTCCCCTCCCCACAACAGACACCCTGTGGGGTAGGTGGGGCTGAGAGAGCTCTGAGAGAGCTGCCACTTCAAGGACAGCTCTGACAGAACTACGTCTTGCCCAAGGTCATCCAGCAGCTGCGAGTGGAGGAGTGGGGAATCAAACCCGTTTCTCCCAGATTAGAGTCTGCACTCCTAACCACTACACCAAACTGGCTCTTCTGCTGAAAGACTGCCATCCAGGAATTCCTGTAAGATGCTGACCAGGGCCGACCCTGCTTTGCTTTCAGATTGAAGGAGATCAGGTGAACCTGGGCTAGCAGGGCAGGCCAGGCCAATATTACCACCCCCGATATTGCAGAGGGGGGGATGGGGGTTCAAAATGTAGTCTGCCCAAGGCACTGTCTACTGGGTACATAGGGCCAAAGCCAAGATCTGAATCCATGACCTCTGGGATCACAGCTCCCTCCTTCTCTGTACCTGCCTTCCAGTGCAGCGGGGACTTACTGACTTACCTGTGCCACGTTGCAAACAAAGAAGGGGAGCCACGCCACGAAAAACATGCCCAGCAGGATGCCCAGGGTGAGGCTGGCCTTCAAGGCCCTTTTGCTGTGCTTGTTGGCAAATTTCCGGTTGTCGTTTGTGGCGGTCGGCTGGCTGTGAGCTCGGTGGACCTACAAAAGACAAGGCGGGAGAATGGGGTTCAGTGTGGCCAACTGCAAAGTGGCGCACATTGGAGCAAACAGTCCTAACTATAAGTACACGTTGATGGGGTCATCACGCCCCTGTATAAATCGATGGTGCAACCTCATTTGGAGTACTGTGTACAGTTCTGGTCACCACACCTCAAAAAGGATATTATAGCATTGGGAAAAGTGCAGAAAAGGGCAACTAGAATGATAAAAGGGTTAGAACACTTTCCCTATTAAGAAAGGTTAAGGCGCTTGAGGCTCTTTAGCTTGGAGAAATGACGGCTGAGAACATGATCGAGGTTTACAAGATTATGCATGGGATAGAGCAGGTCGAGAAAGAGCTACTTTTCTCCCTTTCTCACAATACAAGAACTCGTGGGCACTCCATGAAATTGCTGAGCGGTCGGGTTAGAATGGATAAAAGGAAGTACTTCTTCACCCAAAGAGTGATTCACACGTGGAATTCACTGCCACAGGAGGTGGTGGCGGCTACAAGCATAGACAGCTTCAAGAGGGAATTGGATAAGCATACGGAGCAGAGGTCCATCAGTGGCTCTTAGCCACAAGGTAGTGTCCTGGCCCCACTGATGCAGCAGCCAAAACTGATGGACCTCCTGATGGCACCTGGTATTTTTGGCCATTGGCCTGATCCAACATTAACTTCTCTTATGTTCTTATGCGTAAGAAAAAAAATAGGATGCCAGATCCTCCCAAACAGAGTCAAAAGGTAAACGGACATTGGGAGATCCTGCTGGTTCCGTCCCGGGGCTGATCTAGCCCGGCATTCTGTTTCCAAGCAGCCAGCTCCCGGGCCCAGGCAGCCTTCCTGAAACCTTAACCAAAGCTCCCTCTAAGCTGTGAAATCTTATGAGCAAAAATTCTACTTCATGAGCTCCTGGCATCAAAGTTCTGAACGAGCAATTTGGCTGCTGCATAAATTAGTCTGCTCTGGGGCCATCCTTCCTGAGCCAAGACAAAAATCTGTGAGCCGGAGGCTAAAAAACTGTGAGCTGGCTCACACCAACTCAGCTGAGAGGGAACACTGCTAACCCAACATGACGTACAAAGGTATACTGCCTCTGCATGCAGAGGTTCCATTAAGCTACCATGGCTAATAGCCACCAATGGACTTCTCTGTGTCTCTGTGAAAATGTGCACAGCGTGCTTGCGTGAATATGTTTAGTTTTTCTGGAGTAGGACGGCGTAAACTAGGTGTGGTTTCTTCTCAGACAAAACTTGGCTTCCTGCTACAAAAAGCGTTATTTATGGCAGAAATGGACAAAATAACAAGAAAACTGAACAACAAAGAAGATCAAGAATTTTTTGAAGATTGGAAGGACTTTAAAGACTATCTAGAGGACAGTGGCGAGCCCTTCTCGTGTCCTGGCCCCAATGATGCAGCAGCCAAAATAGCCACTGATGGACCTCTCTGTGTCTTTGTGGAAATGTGCACAGCGTGCTTGCGTGAATATGTTTAGTTTTTCTGGAGTAGGGTACAATAGGACGGTGTACACTAGGGGTGGTTTCTTCTCAGTCAAAAATTGGCTTCCTGCTTCTCTCTAAAGAGAAATCTTTGGGCTGTTTCCTGCTTTACCTGAGATTTCCCCCCCCTGTTTTAAATGTGTGCCCAGGTGACAATCCTATCTACAGATACCTGCTTTGGAGTCCTGAGTGCAAAAATTCTACTTTGTGAGCTACTGGCATTAAAGCTGTGAGCCAGTGATTGGGCTACTACATAAATTAGTTTGCTCTGGAGCCATCCTTCCTGAGCTAAGACAAAAAATGTGTGAGCCGGAGGCTAAAAAACTGTGAGCTAGCTCACACTAACTCAGCTTAGAGAGAGCACTGACCTGTGCTATTTTATTTTTAGCAATTTCATTTATACCCCACCTTTCTTTCCAACGGGGACTCAAAAGTGGCATATGTTGTTCTCACCTCTGTTTTATCCTCACAACAGCCCTGTAAGGTAACTCAGAACATGTGACTGGCCCAAGGTCACCCAGCAAGCTCCTATAGCAGAGTAGGTATTGGAACCTGAGCCTCCCAGATCCACGTCCGACCCTCTGAACACTGGCTCTATCAAGTCCCTGCTTCATAGCAAACCCAGGCTTGTTGTTATACAATGCATGAAATAGACCTTTGGAACTGAGGAAGTCACCAGCCCCACACAACTGTTTTTTTTTGGGGGGGGTGAGTTTTCCCCCTACCATCTGCAGTGATATCCAGTCACCCAATATCTAATTAATAGCTTGTGCCTTTCAGCTCAGATGTGTGGTAGGAGATTTTTATTATTGATTAGAGAGGTTTTTCTTAATTAGATTTGGGATTTTTGACAAAAATATCTTCTGCCCTGAATATTCCCGTGAACAAATCTCTGGACAGACTTGGCGGTTATCTTTCTTTTGCTCCTTCTTTCTTCTAGCAGTAAATTAAATTACAATTTCTGCATCCTGCCATAATTAAATAAACCTTGCTTTGAGGGATGGCTACTCTATCAAAAATGTGTTTTCAAAGGAGTTATAACACCGCCTCCCCAAGGTCAGCCTTGTTTCTCCATACTTGTAAATTAGAACGTTATTAATGTGGTTGTGGACACAATTAGGAGTTGGATATCTTCGTTCATTTCACAAGCAACATCGCAGTGCACCACCCCCTTCTATCACTGGAAATAGTTACTGGTCTATTTGGCACGCAACCCCCCCCCCCCCCACATTTGCTACAAGGGAATTAAAATTTGTTGCAAACATGGATGCTGCAAGCAGGAGAGCCGTGTAAACTGCGGGCGAATTAATTTGATTTATTTAAAAAGCCACGGGATTTAAATCTTTTAAATAAATAAATCATTCTGCATGTAGGGTTTGAGTCTCCTCATGGTGGAATTTCAACAGGAGTCTGGCTTACTAATTAGTTTTGTGAGCACTAACCGGCAGATTCGTCAACTAGATCTTTAGGTGATTAATGCTCTTCGATGGTGGGGGCTTCTTTTCATCAGCAGAGCTGAGAGTGACGGCCGTCTCCCCCAGTTTAATTCCAGAGACTCTTCTGAAGCAACATTGTACTCTCAAAGGGGCCTTTTCTTCTAACCCTTAAAAAAACGTACCATTTCAAACATCCAAAGCTCTCACGCTTCCTTCGGGCAGCAGCACCTCAAACAGGCACCTGTGGCGAGGTTTGAGTAATACGCAAGTGTCTTTAAATTCAATTAGCAGCCAGAGAGATAATTGAAGAATTCTGAGTCGATTCATGGGTTGAGCGCCCAAGACGGCGCTTCTGACAAGCGTCCATATTGATTTTGTGTTTGGCGCTGTCTAAGGTGCTGAAATTGCTTCGGCATTATTGCATCCAGGAGAGACTGATCGGTAAAAATAAAATGCACCTTTGTGGAAACTTAAAGACTAACAAGATTTTACTCCGACAAAAAGCTTTCATGGACTGAAGTCCACGTCTTCAGATGCGCGGCGTCAATCCTCACGAGGCAGACTATAGCCGTTGGATAAAAGGGCCGTGAAATGCAGGAAGTAAAAGGGGAGATGAAATTGAGCAGGCTTTTAAAATTTATTTTGGATTACAGTCCACCATTCTCACTGAGACCCAGGGCCAATTGCGGACAGTAAGTCAACACACGCAACAGGATGGGACATCCGATTTAAAAATCCAATAGGATTTGGACTGTAGAAGTGTGGAACCAGCCAGATATCTGGAAACAGGACTGGAGCAAAGACCCTTAAGAGTCTCTTCTCCCCTTCTCCTCTGTTTTCCCTATCCTGGGAAGCAGAAGACAGGTGACATTCATTTTCGCTCTTGGAACCACAGTGGCAGACCAGTGCTGCAGCGTTTTTAATCAGAAAATCATAAGAGCATTGCTGGATCAGACCAGTGAGGGTCCATCTAGTCCAGCCTCCCGTCTCACACAGTGGCCAGCCAGTTCCTCTGGAGGGCCAACAAACAAGGCAGAGAGGCTAGGCCTTCATTAGAACATCAGAAGAGCCCTGCTGGATCCGACCAGGGAGGGTCCATCTAGTCCAGCATTCCATGTCACACAGTGGCCAACCAGTTCCTCTGGAGGGCCAACAACAGGGCGCAGAGCCTGAGGCCTTCATAGAAGACCATCAGAAGTGCCCTGCTGGATTTGACCAGTGGTTCATCCAGTCCAGCATCCTGTCTCATAGTGGCCAACCAGTTCCTCTGGAGGGCCAACAAGCAGGGCCTGGAGGCCAAGGCCTTCCCCTGATGCTGCCTCCTGACACTGGGATGCAGATGTTGACTGCCTCTGGGTGTGGAGGTTCCCATTAATCACCGTGGCTAGTAGCCAGTGATAGACCTCCCCTCCACAAATCTGTCTAGTCCCCTTTTAAAGCTGTCTGCTCCTGTGGCCATCACCACATCCTTTGGCAGCAAACCCCACATTTTAATCACTCGCTGTGTAAAGAAATATTTCCTTTTGCCCATCCTGAATCTACTGCCCATCACCTTCACCAGCCCGTCACTGTCCACCAGTTTGGTGTAGTGGTTAAGAGTGGCAGACTCTAATCTGGAGAAATGGGTTTGATTCCCCACTCCTCCACCTGCAGCTGCTGGTGTGACCTTGGGTCGGTCAGAAGTTCTCTCAGAGCTGTTCTCTCACAAGCAGTTCCTGAAAGAGCTCTCTCACCCCTGCTTACCTCACAGGGTGTCTGCTGTGGGGAGGGGAAGTGAAAGGAGATTGGTAGCAGCTCTGAGATTCTGAGCAAAGGGCAGGGTATAGATCCAATCTCCCCCTTCTCCTCCACTTCTTCTTCTTCCTCCTCCTTCCTCCTCCTCCTCCTCTTCTTTTTCTTCCTCCTCCTCCTCCTCTTCCCCACCTCTTCTTCTTCTTCTTCCTCCTCCTCCTCTTCTTCTTTTTCTTACTCCTCCTCCTCCTCTTCCTCCACCTCTTCTTCTTCCTCCTCCTCCTCCTCTTCTTCTCCTTCTTCCTCCTCCTCTTCCTCCTCCTCCTCCTCTTTTTCTTCTTCTTCTTCCTCCTCCTCCTCTTTTTCTTCTTCCTCCTCCTCCTTCTTCCTCCCTTGAATTATCAGCTGGCTCCCTGCAGGCTATCCAAAAGTGGGTTGTGAATGCTTGTGTGTCTCAAGTTACAAACATCCTGTGGCATTTTAAAGTGTTATTGGTCATGAAGGGGAGGGGGGTGGTAATTATGTGGCTGGGTATCCAGGGGATGTGCAGAGGTCAGTACAAAAAAGAACTCAACCAATTATGTGGTTTGCCTAAAGTGCCAGAGTGCTAATTGTGGCATTTAAAAAAATTATGTTTGGCAGGGAGAGCTGTTTATCATGCCTGTCTCATCCTGCTGCCCCCCGCCCCCGCAATTAATTCAAAATGTTCCCGCTTTGTTGCCCACCAATAAATTGATAGGATTCCAGTTTCTCTGCTTGTCCTCCGGAAAGAATTTGCAAAGCATTTATCTGCAACTGGGCGCTTGATTGCCGGCTGGGCTGCAGAATCCCAATTTCAGGCAAAGCGTGTTGATATGTGGGGAGCTCCATCAAAAGCGTTTAAAGGCAATTAAGTTTGTTTTTCTCTTGCGGGATATGAGGTTCCTGGATGCTGTAGCTGAACCTGTCAATCTCCAGGGCAAATTATCTCCTCTTGGGGGAAAGGGGACATTTAAACAATTCTGAAATGCTCATTTGTGTAAAAATGCCTTGGGCTGGTGATTATGGGCATGGAGACGGGGGAGAGAGAGAGAAAGAGAGACGCCGACCTCTGCCACGTTTGGCATGGTGGACTGGCTAATAAATCTGAATAGTGTTCTTTGTAAAACCCAGGGGAATGGGGGTTATTGTCTGAAAACCAATCCTTAGCCCTCCACAAGCAATTTGGAGAGCCAGTTTGGTGTAGTGGTTAGGAGCATGGACTCTAATCTGGGAGAACAGGGTTTGATTCCCCACTCCTCCACTTGCACCTGCTGGATGACCTTGGGGAAGCCATAGTTCTGGCATGCCTGTTCTTGAAAAAGAGCAGTTTCTGTCAGAGCTCTCTCAGCCCCGCCTACCTCACAGGGTGTCTGTTATGGGGAGGGGAAGGGAAAGGAGTTTGTAAGCTGCTCTGAGACTCCTGCAGGTAGTGAAGGGCGGGGTATAAATCCAAACTTCTTCTTCTTCTTCTTCTTCTTCTTCTTCTTCTTCTTCTTCTTCTTCTGAACCGATCTTGGCTGTCTGGAGATTCAATTGTAATAGCTGGAGATCTCCAGGTGCCACCTGGAAGTTGGGAACCCTAAGCTGAGGGTTAGGGATGAGAAGAGCCCCAGGGGTGAATCCGCACCCTCCTCTAGCTCTCCCCAAAGCGCTTGCTTGGTTCTCCTGGCTGGATCACTGATCCTCAGCTAGGATGCCAAGAAGGGAGAGGGATGGGCCATAGAGAATGTTAGTAATAATTATCTCCATACTGTAGATGGAGGAACCCAAGGCCTCGGCTGAGTTATGGGCCAGGGTTGTGAATTTCACGGCACTGCTGGGGATGAGCATTTGGCCCCAGCAGAAGACCGAAGTACTGCTGGGAATGAGCATTTGGCTCCAGCAGAAGACCGGAGTACTGCTGGGGATGAGCATTTGGCCCCAGCAGAAGACCGAAGTACTGCTGGGAATGAGCATTTGGCTCCAGCAGAAGACCGGAGTACTGCTGGGGATGAGCTCCCGGCTCCTGACAACCCCACACCTGAAGCCACGGAAACCGCTCCAGCAGCAGCTGAAGCAGACTCATGCCGGAGCAACACGCCCCCTGACTCGCCCCCACCGGTATCCCGTCTGTGGGAACAACGCCGACGGGACATGGCATCCCGGCAGCGAGATGCACGGTAGGCACTTGTTTAGCCTTGAGTACTAGCGGAAGTCAGCACACAATCAGGGCACGCTAATGGCCAACAGCCTGCCAGGCTATTTAGCTCTCGCACCCACGCCAACTAGTTGTGCTAGCAACTAGTCATTCTGGACGAAGCTCTGCACCTCACCACCCATGTTCCAGTTCCTGCTCCTCGTCTTGACTTCTCGGCGCCTGACCTCGGCTCATAGGACTCCGCTCCTGACCTACACCTCGGACCTCTGACTCTCCGGCTTCAGACTTCTTTGGACTCTGGCTTTAAGGACTACTCTAATGGTTGGTGATTTGGACTTGGTCTCTCGGTATTGCTGCTTGCCAAGTTTTGACTTTGGACTGCCTTTGGACTCTCTTGCTCTTGCCTGGCCTGGTACCGCGTTCGTGACAGCGACACAAAGGCAGGCAACGGCAAACCACCTCTGAACGCCCCTTGAAAACCCTACAGCCCGTAGGCTACAGAGTTCCCTCAGTCAGCTGCGAATTGGTGGGAAGAAGCAGCAGCAGCTTTGGGCAGAGGAGAGATTGACACCAAGGACGTCTGGATTCCCGGATTGGTCTTTTAGCCACCTGGTGATGCCAGTTCCCACCACTTGGGCAGCGGCAAGGATGAGTGGGTGGGTGGAGACTCCCCTTTTTGTCAGGCGCTTCTTTATTCAGTTGCGTTAACGTGGCTGAACAAGTCCAGTAGCAGTTTAAAGACCGACGAAATAGCCCAGGTTCTGCTCACTTAGTCAGATACCGTGTGGTTGACCATGCGGTTAATGTGGCTTTTATTTTATTTTCGGCCTGCGGGCCAAAATAATTCTTATGGAAGGAGCCGGCCTGGCATTTATAACCCAGGGACTCGGCTCCGCCCGCCCCTAGCTTGTGAAGTCGGGCAGGGAGGTGGAGCCGTTTCAGTGGTGGGTCTCCTGTTGAGGAATGCTCTCCTCAAACAAATCTGAGATTCTTTAGTGCCAAGATTTTTAGTTCATTGTCAAGCGGTGGTTGTCTCCCATGTGCATTTATTGCCTCCCCCTCCCCACGATTTGCATTATCTGGCGTAAATTGTACTCTGCTTTAGTTATTGTTAAGTTGCTTGGTTGTAAAGTATCGTTTTAATAACATCTTCCTTTCTTCCTGGTTGTTGTTTTTTGCCACTTAGATTCATTTTAGCATTTTAATGTAATGTTTTAAGGACTCTGGTAGTTTAAAGTCCATGTGCTGTTCCCCCCCCCCCCAGTAAATTTATTTCAATTTTATGTGGTGGGGCTTAGCTGGCTGTATGGGGAGACGTAAAATGAATAGGAACAATAACCACAAATGACCTCTATTTTCCTTATTTGCAACATTCCTATTATGCCCTGCTACAAATGCAATTGGGAAAGAGGAGAAGAAGATGAGATTGGATTCATACCCCGCCCTTCACTACCCAAGGGAGTCTCAGAGCAGCTTTCAATCTCCTTTCCCTCCCCCTCCCCACAACAGACACCCTGTGAGCCAGGTGGGGCTGAGAGAGCTCTGACAGAAACTGCTCTTTTTCAAGAACAGCTCTGAGAGAACTATGGCTTGCCCAAGGTCATCCAGTAGCTGTTGGAGGAGGGGGGAATCAAACCCAGTTCTCCCAGATTAGAGTCTGCGCACTTAACCACTACACCAAACTGACTCTCCTGAGAGCTCTGCCCAACAGATTCCGCCTGAGAAGAAATGGCAGGTCCAGAGAAGGAAACAGGAGTGGGGGGAAATTGCGAGCCACAGGATGAAAACCAAGAAAGCCTGAGGACAAAAGAGAAAGGACTTCATAAGTCCTTTGAAGATATGCACAGAAGCTGCAGGACGGAAATCCAAAGGCAGCAGAGAACAGAGGGATATGAGAGAGAGCGAGGGAGCAAATGTATCACAAGGATGGGGAGAACAGGGTTGGGGGGACACGGCTGAGTGCCTACAAGAGGAGTACAAGAATTAATTTGTGGAACTCGCCGCCACAGAATGCAGAAATGGCGTCAAAGAGGGCTTAGGCAAGTCCACGGCCCATGGGTCCCTGAATAGCTCATAGTTACGGACAGGGGTCATTTTGTAGAAAAAGAGGTGCAGGAGCTCATTAGCATAACATATTAGCATAACTAATTTGCATATGCCACACCCCCTGACCTCACCAGAGGTGTGTCAGAAGGCAACGCCCACCGCTCAGGCTCCACTGGACTCTTTTGGATTGCTAGCTATTGAGGGTGGGGAACGGGCAGATCTGTCCTCGCAGAGGAGGGAGAGCTTCTACCTGAATAAACCTTGGTCTTAAAGGTGCCACTGGAGCTTGTTGCATGTGCCCGCCTCCTGGGCTCCCTACTGCCAGAGCTCCGCTCCTGTGTGCTCCCGCAGGAAATGACCCCTGGTCACGGAACCTCCATGACCAGAAGCAGGGAAACATTACAGGGAGGACTTTAGGGTCCTGTTTGTGTGCCTCTGAGATGCAGAGGCAGGCAAGCCACCTCTCTGAACACCCAAGCCCCCGCTCCCGCAGGAAATGACCCCTGGTCATGAAACCTCCATGACCAGAAGCTGGGAAACAACAGGGAGGACTTTAGGGCCCTGTTTGTGTGCCTAGAACCTGGTTGACGACTGTGGGAAGCGGGATGCTGGACAAGGTGAACCCCTTGGCTGATTAAGAACACAAGAGAGCATAAGAGAAGCCAGTGTTGGCTCCATCCCATCCAGTCCAACACTCTGTGTTACACAGTGGCCAAAAAGACCAGGTGCCCTTAGGAGGTCCGGCAGTGGGGCCAGGCAGGATGCTTCTGACTTTCTTAAGCAATGTAAAGAGAAGTGTCTGTGGAAAAGGCATCCAAAATGTGACGATATGTCAGTTGCATTGAATCATATTGCATGGCATCAAATGTATGGTCGACTCGGCCTTGGACAGAACCCACACTCTTAGACCCCATGCCTTGTCTCCTCTTGTGAGCCTCTTCATCTGTCGTGGCAGACAGGTGCTGCACAGAACAGCATGTTCCTCTTGCGCTAGGTACTTTTTTGGCTTCTTGAAAGACATTGGTCTGGTGTGAGTGGAAGGGTCGAGCACCAGAGGAACGTGTGTTCCACAGCGGAGGGCCACCTGCCTCCACAACAGACAAAGAGAAGCACAAGCAGGAAGAAACTGTAGGATCCAAGCCAGAGAATCGGAAGTTTAATAAGTAAGGAAGCCAAAAAATGTTGTTAAACAGAGGCGCAGCATAGACAAAGCAGTGAGAGCAGAAAATAAGATGCACAGTATCATTCCTAACACGGCAGAGATGAGATAAAAGGAAGACGAATTAGGAGAGTGTGACCACAAGCAAGATGAGAAAGAAGAATTACCACTTCGCCTTGGCTTGGATAGCCCAGGCAAGCCCGATCTCGCCACATCTCGGAAGCTAAGGAGGGCCAACCCCGGCAAGTACTTGGATGGGGGACCTCCAAGGAATACCAGGGCTGAGAGGCAGAGGCAGGCAATAGCAAGCCACCTCTCTGAACACCCAAGCCCCACGAGGGGTTGCCAGAAGTCAATCATGACTTCCAGGCAAGCACGTACATACACATGCACAGACACAAAATACCCAAAAATAATAATAATAATTACCATTTCAGTATGTATGCAAAACATTTCTCTCTCACCTGTCCTTCCAAAAGGGGACCAAGTTGACTTGCCTACAGACGTGCCTAACTGGCATATGAAAACAATGGACTGAACCACATGACTCCTATCGGCTTCCGTTTATGGGGTAAACTTTTTCCAGTGAAGACCGACCTTTTCTCTTTATTTTGCTACTGAAGAAGTCTTTCTCCATTGCAGGAAAACTTGGTGTTTGGCTCCTGCCCTCTCAAAAACCACGATACAACAATTCACCGAATTACTTGCCGTACCCTAAAGAGGAAGCAAAGCTTCGATCACCCTCAACTGGGGTGCCAACTTCTAGGTGGAGATTTGCTGGAATTACAATTGATCGACAGAGACTACAGAGATCAGTTTCCCCGGGGCAAACAGCCAGAGGGCAGATATTGAGCCCTGCTTCTCCCCAGGACCCACCCCCAAATCTCCAGGAATTTCTCAGTGCAGAACTGGCAACCCGACACAGTGGCTCATTCATATAACGCCTACAAAAAGCTGGATGGAAGAATCCGACAGCTCTCCTCTGGCAAACCCGCCCAGGGGGTTTGGGGGATGACCGAGAAAGACCACAAGCAGGCAGAGGACAAAACAGACTGTCCTGTGGGGAGGCACGGGGAGTTACCCAGAAAACTCTTAACAGCCTTATCATTTTTTATTTATTTATTTATTCGTTAGATTTCTATCCCGCCCTCCCGCCGAAGCGGCTCAGGGTGGCTTACAGCAATTATAAGACCAGCATTAAAAAAGGTAAAGGTTCCCTTGCTCGAAAGCCAGTCAAATCCGACTCCAGGGTTGCGGTGCTCATCTCCGTTTCTGAGCCGAAGAGCCAGCGCTGTCTGAAGACGTTTCCGTGGTCATGTGGCCGGCATGACTAAACACCAAGGCGCACGGAATGCTGTTACCTTCCCACTGAAGTGGTACCTATTTATCTACTTGCAATTTTTTGCTTTCGAACTGCTAGGTTGGCAGGAGCTGGAACTAGGGACGGGAGCTCACTCCGTCATGCGGCACACTCGGGTCTCGAACTGCTGAACTACTGACCTTCGACAGCCTGCAGTTCAGCGTCTTAACCACTTGAGCCACCATAAACACATACATAAAATACAACTCAATAAAATAGCTCAGGTCATTTCCAATTAAATTAAATACAGTTAAAACTATTTAAATGTGGCGGTGTCATAGAATAAAGGGCAAGTGCAGCACAGCCGATAGAGGGTCTTTCCTACTGGAACGCCCGGGAGAATGCCCTAGTCCTAGTCGCCACCAACCTGGCGTCCCAGGGGGGGCCAGGTGGTTTTGTGTACCAGATCGCAGTGCTCTCTGGGGAACATGGTAGGCAGGCCCCTGACCATAAAGGGCTTTAAAGGTCAAAACCAACACCTTGAAGCGGATCCGGAACACTATTGGTAGCCAGCACAGCAACTTTAGCACAGGCTGGATGTGCTCCCGCATCAACAGCCTGGCTGCCGCGTTCTGCACCAGCTGCAGCTTCCAGAGTTGCCCCAAGGGCAGTCCCATGTAGAGAGCATTGCAGTAGTCCAACCTCGAGGTGACCATAGCGTGGATCACTGAAGCCAGATCATTATGTTCAAGGAAGGGGATCAACTGCCTAACCAGCTGAAGATGGTAAAAGGCTGTCTTGGCAGTGGCTGCTACCTGGGCCTCCATTGTCAGGGAAGCATCCAGGAGCACTCCCAAACTCCTGACCCTCAGCACTGGGACTGGTTCTTCAGCTATCTGGGTCCCAGCTTGGGAAAGGGCTTTAGCAGAGTCAAGGGGGAGAAGATATCTTTAGACAGGGGTCATTTCGAGGGGGAATGAGCCGGAACGGCGTTCCGGGAGTAACAAGCCCAGGAGTAGGGAACCCGGGCATGTTTGCATGCATGCCATTTGTCAGGGGGTGTGGCATATGCAAATGAGTCATGCAAGTGAGTTATGCAAATGAGCTCCTGCACCTCTTTTTCTACAAAATGACCCCTGGCTTTGGGAATATTAAGAAGATCAAAACAGCAACATTGGAGCGGGGTGAAGGTCCTTCCACTTCAATAGTAGGGAAATACAGGTTCTCTCTCCCGTTTTCTACTTCCCTCTTTTTTTAAAAAAAATAGAATAGAATTTCTTGTAGATTTTTAGGGCTGTAAAATTCACTGTCTTCCTCAGTGGGGGGGAAATGTGTTTTTCAAAACCTGAAGAGTTAACAACTTCACGATACACCTAATATTCACATGTTATCTGCTACAGAGAAAGCTGGCGATTTTAGAAAATTAGATGTTATTAGCGTTTGCATTCCTTGGGAAAAGATAAAGTGAAGCAGATTGCATTCCTGGACAGAGACTCCATTTTCGTGAACAGCCTCCCTTATTCCTTTTAAGAGAATTAAAAAAACAAAAATACCCAAGCTGAATCACTTTCATTCTCTGTCACTCTTTTATTTATTTTTATTAGTTTATAATATTGTCTATAATGTATTATTTAAGCATTGCTTTCTCTTGGTACAAAGTCAGTTTAATGTGTTATGAAAATGCATGAGTGTTGAGAATCTCTGATGTCTACTTAAGTGGTAATAATTTATCAGGAGAGGGGGAGAAAAGATGAAAACATCAAGATTGTGACAAGAGAGCAAATACCAGCAGAGAGAGTAGGAACGAAAGAAGCCCTGAGATGTTGGCTTCAGAGAAGGAGGAGGAGGAGGAGGAGGAGGAGGAGGA
>NW_015167061.1:417095-437626 GCF_001447785.1 Gekko japonicus
GGAGAGAAGGAGAGAGGGGGGGGGGGGTGGGGGGGGGGGAGAAAGGAAAATGCATCTCTGCACGATAAGGCTTGATTGGCCATTTGTCATTGGAGGGGGGGGAGTCTCATGATCATATTTATGTGGCATATCTGTTTGTTAGTACAGCTTCTCACCTGCCTCATCTTGACACCTCACCAGGATTTTTTTTAATCATTCATTTATAGCACACCCTCAGCCCCACCAAATATAACCCCGAGGATTTTCCAAATTAAAAGAATTATGCAATAAAAGTAAATGTGTGTATATATACACAGATCATAAACGTTAAGCAAAACAGCACAATCCGGCGTAAAAAACGTCACACGGACAACAAACAGGCTAAAAATATCCTGTTGCATGAAATGTCAGTATACAAGGAGATGTGAATGTTAAACCAGAAAGGATGGCAGGAAGTCACATAAAAGGGGAGGGGCGAAGCTGCAGTTTCAAAACATCTGGGCGAATAAGAAGTGTCAGTGCCCGGCAATACAAGGAGAGCAAGTTGGTGGCAGGGGAGGGGAGGTCGGGCGGAGGCATTCCGCTGACGAGGTGCCACAACAGAGCAGCCCCCGTCCCTTCTGGTCAACTGGCTTATCTCCAAAGTTTGGCTGAGGGACCCAAAGAGGGGACAGTGCAGAAGAAAGGGAACTTAAGAACATAAGAACATAATAACATAAGAGAAGCCAATGATGGATCAGGCCAATGGCCCATCTAGTCCAACACTCTGTGTCACACAGTGGCCAGAAATGCTTCCTTTAAAAACATTTACATCCCTAGTTGACGCCAAACACATGCACAAGAGACATCGCTGTTTCTTTCTCTCACTAAATGCAAGTGCGGGTATGTGGGTACACACATGCACACTATATATCTGTGTGTGTGTCCATGCATAAGAACATAAGAGAAGCCAATGCTGGATCAGGCCAGTGGCCCATCCAGTCCAACACTCTGTCACACAGTGGCCAAAAAGACCAGGTGCCATCAGGAGGTCCAGCAGTGGGGCCAGGACACTAGAAGCCTCCCACTGTTGCCCCCCGCCAAGCACCAAGAATAGGGAGCATCACTTGCCCCAGCCTGAGAGTTCCTGTCTATACCTTGTGGCTAATAGCCACGGATGGACCTCTGCCCCAAATGTTTATCCATAAGAACATAAGAGAAGCCAATGTTGGATCAGGCCAATGGCCCCTCCAGTCCAGCACTCTGTGTCACACAGCAGCCAAAAATACCAGGTGTCATCAGGAGGTCCAGCAGTGGGGCCAGGACACTAGAAGCCCTCCCACTGTTGCCTCCCCCCCAAGCACCAAGAATACGGAGCATCCTTTGCCCCAGACCGAGAGTTCCATCTATAAGAACATAAGAGAAGCCAATGTTGGGTCAGGCCACTGGCCCCTCCAATCCAACACTCTGTCACACAGTGGCCAAAAAGACCAGGGGGCATCAGGAGGTACACCAGTGGGGCCAGGACACTAGAAGCCCTCCCACTGTTGCCCTCCCCCAAGCACCAAGAAGACAGAGCATCCCTTGCCCCCCAGAGGGAGAGTTTGTATCTATGCCTTGTGGCTCATAGCCACTGATGGACCTCTGCTCCATATGTTTCTCCAGTTCCCTCTTGAAACCGTCCGTGCTTGTAGCCACCACCACTTCCTGTGGCAGTGAGTTCCATGTGTTCATCAGTCTTTGGGTGAAGAAGGACTTCCTTTTATCTGTTCTGACCCGACTGCTCAACAATTTCATGGAGTGCCCACAAGGAGTTCTTGTATTGTGTGAAAGGGAGAAAAGGACTTCTCTTTGTACCTGCTCTGTCCCATGCATAATCTTGTAAACCTCGATCATGTCACCCCTCAGCCGTCATTTCTCCAAGCAAAAGAGCCCCAAGCCCATTAACCTTGTGGCTAATAGCCACTGATGGACCTCTGCTCTGTACGTTTATCCAGTTCCCTCCTTCACGTCAGCTACTGCCGGCTCCTTTTTAAAAGCAGAGAAGCCGGGGACTGAACCGGGGACCTTCTCCATGCCATGCAGGTGCCCTGAGCCACAGCCCCTCTCTATGTTGCAGGGGGGCATATGGAAGACACCCCCTTCTCCCTACCACCCTGCTTCTAAATATCTCCAGGCCAATGGGTCCTTCCAAGATTCCAGTACACAAAGGAACCTCGCAGTCAGCCACTGTCAGCCACTCCTTTTGCCATTGTCAAGGCTGTGCTGACTTATCCGAAATTCAGCAAGGGTTACCAGCCATGCCCCCTCTAAGCTGTGGAGTCTTGTGAGCAAAAATTCTACTTTGTGAGCTCCTGGGATTAAAGTTCTGGGTGAGCGATTCAGCTGCTGCATAAATCAGTTTGCTCTGGAGCCCCATCCTTCCTGAGTTGAGACAAAAAGGTGTGAGCCGGAGGCTAAAAAACTGTGAGTTAGCTCACACTCACTCAGCTTAGAGGGAACACTGAATTCCCCAGGTGATTTTCAGGTCCCTCCTAGAGGCTGGCAACCCAGAATTCAGCACCCACTCCGTCCTTGTTCTGTGCCGAGAACGGGTGAAACTCTAAGACCCGCAGAGTCAGGAAATTCATATTGTTCTTCTGAGCATAAGTGATGGCACGCGAGTCGTGGGGAAGGTCTCAGCGGGGCTCGGGTGAAATCCTGTGGTCTTATCCAGCCACCCTTCTGGCGTCCAAGATTTTAGTAGCTATCTAACATCGGGCATGCTTCTCGTGAGGGCCAGAAGCTTGGCTCTTTTAAAATGAAGCCTTGAATTAATCGTGAATTAATTCTACGGTTCATGTGTGTCTCTGTGTGTGTGTGTGTGTTTAAAACTGGCCCTTTCTTACACGCCCAAGGAAATGCTGATCACCACTTTGGGGTCAGGCAGCAATTTTCTCCAGGCCAGTTTGGCCCGGGATCCTGAAGGGTTTTTTGGGTTTTTTGTGGCCCTCTTCTGGGCATGGAGCAGGGGTCACTGGGTGTGTGTGTGGGGGGGAGGTAGTTGTGAATTTCCTGCCTTGTGCGGGGGGTTGGACTAGAGGTCCCTGGAGGTCCCTTCCAACTCTATGATTGATTGATTGATTAGATTCTTTACCCCGCCCTCCCCACCAAGGGTGGCTTACATAGGAAAGCAATAAATAAAACAACAATATAAACGTCAATATACAATACACAACATAGTTATTTAAAAACAATTACATAACGATGGCGGTACAGCTGTAGTAAAGTGCATATGATAATATTAAAGTGCATATGATTCTATGACCCACTGGCTAGAAAGGAATGAAGGAGGAAACCTGGCCATCAACCACCGCTCTGACTTCGGAGACCTCAGCAGATGTTGCCTCCAAGCCGATCTTTGCAGCCATAAAGGCAAGGAGCCCGGCTTTCCGCAAGGAAGCCTCCCCCCACCCTGAGGACTGAACATCTTTGCATTAGCTGCTTTCCTGGCTTTTAGCATTTCGGCAGGTATTGCCCACGTGCTTTCAAGTATGTCTTTGTAGTCATACGGATTATAAGCTTTTTGCTTTTTAAACTGGGGTTCTTTTTTTCCCCTTTCAAATAACTATTTTATTTTGTTTTAACACAACAAAAATACAAGATTACATGCTTCGAACAAGGAAGAAATACAGTGTAGTATTAACTCACATTAGAACTTTCATGAAAATGGAGTGAACTACATATGATGAAAAACATCGAAATATTTCTTAGGAACAGTAACCAGTATCTGCCCCTGCATTTCTGCAGGACCGCAGTAAATGCGCACGGGCGCTCACACACGCAAACACGCAGAGGCCCACTTTCTTTCTAATCAGCTACTTGGTGATTAAGTGATTTGGGCAAATTGAATTTTGCTTGCCTGGGACGTTAGTCAGTTGTCAGGGGATGACAAGAGAAAGCCAGGCAACTCGGAGGATGCTTTCTTGGCGCCCGAGATGGATCTGATTCACGCACACCCCCTAACCTCCACCACCGCTGCTAGAAAAACCACATTTTTCATCTTGGCATCTGCAGAAAGCCCCGCAGACCCGTCCGTTTCCTCGCCAGCTGGAGCGGTTATTGCACTCGCCTTGGAGGTTAATTAGATTTTCCAGACCAAGGCAAACGCAAGCAGAGCAAGATGCTGGGGGGCTGGAGGTGGCCACGGTCTCACTCGCACACCGTTTTATTCCTCTCCAGATGGAGGCTGATTTCCAAAGACATGCCCAGATCCCTCATACCACTATCCACCGAGCATTTCCGGCATCCTGCAACGTACGTATCTCCAGCACCTCCGCAATTCTGGAATGCCCCTTCCTTGAATCAGAGCACTGAGTTACTTGACGACGCACTTCAGTGCCCTTCAGTGCTGTCCAGCTACTGCTAAGGCTTGAGTTAAAGGATGCTTTCCTCTCTTGCGAGGTCTCGTTTACAATATAATACAAAAACCTTTATTGGCATATAAGAGGTCTCATTTCAACACATGCTGAGCACCAATGCAACGGCCCTCAGAGCACACACACACACACACCCGGCACCTATAAACCTGCCCTGTTCTAGCTGGGGGGGTGAAAGTGACGGACAACCTTCAGGGGCGCTTTCCACACTAGACCTTTAATCCTGGTTCAGGGCTGTCTCCTACTAGCTATTCTGCACGACACTCGAGTTCACCCAGGGCTCTTTTTGTAGAAAAAGCCCAGCAGGAACTCATTAGCATAAGAGGCCACACCCAACAACAGGAACTCATTAGCATATTGAACTACCGACCTTCCACAGCCTGCAGTTCAGCGTCTTAACCACTTGAGCCACCGCAGCTCAAGTGGTTAATATAAGAGGTCTCATTTCAACACATGCTGAGCATCAATGCAACTGCCCTCAGAGCGGCACACACACACACACACACACGGCAGCTATAAACCTGCCCTTTTCTAGCTGGGGGGATGAAAGTGATGGACAACCTTCAGGGGCCCTTTCCACACTAGAGCTTTAATCCTGGTTCAGTGCTGTCTCCTACTAGCTATTCTGCACTACACTCGAGTTCACCCAGGGCTCTTTTTGTAGAAAAAGCCCAGCAGGAACTCATTAGCATCCCTCTTTTTATCCTGGTGGTTTGTTTTTTTTGTCAATTCTTCATTACACTGTGGTCCAATGCTCCCTCTAAGCTGTGGAGTCTTGTGAGCAAAATTCTACTTTGTGTGTTCCCGGCATTAAAGCGGTGAGCGAGCCATTTGGCTATGGCATAAATCAGTTTGCTCTGGAGCCCTCCTTCCTGAGCGAAGGCAAAAATGTGTGAGTCAGAGGCTAAAGAACTGTGAGCTGGCTCACACTCACTCAGCTTAGAGGGAACACTGGTCACCCTGGGTTCAGACCGCTGTTGCCCCTGGGGTATATGGATCCTGTTTCGCTGCAGGCTTCCCCTCAATCCGGAGTGGCCCCGGTACAGATTCAAATGTAAAATTTTTAACTCAGTTTCAATCCTCCCCGCCCCTTTCCTGCCATACCTAGGGTATCAAACGCAGATTTACTGCTTATAACTGGGGGCAGGCAAGCAAATTGGAGCGGGACAAAATCAGCGCAGAAAACAACAGATAAACAGAGATGACAGCAAGGTCAATGGCCGCAATTCGAACACAGAGAATACCCAGGGTGAGGTCCGAGTGCGGAAAGGGCCCAGGATCAGTTACACCATGACTCACTCCTGAGAGACTTTTGTTCTGATCCAGGGTGCCCTCTGGAGTTAAGGTTTAAAGCCTCCAGGTAGGGCCAGGAGATCTCTCGTAATCCGGGGCCATTTCCTGCAGGAGTGCACAGGAGCGGAGCTCCGGCAGTAAAGAGCCCAGGGGGCGGGCACATGCAACAAGCCCCACCCCCTGCTCCCAGCAGCCCTCAGTCAGAGCAAGAAGCAGCCAAGTAAGTTGCAGACCGCCCCCCCGCTCCCCCAGTCCAAAACAGTCCAGTGGCACCTTTAAGACCAAGTTTTATTCAGGTACAAGCTCTCCCTCCTCTGTGAGGACAGATCTGCACGTTCCCCCCCCCCAATAGCTTGCAATCCAAAACAGTCCAGTGGCACCTTTAAGACCAAGTTTTATTCAGGTACAAGCTCTCCCTCCTCTGCGAGGACAGATCTGCACGTTCCCCCCCCCCCAATAGCTAGCAATCCAAAACAGTCCAGTGGCAGCTTTACGGTGGGTGTTGCCTTCGGATACACTTCCGGTGATGTCAGGGGGTGTGGCATATGCAAATAAGTTATGCTAATGAGTTATGCTAATGAGCTCCTGCACCTCTTTGTCTACGAAATGACCCCTGCTTGTAATTATAACTGGTCTCCGCACCACCAAGACCAGTTGCCCTGGAGAACATGGCTCCTTCGGAAGGCGGTCTCCGTGGCATTATACCCTGCTGAGGTCCCTCCCCAAGCCCACCCCTCCTCAAGTTCCACCCCCAAACCTCCAGGAATTTCACAACCCGGGGTTGGCGACTCTAGGCGAACCCCTCCCCAGCTCATTCACGAGCTCCGCAAAAGAGCCAGGGGCCATTTTGTGGAAGAAAACCCCCTTCTTTGCTTTGGCATCCTCGCTGGGTGCCCGCCCAGCCCTCTCTGCCACGCGGAGCAGCTGCTCTGCCCACACACACCTGCTCCTTGGCATGGGTGTGTACGTGTGGCTGGCACCAGCTCTTTCCTTTCTGACGAACAGCTCCTCCGTTTTCTGGAACAATGGGACTGACAGCCCCTCCTCCTCCTCCTCCCCCACACTTTTATTTTGGGGAACTGCCTTTACCTTCTCCAAAAGTGAGCAAAGGAAAAAAAGAAAGGGAAAGGATAATAGAAAGAGGGAGGGAGGGGGGCATTTCCCCAGGCAAAGAAGTCCCGTTCTTTCCTGTGTTTGACAAGAAGAAGAAGAGAAGAGAAGAAATTGGATTTATACCCCGCCCTTCACTACCTGAAGGTGTCTCAGAGTGGCTTACAAACTCCTTTCCCTTCCCCTCCCCACAACAGACACCCTGTGAGCCAGGTAGGGCTGAGAGAGCTCTTGACAGAAACTGCTTTTTTTCAAGGACAGTTCTTATCAGAACCACGGCTTGCCCAAGGTCATCCAGCCAGGTGCAAGTGGAGGAGGAGTGGGGAATCAAACCCAGTTCTCCCAGATTAGAGTCCGCGCATTTAACCACCCCACCAAACTGGCTCTCAAGCAGCCCATGGGACTCTTTGGTCGCTGAGTCAATTTCTCTGCGCTTCCTTGCCTTCAGGGCCAGTTCGCTGCAGGCCCGTAGCCATGATTTTGTAATTCGGGGACCTTTAAATAAGGGGGGGCACTGACACCACAAAATAAAATAATAATTTTTTTTTAAAAACCCTCAGTTTTGCGGCGTTTTGCTGTCTGCTTGCCTATGAGGAGAAGCCAGCTGCGCTTGGGGAAGGGGCGGTGGTGGGGAGTCCTCCAGGTGGCCCAGAGAGCTGGGGGGCCTGGGGGCTGCATAGAAGTCAGGGGGCTTTGGGAGGAAGTCAGGGGGCCAGGCCCCGAAATGCCCCACTGTGGCTGTGGCCTGGTTCTCTGGCCCAGCTGGGTCACTGACCATTTGCAGCAGCATCACTAGGCTCGGGACACAACACTCCCAACCCTCTGCAGTGCAGCAAGTGGCCGGCATCCTCAACTGGGCTTGCGCTGCAGGAGACCCAATCCACCAGGGCTGCCACCTCCAGGTAGCGGCTGGAGATCTCCTGGAATCACAACTGCTCGCCAGGTGACAGGACAGGGTCAGTGCCCCTGGAGAAAATGGCTGCCTTGGAAGGTGGACTCTGCCGCACGAGACTCCACCGAGGACCCTCCCTTCCTTCCCCAAACCCTGCCCTGCCTGGGCTCCACCACCACCCCAGATCTCCAGGAATTTCACAATCCAAAGGTGGCAACTCTAGCAAGCCCCTGTGGTTTGGCTTAGAGGAAGGCAGTTGGGGCCCAGGCCCCTTGGGAGGGGGGGAATGGGTGCCCCTTGCTTATCGTAGAATCATAGAATGTTAGAGTTGGAAGGGACCTTGCAGGTCACCGGGTCCAACCCCCCTGCACTCTGCAGGAGCAGAGCCAGAAGGTAGCCCTACGACGTACCCGAAAGATGGTCGTCCACTCGTCCAGCCTCCGCTTGAAAACGTCCAGCGAAGGAGCCTCCACCACCTCCCCAGGCAGTCCGTTCCACTGCTCAACCACTCTGACAGTCAGGACGTTTCCCCTGATATTTAGCCCGTAACGACTCCCTTGTAATTCCCACCCATTAGATCTAGATGCTTGGGAGAGAGTTGATCTCAGGACAGAGTCCACCTGGGAGGCCTCCCCCACAAAGCCCTGCTTGGCTTTGGAAAAGTGGGTGCAAGCCGTGCCTCCCACCAAAATCCCCCCCCCCAAAGCCCTACAGAATCTTCTCTTTATTCCAAACAGTTTGAGCCTTAAAATAAATAGAGGATGGATGGATGGATGGATGGATGGATGGATGGATGGATGGATAGATAGATAGATAGATGATAGATAGATAGATAGATAGATAGATAGATAGATAGATAGATGACCGAATTCCACAGTTTTGCTATCTTGAGTTGAATGCTAGATTTTGATTTGGCTTCTCGCTGGGGAGAAATGAACCCACAAGTCTTTTCGCTACAATTTGCCTTTTGTTGTGCATAGTTCTTCCAGTTTTTTTTTTTTAAAGGAACCCACTTCAGGTACAAGATGGTGAATCAAAAGAAATGTCTGCAACAAAAAAGAAGGCAGACCAAAACCTCCAGGATAACACCCCAAATCAAAAAGGAACTAGACAGAGATGCTTCCTTTAAAAACACTTAAATCCCTTGTTGATGCCAAATGCATGCACAAGAGACATCGCTGTTTCTTTCTCTCACTAAATGCAAGTGCGGGTATGTGGGTACACACATGCACACTATATGTGTGTGTGTGTGTCCATGCATAAGAACATAAGAGAAGCCAATGCTGGATCAGGTCAGTGGCCCATCCAGTCCAACACTCTGTGTCACACAGTGGCCAAAAGTACCAGGTGCCCTCAGGAGGTCCAGCAGTGGGGCCAGAACACTAGAAGCCCTCCCACTGTTGACCCCCCCCCCAGCACCAAGAAGACAGAGCATCCCTTGCCCCAGACCGAGAGTTCCTATCTGTACCTTGTGGCTAATAGCCACTGATGGACCTCTGCTCCATATGCTTATCTAGGTCCCTCTTGAAGCCGTCCATGCTTGTAGCCGCCACCACTTCCTGTGGCAGTGAATTCCAGGTGTTCATCACTCTCTGGGTGAAGAAATACTTCCTTTTATCCATTGCAATTTCATGGAGTGCCCACAAGTTCTTGCACTGTGAGAAACGGAGAAAAGGACTTCTTTCTCAACCTGCTCTATCCCATGCATAATCTTGTAAACCTCGATCATGTCACCCCTCAGCCATCTTTTCTCCAAGCTAAAGAGCCCCAAGCGCTTTAACCTTTCCTCATAGGGAAAGTGTTCCAACCCTTTGATCATTCTGGCACATGAAGTGCCATCAAGTTGCTTTTGACTTATGGCAAACCCCAGGGCTCTTTTTGTAGAAAAAGCCCAGCAGGAACTCATTAGCATAACAGGCCACACCCAACAGCTGAAACTCATTAGCATATTAGGCCACACCCTGCCACCACATCTCATTAGCATATTAGGCCGCAGCCCCGTGTTGCCAAAAGTGTGGTTATCCAGCCACACCCACCTTTTGCTTCTTATTCTGTTTACCTTGTTTGTTGTCAAAAAACCCAGGGACTTTTTTTGTAGCAGAGACTCCTTTGCATGTTAGGCCACACACCCCTAATGTAGCCAATCCTAATGAGTTTCTGCTGTTGGGTGTGGCCTATTATGCTGATGAGTTCCTGTTGGGTGTGGCCAACTCAGGAGCCAGCCGGAACTCTGTTCCTGTGCGTTCCTGCCCAAAAATAGCCCTGGAACCCTATGGATTAATGACCTCCATCACTTCCTGTCGCTACCAGCCTGGCTCTGGTCTTGCAAACGGATAAACTTGCACGCCAACAGAACCTCACTCTCTCTCTGGCTCTCTCTCAGAATCGCCGCAGAAAGATGCAGAAAAGGGCAACCGAAATAATCAAGTGGATCGGAGCGCCTTCCCTGTCACGCACGAGGCTTGAAGAAAACTTCACTAGAAGAACATTTGGCACACCCAGGACAGTCCTGATCACACCGTCTTAAAAAAAACACAAAAAACCATAGAACCGGAAAGGGTTTGGAACAGTGATAGCAGAAAGACTGAGCTGTGATCCCCGGAGATCTCCAGGCCCCACCTGGAGGCTGGCAACGGAAATGCATCTCCAGATAAAAGAGCTCATCCCAGTAGGAAATGGCTGCTTTGGATGGTGGACTGTCTAGAATTGTACTCCGCTGAGGTCCCTCCTCCGCCCCGCCCTCCTCAGGCTCCACCCCTACATCTCTGGGGATTTCCCAACGCAGAGGTGGGACCCCTTCCATAAGAACATCAGAGAGAAGCCAGTGTTGGATCAGGCCAGTGGCTCATCCAGTCCAACACACTGACACACAGCGGCTAAAAACACCAGGGGCCATCGGGAGGTCCAGCAGTGGGGCCAGGGCACTAGAAGCCCTCCCACTCTTGCCCCCCAAGCACCAAGAAGACAGAGCACCCCCTGCCCCAGCCTGAGAGTTCCCATCTATGCCTCTGGTGCCGGCCCCGTTGGTGAAGAGCCCGGGAGTAACTCTGGATGCTTCTCTGTCCACGGAGGCCCAGGTTGCTGCAGTCGCCAGATCTGAATTCTTCCATCTTAGGCGGATCAGGCTACTGAAGCCCTCTCTCTCCCCCCAGGACTCAGCCACGGTGACCCCTGCAATGGTCACTTCCAGGCTTGATTACGGCAACTCGCTCTAAACAGGCTCGCCCTTGAAGCTGATCCAGAAATGACAACTGGTACAAAATGTGGCGGCCCGCCTGCTGACGTCGACACCTGTGCGGGCCCACGTTCGGCATGTGCTCTGTCAGTTGCATTGGTTGCCGGTTGAGTACCAGGTCTGCTTTAAGGTGCTGGTAATCATCTTCAAAGCCTATACGGCCTGGGACCCACATACCTAAGGGACCGCCTCTTCCCGTATACGCCTCGGAGAGCGTTACGCTCTGAAAGTCAACATCTCCTGGTGATCCCCGGCCCAAAGGACGTCCATCTAGGGATTTTTCCGCCCTGGCCCCCACCTGGTGGCACATGCTCCCCATTGAGATCAGGGCCCTGCGGGATCTTATGCAGTTCCGCAGGGCCTGCAAGACGGAGCTCTTCCGCCAGGCCTGTGGCTAAGGCAGCGGGCGTCCACATATCCCCCCCCCGAGGTT
Organism: Gekko japonicus; assembly: GCF_001447785.1. Taxonomy (NCBI): domain Eukaryota; kingdom Metazoa; phylum Chordata; class Lepidosauria; order Squamata; family Gekkonidae; genus Gekko; species Gekko japonicus. The sequence continues at coordinate 428,435 of NW_015167061.1, forward strand.
GCGGTCTCCCACCTACTGATAACCGCCCATACTCAGTTCCATCAATGGGCCGGATTCTCCCTACGGCAAGCATGACTACTGATTTTATATGTTTTAATATGTTTTAAATTTATATTGTATTTATTAAAATGTTGTAACCCGCCCTGAGCCCGTTTACGGGATGGGCGGGATATAAATGGGGAAAAATAAAAAAAATAATAGCCACGGATGGACCTCTGCTCCAGATGTTTATTCAGTTCCCTCTTGAAGCCGTCCGTGCTTGTAGCTGCCACCACCTCCTGCGGCCTCGGAGGAAAGGCTGGGCAGGGAAGGGACACGACAGTTTACAAAATCTTGTGCTGTCTCCCAGAATTCTTGGATGCAGAGTCGCCTAAAGAATGTGAATCAAGGACAGACCAAAGGGGGGAAAAAACCCTTCATACAACGGGCCGTTAACCTGTGGAACTCACTGCCACAGGACCTTACAGTGGCCACCAGCTTTGATGGCGTTAACACAGGATTCAGAGGAGAAGGAGAGGTCCAGCCATGGCTCTCAGCCAGGAGGGGGATGCTTCCTCCTTGCCACCAAGCCGCACAAGGGGTTGTCATGCCCCCTGCCCTGCACAGAGGCCTTCGGGGGGGGGCGTTAGAGTGCTGGACGAGTTAAGAGCTCTTTGGGTCAGATCCAGCAGGGTGACCCTCCCGTTCCTAAGCCATTTACCTGGTGAAACCGTCAAGGAAGCTCGGGAAGATGGAGAAGGCAAGGCGGGATATAAATCTAAAAGGCCAGGCTTTTGATGGGTCTCCCTAGATGGGAACACATCCGGCCTGCGCTGAATGCACTGCACTGGCTGCCAATAGCATGCCAAGTTTGCTTCAAGGTGCTGGTACTTACCTTTAAAGCCCTTTATGGCCAGGATCTGACATACCTGAGGGACCGCCTTTCCCCACACGTACCCCAGAGAGCACTACGGTCTGGGGTACAACACCGGCTAGTGATGCCAGGCCCCAAAGAGTCCAGGCTCACCACTACCAGGGCTAGGGCCTTTTTGGTGGCGGCTCCTACCTGGTGGAATGAGCTCCCGGAGGAGATCAGGGCCCTGTGGGACCTTGTACAGTTCCGCAGGGCCTGCAAGACGGAGCTCTTCCACCAAGCTTTCAATTAGGAGCCGCCCTCACCACTACCACAAACTATTATTGTTAGTAACACCGGGGTAGTTGGTTGGCCCATATGGAGACCGAGCCACAGTAACGTACGAGACAGATACGGCTGAATTGGGACCTGTGTCCATCTACAGGATGCCATCTTCAATGTGACTGGAAGATCATTTCTATGTTGAGCACTTTAATTGCAATGATATGGTTGCTTTATCCTGTTTTATCTGGGTTTATAGGTTTTATGTACTCTGGCACATCGTGCCTTTAAAGGTAAGTCGCCCTGAGCCCATTCACAGGGAGGGAGGGATAGAAACCCAATAAATAAATAAATGAATGAATACATAAGAAAGACCGTCTTTCCACCAAGCATTCCCCCACCACCACCACAACACAGCCTCAAACTTTCTCCAAGGTGGCTGTGTTGGCTTCATAAAGAGAATCTCTATTCAGGGAGGGAGGGAGGGGGGGAGAAGATAAGAAAAGCAGCGTTTATCAGAGGCAAACACGGCACCCAGCTGGGAGCACAAGCCAGGCTAACAACGGCCAGTTCAGAGCAGCTTGGCGGGTTTTCTCCACACCTCCGGCTGCTCCCCCCCCCCCTTCTAGCTGCAGCTGAATTTCCTTTCCACTTTGCCCTCCAAGCTCTCTGGTTTAAGATTCCTTCACACAGGAGTGAAACTTCACACGCTGCGCGTCAAAAGTATCTGTGCCACACGTACACACACATGCACACGTGTGTGTCGCGTCGCATGTGGCAACCACACCAGCAGGTGGCTTGAACAAGAGCCGCTATTTTTAGAGACCCTTCACCTGCATTCCCCTCTCTTCCTTTGTCCTCCCCCCTCCAACGGGCTTCTCAAACTCCTGACAGTGGAGACGCCTTAGATTTTCTGCATTCAAGTTCTCACGCCCCCAGAAAGGTTCACTTTTAAGGATACCTGCACCCAAAGGAGCTACCCCTCTGTGTCCCTTTGGGAGTCACTGATCTGGAAGCGCTTCCTGATGGGAGGGATGCAAAGTATTAGGCCTCCGACTGAAGTTCCACCTGGCTCGACATGCTGTTTCCCAGGGTGGCCAACCGGGAAGGCCTACAACCGGGGTCACAGAGGTCAAATGCGTCCCTGGAATTCAGAGATACGCTGCCCCCGAATGCAGAGGCTCCATTTAGCCACCATGGTTAATAACCATTCGGTTGTAATCCATCTAAGATTATCACTACACAAGTTTCACGAGGAAGAAGAAGAAGAAGAAATTGGATTATATCCCGCCCTTCACATGGAGTCTCAGAGCAGCTTACAATCACCTTCCTCTCCCCACAACAGACACCCTGTGCTGTAGGTGTAATATTGCATGCAGAGATACCACAGGCAGCCTCCTTTGGAGCAGCTAATGCTGCTGCATCTCTGCATTGCAAATAATTTTATTATCCTCTCCTTCCTGAAGCAAAGACACCACTGAATTACCCACACACAGTCGAAGCTAGCTGACAGGAGGACTGACTCATACAGAGAAACAATGGGCAAACCTCCAGTAAGAGAGGGTAATTCTGCCAGGTCTCTACCTCAGGAACTGATCCAACCACACTTGATTCAGATCCACAGAATTACCTGCCCCAGACAGTTTGGACAGGAGTCAAGGTAAGTAAATCATGCAGAGATACAACAGCAACCTCCTTTGTGGGTAGCTATGCTGGGTGCACGGAAATCCTTGCTTACCTCATTTCTTACAGCATGCTAGTACCCTAGCACAGCACCCACCCCAAAGAGGTATTCCACTGCCTCTCTGGGAGACAGGGCGCTCGGGGACACGTCACATGACAAGACTGAACAGGTGCCTGTAAGCATGTGCAGAGTGCATTTCCTTCCATACAGGCAAAACAGAGCTGGCAAGTCACACACCCGAGGTCAGAGGGCAGGGACGACAGTCAGGCCCATGCACAGGCCCACGCCCCAGTCTCCTGCCTCTGACGAGGGAGGCGAGCTTCATTCAGCTTTACCTGCTGGGTGGGCTCGTCCGGTTCGATGGCCACGTTGTTGGTCAGGGAGGCCACCTGCAGGGCCTGCTTCCTGGCGGCCAGGAGGATGCGGCAGTAGGTGAAGAGGATGGCGATGGAAGGCAGGAAGAAGGTCAGGCCGGAGGCGATGAGGGCATAGGGGAGGCTGACCAGGAGGCGGCACTGCTCCTCTTCCGGGCGGGCGGTGGCGTTGGGCGGCCGGGCATCGAACTCCATCTCGTGCCAGCCCATCTTGATGGGCAGGAAGGACACCAGGGCGGCCAAGGTCCAGGTGGCCAGGATGAGCAAGACGGCCCGGCAGGAGGTCATGCGGAGCTTGTACTTGAGCGGGGAGATGATCAGCAGGTAGCGGTCCAGGCTGATGACGCAGAGGTTGAGGATGGAGGCGCTGGTGCACATCACGTCGAAGGAGAACCAGACGGAGCAGAAGACAGCGTCCAGCAGCCAGCGGCCGTAGAGCTGGTTCAGCATGGCCGGGGGCATGACCACCGAGCCCACCATCAGGTCGGACATGAAGAGGGAGACCAGGAAGTAGTTGGAGGTGTTCCTCAGGGACCGCTGGGTGAAGATCAGGAGGATGAGCGAGAAGTTGCCTAGCATGGTCAGGAGGATGATGAAGCAGAGGAAGGCGGCCACCCAGGCGCTGCCGCTCGGCACAGACCGGTCCCCGATCGCACTGGCGTTGGAGCTGCCGACGACTCCTTCCATCGAGGAGACGGGACCGGGAAGAGAGCCGAGGTTGTCCGAGGGCCAGCTGGCTGGGGAAAGAGGGTCAGGGCTCGGAGGGACACATGCCAGAGCTAGGTGATCATCGCCGCCGGCTAGGAACCAAAGGGCAGGGGTGGGGATTTTTCCAGCATCCTCTTCCTCCTTCCCCCCCTTCCTCCTCCTCCTCCTCCTCTCTCCCCCACTCGCCTTTTGCTAAGCACTCGGGTTACACACCGTTCTCTGAAGCAGCCACTCAGATCCGGGAGGCATTCCTCCGCCAGTCGGCATCCGTTCCCTCAGCTTGCCGGGGCCGTCTGAACGGAGGCTGGTGGAGCAGAGACCAATGCCCGAGTCCTCTGCCCACCTGCAGGCTCCTGGCACTGGACCTATAGGCTCCCTGCGTTCCTTGGGCACGCGACATGCTCTCTGCTCCTCGCTTCTGTGAGACAGGCTGCCAGGGCTGTATTCTGCCAAAGCATCTCTCCAGAAACCAATAAGCCCACCCTGACAAACGTGGATTTTCTCCTCTGCGAGCTCCAGCTGGTAAGAGAGAGAGAGAGAGAGAACACAAAATGTGCAGCTCCTGTCGCCGGAAGCCAGACAAAAACAGGGTCTCCTCTGTTCCTTACGGCTTCCTATTTTCTTTCGTGCACACTGGCAGTTAACACGTCTTGCTCGGCAAACTACAAAGCCATTTTTGAACTCTGGGGGATGAGGAACTGCAGACCTGCTCCCCCGAAGCACTTGGGGGGGTCACAAACCCTCTGGCATGCAGGATCACAGAGGCAGCAGAAAGCGGCACTAAAGTCCTGATCATGTGGACTGAACAACTGTAGATTGCGGGTGGTGGCGGGGAAGGCATTTGCCACCCCGCAAAACACCACCCTCTCTGCAAGCAGAAAGCTAATATCTCATGGGGAAAGGTTCTAGATAAGGCCTTTCCCAGTGGCCCTAGTCTTCCACTTGCAGAGAAGTCTAAACGCCTAAAGAGGCATTCAAAAACACAAGGCCAAACCTCCAGTCTGCAGTGGTACAGTCCGCTCTACCAGCTCGGGACTCTACCACATGATTAGCATCAGCTGCAGAGGCAGACCGCTGCCCTGTTGCGAGAGGTGGTGGAGGGTAATGGCTAAGAAACCGAACTGTTTCTCTAAGCTGAGTTAGTGTGAGCTAGCTCACAGTTTTTTAGCCTCCGGCTCACACCTTTTTGTCGTGGCTCAGGAAGGAGAGCTCCAGAGCAAACTAATTTATGCAGCAGCCCAATCGCTCGCTCACAACTTTAATGCCAGTAGCTCACAAAGTAGAATTCTTGCTCACAAGACTCCACAGCTTAGGGGGAGCACTGGGTGTGAGCCTCTCTATAAAAGGGCTCTGTTTCTATAGGGCAGGCTATAGATCGCCCCGGGGAAAGGACATGAAATGGGCTGGAAGCCCTTATCAATTTTATAAGTGCTTCTGTTAGTTCGAACCTGTTTTACCTTTCCCCATTCTTGGTCCTGCCCCCCACCTCACCCCGCCCTGTGCATCCAGTTCAAACCAGCTCAAGATGCTCATGATGCTCTTGTAAAACTTTGCTTTTACAAGATGCTCTTGTAAAACTTTGCTTTCACAGTAAATCCTGCTAGTAAAAAAAACCTGGAATGCACGCTGGGTGTTGCTGATCCATGGTGGGCATTGGGTTTGACCCACGTCACCCAGCAGCCAAGTGACTGAAGTCAATGGCTGGAAGAAGGGAGCTGGGACAGACCCAGAACAGTGACTCACACAGAGATATAACAAGCCCCTCCTCTGAGGATGTGCAATTCTCTTGCCTCCATAGTAGTGATAAAATGCTTCCACAGCTGCTGCGGGAGGAGAGGCTAGACTGGTAGAGAAGCTAGGGCAAAGCCATGACTCATGCAGAGGGGCAACGGGTACCGTCCTCTATGTTTCTCAGGGAACGCTAGAATAACGTGTGAGGGGAGGGGATTCAGGTACATGAGGTATCAAGCTGATAATTTTGAGAACTAGGATGGCAGTGCAGAAAAGCAAGCTGCAAACTTTATTGCGTTCCCTGTACTGTTTTAACAAGTATTTTAACAAGGACCTTCAGCCTAATCTTACCCCTGCTAGATCCTGCCACCTTAAAGTCTTAAAAACAGTCACCGGTCTTCCCAGGGCCTTCTTGGATCCAAAGCGCCACCCAGTGGCTCAACTGGGTTTGGTTTTTACGTGTATCTCCAACCAGCTACCCCCCCCCCCCCGACTCAGAGGAATTTTACAAATTTGTATTGAAATTCTTGTGTTTTTTTACGAACTTCCCGTGAACCTACAGGCATTTCCTCTGAACACGCCACCCCAAAGTCAGCTGGGTTGAAAGGCAGCTGCAGTGCCGGCCTCCAGGGCTGAGAAAAACGAACACAAAGTTTCCCCAAATCTTCACCTTGGAACAGCTGTGCCCATTCACCCCTAGCATCCCCAGCTCTGGCGCTGCTTCCGCCGAGGGGTGCCCCTGATGCACCCGCTCTTCATTCTGGTTCCTTCACACAACTTGGGAGACCTCGTGCATTTCCTCCCCCCTCTCCCACAGAACCCACAAAGACAGACCGACTTAACTATAGTTCCTCATCAGTTTGGTGTAGTGATTAGGATCGCGGGGTGGTGGCCTTGGACTCGTAGGGGCAAATTCCACCTCTCGTGCGAGAGGTCATTCTGGCTCCCCCAGCTCTCCTTAGGGCTCTTTAAAAAGTTATAGCTGCCCGCTATTTGTGGCGGCAGCTGCGAGTTCTCCTGCCTCCCTGAGCCCCAGGGTGGTGGCCTTGGACTCCTGGGGGCAAATTCTACCTCTCATGCAATGTTCCCTCTAAGTTGTGGAGTCTTGTAAGCAAAAATTCTACTTTGTGAGCTCCTGGCATTAAAGTTGTGAGCAAGTGATTTGGCTACTGCATAAATTAGCTTGCTCTGGAGCCCTTCTTCCTGGGCTAAGACAAAAATGTGTGAGCCGGAGGCTAAAAAACTGTGAGCTAGCTCACACTCACTCAGCTTAGAGGGAACACTGCTCTTGTTTGTGACATCACGGGGGGGGGAGACTGCTGAGCTTTCCTCCCCACCTTTTTCAGGCTCCACGGTAGAACGCCGGGCCTGAAAAAGGTACAGCCAAATGTCAATTTCGGCCCCATTATATCCTATGGGCCATTGAAGTCAATGGCGAAAACATAGGGTATAGTCTGGGGGCTGGAGGGGAGGGGGTTTGAGGGAGAGGCTCCAAACTCGCAGGGTAACTGCTGGAGCCTCTCCCCAAGATACCAACCAAGTTTGAAGAACATTGGACCAGTAACTTTTTTCCCCACCATAGAGAACAATGGAGGGGATAGGGGCAACCTGTTTGGGGGCCCGTAGAATTGGACACCCTGGCTCACTGTTCCTGAAACATGGCAGGTATCTTGGGGAGAGGCTCCAGCAGCTACCCTGCGATTTTGGAGCCTCTCCCTCAAACCTCCTTCCCTCCAGTCAACGTGGAATGTTTCCTTCAAGAGTCGATAAGTAGTAATTGATAAGAATTGTGATTGCTACATGCTCAGATAAAGCAAATATTGTGAAACAAATTGTTTACATTGCGCAGCGTTCATTAGCGTGTGAGCGACAATAGAAGAGAATTTTCTACAGAACGACTACAGTCAATGACTTTGCAACCTATATTTATTGACTCCGTTATTTTTGTCATGGATGTTGTTGGGTTTCCTCAACCTCCAGGTGGGGCCTGGGGATCCCCCACAATTATGACTGCACTCCAAGCGATATAGCTCAGTTCCTCTGAAGAAAATGGCAGCTTCGGGGAGTGGCCTCTGGCGTTATACCCCACTGAGGTCCCAACTCCTCTTCAGATCCTGCCCTCCGCAGGCTCTGCCCCCAAATCTCCAGGAATTCTCCTGCCTAGAGCTGGCAACTATATGACAGTATTCCTCCTCCTCCTCCTCCTCCTCTGTAGGCTGCCAACATCCAGGTGGGGCCTGCAGATTTTCCAGAATTGCAGCTAATCTCCGGACTACGGAGATCAGCCCCCTTGGAGGAAAGGGCTGCTCTCGAAAGGGCCGGCGGTGGCTTCCCCGCTGAGCCCCCTCGCCCCCACAAACTCTGCCTCCCCCAGGCTCCACTGCCAAACCTCCAGGGCTTTTCCAGCTTGCAGTTGGCAACTCTCAGCGTCATTTCTTAGTTTTGCGCATGAACACACGAAACCGCCATCTTGGGCATCAGCCCGCCCTCCTCTCTTCTGACCGGCAGCGGCGCCCTGAGTGCTCCAGCAGAGAAAGGCCCTTTCTTTCTTTGGTTTGAGCAGAGACGGAAGCGAGGGCCCGATTCGTGCGGAGCTGGGCGTACAGGGTTCTGAGCCTCACCCCCACCCCACCCCCACCCCCCACGGCTCTCTGCTTCCCTTTGAGAAAGTTCAGCTTTGCTCTGCCACGCGGTCCCAGGCACCTCCCAAAGTCCTGCCACGTGAGGCAGAGCGTGGCTGTCAGAGGCCATTTATTTAAGGCAAAACGGGGGGGGAGTCTGAGTGACCATTCCAAACTTTGGATGCTTCTGCCAGGCCACACAAAGAGCAGCTGGGCTGGGCTTCTCACAGTAGTCCAGCAAGAGAGAAACCCCATGCTAGACTTGCCAGAGGCAGGGTGGACGAGGAAGGTCCATGCCCCCTCCGGGGACACTTTGCCACCCACCTCACCTCTCCCATTTGCCCCCATCCTTCCTCCGTTCATGGGCACGTTCCTTCATCCCAAACAATCAACGGTGAGAGATCCCCAGGCATCCCCTTCCTAGACAGCTCTTCCTCCTGGCCTCTGATGGATGCTCAAGATGATACCGCTTTGGCCACTGTGTGACATACGGTCCCCAGAGGGAGAGGACATAAGAACATCAGAGAAGCCAATGTTGGGTCAGGCCAACAGCCCATCCAGTCCAACACTCTGTCTGTCACACAGTGGCCAAAAATACCAGGTGCCCTCAGGAGGTCCAGCAGTGGGGCCAGGACACCAGAAGCCCTCCCACTGTTGCCCCCCCCCAGCACCAAGAATACAGAGCATCACTTGCCCCAGACGGAGAGTTCCTATCTACACCTCTGCCCCATATGCTTATCAAATCCCCTCTTATAAGAATGTAAGAGAAGCCAATGTTGGATCAGGCCAATGGCCCATCCAGTCCAACACTCTGTCACACAGTGGCCAAAAATACCAGGTGCCACTAGAAGCTCCCTCCCACTGTTGCCCCCCCCCCAGCACCAAGAATACAGAGCATCACTGTTCCTATCTAGACCTTGTGGCTAATAGCCACTGATGGACCTCTGCTTCATATGTTTA
>NW_015167061.1:437750-438226 GCF_001447785.1 Gekko japonicus
CTCGATCATGTCACCCCTCAGCCGTTGTTTCTCCAAGCTAAAGAGCCCCAAGTGCCTTAACCTTTCTTCATAGGGAAAGTGTTCCAACGCTTTGATCATTCTAGTTGCCCTTTTCTGCACTTTCCCCAAAGCTATAATATCCTTTTTGAGGTGTGGTGACCGGAACTGTACACAGGATTCCAAATGAGGTCGCACCATCGATTTATACAGGGGCATGATGATACTGGCTGATTTGTTTTCAGTTCCCTTCCTAATAATCCCCAGCATAGTGTTGGCCTTTTTTATTGCAGTTGCACACTGTCTTGACCTTTTCAGTGAGTTATCTACTACAACTCCAAGGGTTACCAGGTCGTCCCTTGCCACCTGCTGGGGGGACAGGGTTACCAGCTCGAAGTAAGGAAACTCCTGGAGATTTAGGGGTGCGGCCTGGGGCGGACGGGGAAGAAGAAGAAGAAGAAGAAAAAGAGGAGGAGGAG
>NW_015167061.1:438382-441371 GCF_001447785.1 Gekko japonicus
GGTGAGGTAGGCGGGGCTGAGAGAGCTCTGACAGAAACTGCTCTTTTTCAAGGACAGCTCTTGTCAGAACTAGGACTTGCCCAAGGTCATCCAGCAGCTGCGAGTGGAGGAGTGGGGAATCAAACCCAGATCTCCCAGATTAGAGTCCGCGCTCTCAACCACTGCACCAAACTGGCCATAGAGTCCACTGCCATAGAGTCCACGCTCCAAAGCCTACATGTTCTCCAGGGGAGCTGATCTCTGCAGTCTGGAGATGAGCTGTCGTTCCGGGAGATCCCCAGGTCCCACCTGGAGGCTGGCGTCCCTGTTGCAGGTTACACGCTGCCCTCCCCCTGAGAGAAAAGAGCACACCACAGCCCAAAAGCACCATTGGTGGTTGCAACACAACAAAGGTTTCGACCAAGACTCAGCTCTGGAAGTGGGGGGGTCAACTCGAGGGTTGGGAAACTCCTGCAAATTTGGGGGTGGAGCCTGGAGAGGGTTAGAGTAGAGTTTGGGGAGGGGAGAGAGACCTCAGCTGGACAGAACATCGCAGGGAGCCCACCTTCCAAAGCTTCCTTGTTCTTCAGGGGAACTGATCTCTGCCGTCTGGAGGTCAGTTGTAATTCTGGGAGATCTCGGGACTCCACCTATCTTTATGTGCGATTTAACAGGGCTCTTTTTGTAGAAAAAGCCCAGCAGGAACTCATTAGCATAATAGGTCACACCCAACAGCAGAAACTCATTAGTATATTAGGCCACACCCCTGAAAGCACAGCTCATTGGCCTATTAGGCCACACCCCCATGTTACCAGAAGTGTGGTCATCCAGCCACACCCACCTTTTGCTTGTTATTCTGTTTACCTTGTTTGTGGTCAAAACCCAGGGCCTTTTTTTGTAGCAGGAACTCCTTTGCCTGTTAGGCCACACCCCCCTAATGTAGCCAATTCTAATGGGTTTCTGCTGTTGGGTGTGGCCTATTATGCTAATGAGTTCCTGCTGGGTGTGGCCAGCTCGGAAGCCAGCCGGAACTCCGTTCCTGTGCGTTCCTGCCCAAAAATAGCCCTGTGTGCGAAGCTCCCTGGCCCCTACCTTGAGACCCAGTCTGCTAGACTGAAGACTCCCAATTCTGGAGAAACTCTTAGTCTGGTTCTGGAGACTTGAGCCAAACTGAGCCCAGAGGTTTCAGAGCTGGAAACCGGATCAACCCCTGGATGCCTGTTCAAAAGACATTTTCCAAAAGAATCCCCCAAATCACCCCCCTTCTTCAAGAAGAAACCCACCTCGACTGGTTTAAAGTTAGAGAGACCTAAAGTGGGGCGGGAGGAATTCCCACCCTCCCCGAGGTGTTTGTGTGTGGTGCTGGTTAACGGAAGACAGGAAGCGGAAAGAGTATTTTTGCAAAATCAGACATACATTCCGACCGACGGAGGTGTTACATTCCCAAAGTGGGGGGCGCAGGGAGCAGGTCTGCGTGACAGATTTAAACCGGTGAGCAAGCATTCCCCTCTCCTGGAAGAGTTTGTCACTCGTGTCTCCGACCCCTCACGGAACGACAAGCCCCAATTTCCCTCGGTCTGCAATGGAGACGTGCCCCAAAGGTCACACATAGACACAGAATTCCAGAGTTTCAGTCCCACAGCTGATGGAAGAGCTGGAAACAGGATCCTTTTCTCAGAAGTCCCTTTTGGGAAGAAAGGTCATGTCCGCCAGCAGACGGCACAAAAGGCACAGTTCTCTTTTCCTCTGTCGTTGGCACCCAGATGGGGCACGGCATGTCGCCCGCTTCGGCTCGCCCGAGCCAGCGTCTCAGTCTCCAGCGGCACGGATGGGAGCCAGCGTGTCTCCCCAACAGGAAAACAATCCCAGAGCGAGCGATTAAGAATCGGTCACCCGTTAATGTCTAAGCTAGCTGGGGGTCTCCAGGAGAAACATCTGTACCGCCAAAGCCTACCCAGGCCTCCCCCACCAAGTCTCTTCCTCCGCCACCAATATATTACCGCAATCTCGTATATTCAAACACCACCCCAAGCCCCTCCCCCCATTCTCTCAGCGGCGGCCATTTTGACCCTGCCCCCCCCCGCCGGTGAGGCCCCAGTGAAGTTCCCACTTCCGCTTGGCCCCTTCCCCAACAGCAGAATGGCTAAGCGCAAAGCATGATGGGTATTGGCAAGAAAGGGGAGCCGTCCCGGCCTCCGCTGAAGGGGAGAGCCGCGGGAGGCCGGCGCTCACTCCTCGGGCTCTTCCTGGTGTTGGCGGTGGTGGTGGTGGTGGTGGGTGGACCTCCTCCGCGTCCGGCGGGGGGTGGCCGGGGAGGTTCTCGTCGGCGTTCAGGTAGACGTTGAAGAGCGCCCCCTCTTGGCTCTGCTCCTTCCCACAAGCCTGGCAGCTGCAGTGCAGGATCTTCTCCACCAGCTTGTCCACCCGGGGAATCTCCTCGTTGCTGGGGCAGTCCAGCGTCACCTGCGGGAGGAGGGCAAGGAAAGGAGATGAGCTGGGCCATCGCTCCCTGGTTGGGCGGGGGGGGGGACACAGCTGCCCCCTCTGACTGGCAGGGGCTCACTCTTCCCAATGGCCATTGAAAGCCCTTTGTGGCCTGGAACCCATTTATGGTCCAGTGCTCCCTCTAAGCTGAGTGAGTGTGAGCCAGCTCAAAGTTCTTTAGCCTCCGGCTCACACATTTTCGTCTTCGCTCAGGGAGGATGCGGCTCCAGAGCAGACTGATTTACGCAGCAGCCAAATGGCTCGCTCACAGTTTTAAGGCCAGGAGCTCACACAGTAGAATTTTTGCTCACAAGACCACACAACTTAGAAGGGAGCTTTGCTACAGTCTCCTTCCATCCGTCCCTGGGCACCAACTCCGGGCATCAGGCAGCCTTTTGTGGGCTGTCCCCAGGGGTCATTTCGTAGAAAAAGAGCTAGGGGAACTCATTAACATAACTCATTAGCATATGCCACACACCCTGACATCACCGGAAGTGTGTCATAAGGCCACGCGACACGCCCCCAA
>NW_015167061.1:441528-443094 GCF_001447785.1 Gekko japonicus
CCGGAAGCGGGGCGGCCAGAAGCGGGGGGCGGGGCTTCGTCATGTGCCCCGCCCCCGTACCTCACCCGGGGAACTGCGATCCCCCGCGATCCCCCCCGAAATGACCTCTGGCTGTCCCACTACTTGGGGGGGGGCGACTGGCATCAGCCAGGCTCCCTGAAGAGGTGAGGGGGGGCCCCTCCCCGGAGACCTTCAGGAGGCGCTGCAAAGTCACAGAATCCGCACTGCTGTCAGATGGAGTATGCACCTGAATCCCCTGCACGGTTGCCTTGGCTAAAGCTGAATTCCAGCCCCACACTACTTGTGCATAAAATGGGTTCTCGTGATGATTCCCCCAGAAGGGGTCCTTGGGGTGGATCCTGTGCGGTGAACAGCCCCTGCTGCACTCCTGTGCCCATCCTCCGCCCCACCCTTCCCCATTTGCCGAAACCCAATCAGAGCAGCTGGCGTCACTCACGATTTCCCACAAGGACTGCGCAGGCATGCAGGAGTCGCAGTGCACGAGGGACTCCGTGGACTGCGGGAAGGTGTTGGGGACGCTGTAGCTGAAACACTGGCCCAAGCAGGCCCTGCGGAGGAAAGAGGAGGAGTGAGCATGTTAGGAGGGCTCCAGGACAGGGGGAAGCGCTGAAACGTAAAGGGGTGGAGGGAATCGGGGCCTAGCGAGGGGAAGAGCAGGGGGGAGCCCACCGAAGGCCTCCGGACATGGGGGCAGATAGGGTTGCCAGCTCCAGGTTGGGAAATACCTGGAGATTTGGGGGATGGAGCCTGGAGAGGGTGGGGTTTGGGGACTACAGTGTGGTACAATGCCACAGAGTCCTTCTTCCAAAGCGGCCAGTTTGTCCTGGTGAACTGATCTCTGTTGCCTGGAGATCAGATGGAGATCTCCAGCCACCCCCTGGAGGTTGGCAACCTGGGGCAGAGGACTTTGCTCCCCCACAAAGGGATTTTGGCACAGCAGCCTTGGAACCTGCAACATGTAGACATTCAGCTATATATCTCATAGTATTAGGACCCAATTAGGTTGATGAGCAGCGAGTTCAGGACACGCCGCAGGAAGTCCTTCACACAACACGGTCCAGGTGTGGACCGCTCAGTCCCAGGATGTAGGGATGGCTTTAAAAGGAGGACTAGAGGAGGAGAGGCCCATTGAGGGCTACACGGCACCTCCACATTCAAAGACACGCTGCCTCTCAGTGCCAGTTCATAGAATCACAGAGTTGGAAGGGACCTCCAGGGTCATCTAGTCCAACCCCCTGCTGCACAATGCAGGGAATTCACAAATACCCGCCCCTCCACACCTGCAGTGACTGCTGTTCCATGCCCAGAAAATCCTCCAGGATCTTCAGCCAAACTGGCCTGGAGAAAAATTGCTTCCTGACCCCAAAGTGGTGATTGGCATTTCCCTGGGTGTGTAAGAAGGGCCACAAGAACTAAGCACTGAGGCAGCCCTTCCTGCCCTCCCTCTCAGGATCTGCCTAAGTTCACAGAATCCGCATTGCTGTCAGATGGGGCCATCTAGCCTCTGTTTGAAAACCTCCAAAGAACGAGAGCCTACCACCTCCC
>NW_015167061.1:444926-456926 GCF_001447785.1 Gekko japonicus
CACTGGCATTAAAGTTGTGAGCGAGCGACGTGGCTGCTGCATAGCTTAGTTTGCTCTGGAGCCAGCCTTCCTGCGCTGAGACAAAAACGTGTGAGCCGGAGGCTAAAACACTGTGAGCTGGCTCACACAAGGAGGTGATGTGAAGGACCTTCTCTGCCTGAGACCCTGGAGAGCCACTGCCAGACAACACTGACCTTGATAGACCAAACAGGTCTGGTTCAGTAGAACATTCGATAACTCACATTTATTATTAAAAACAGTCATAAGACCAGCAGAATAAACCGAAGTAGTACAACGCAGAGTCTACAACATAGGATCCTTACAACCATAATTTCTAAAGTATCAAACCAGTCAATTCCATCATTAATGGCTCAAATTACAGTACATTCTGCGTTTTTTAATTACCAAGTAACAATATTTAGCAACATTGCGTGAGACAGAATCATAATTATCGGCCAGTAAGAACTTCATCAAGCATTCCTCGGCATATGTAAGCTAGTTAGCCAAGGGTTTAAACCGTGAGAGAAGGGGTATCAACAGCTGCTGTCTCTCTACATCATACATAGGACAATGGAGTAAAATATGGGCGAATCAAGCATTCCTCGGCATATGTAAGGTAGTTAGCCAAGGGTTTAAACCGTGAGAGAAGGGGTATCAACAGCTGCTGTCTCTCTACATCATACATAGGACAATGGAGTAAAATATGGGCGGCCGACTCCACCTGTTCTAACAAGCAGGAGCAAATTCTCTGGTGCATGGGAGTCCGGTTATATCTACCATAAAGTACTGCTGAGGGTAACACATCAAGCCGGGCTCCTGTAAATGCCCATCTATGGTTAGGGTTTTTTATGAGTCCAAGGTAAGATGCGACATTTAAACTAGCTTTAATCTCTGATAATAGGGAGGCAGGGCTGCATAGTCGTTTTGTGCTTCAATATCCTTAAATCTTTGGGATATTAATTTCTTTGCATGCTGCAGTCCTCCCTCTAGCAAATTTACCGGATCTAAGGCAATTAGTTTCAATTTATCTACTACCCTAAGCGCCCATTGAGGATATGGTGTTGATGACAACAAATCAGGAATAAGTCCTACCGGATTCAGATGGGCCTTAACCCAGTAATTACTCCTGTGTATCCAAACATTCAATGTAACAGAAGATAAGCCTGCTTCTTGTCTTACACTCAAATGTGCAGTACCCTTTGGGACGTTGCTGATTCAGTAGAAGGCAGCTCCAGCTCTGTGTGTTCATCTCCAGGGTATAAGCTTTGACTTTCAAAAGCTTATACAGTGGGAATCTTGTTGGTCTTTAACGCACTACTGGGCTGGTTCCACAAAGGAAGCCACAAAGGCCCTCCGTTTGCAAGAGCCAAACAAGGCTGTTAATGCCAGGGCATTTCGGAAGCCGTTAGGGTTGCCGTTGGACTTGACTCTTGCTCTTCCTTTTGCAGAACAACAGGGCCACCCACCGGAAACTTTTTCAGCTGCAGAACCTAGCATGGCCATTAGGCAAGGTGGCCACATGAAACCTATCAGGAACTCATTAGCATAATAAACCACACCCAACAGCAGAAACTAATTAGCATATTAGGCCACACCCTGACAGCACTGCTCATTAGCACATTAGGCCACACCCCCATGTTACCAGAGGTGTGGTCATCCAGCCACACCCACCTTCCCCTTCTTATTTGGTTTACCTTGTTTGTTGTCAAAACCCAGGGCCTTTTTTTGTAGCAGGGACTCCTTTGCATGTTAGGCCACACACCCCTAATGTAGCCAATCCTACTGAGTTTCCGCTGTTGGGTGTGGCCTATTATGCTAATGAGTTCCTGCTGGGCGTGGCCAACTCAGGAGCCAGCCGGAACTCCGTTCCTGTGGGTTCCTGCCCCAAAATAGCCCTGCCTATCACTGAACACTAGTTGCAGCAGGTGGGGGAGTAGCCAACAGCAGAGGAAGCCCTGTTCCTTCCGTCCCCTTCCCTCCTAGATCCTGGGAGGCAACGGGTGGGCACTGTGAGAAACAGAGCTCGCCAACCTCCAGGCGGCAGCTGAAGATCTCGCCCGACTACAACTCCTCTCCAATAGAGCTCAGTTCCCCTGGAGAAAACAGCCATGTTGGAAGGTGGACTCTCTGGCATGGTACTCCCTTGAAGTCCCTCCTCTCCCTAAACCCCGCCCTCCTCAGACCCCCCCCAAAAAAATCTCCAGGTATTTCCCAATCTGGAGCTACCGACCTTAGCAAGAAACAGGATACTAGCCCAGAGGGACCCTTGGTTCGATCTAGCGGGGCTGCTCTTATTCCAGTTTGGTGTAGTGGTGAAGTGTGCGGACTCTAATCTGGGAGAACCGGGTTTGAATCCCCGCTCCTCCTCCACATGCAGCTGCTGGGTGACCTCGGGCAAGCCACAGTTCTTGCAGAGCTGTTCTCTAAGGAGCAGTCCTCAAAAGAGCTCTCTCAGCCCCGCCTACCTCACATGGTGTCTGTTGTGGGGAGGGGGAGGGGTAAATTGCTCTCAGACTCTGAGTGAAAGGCGGGGTATGAATCCAACCAGTTTGGTGTAGTGGTTAAGTGTGCAGACTCTAATCTGGGAGAACCGGGTTTGATTCCCCACTCCTCCACATGCAGCTGCTGGTGTGACCTTGGGTCAGTCATAAGTTCTCTCAGAGCTGCTCTCTCAAGAGCAGTTCTAGAGAGAGCTCTGTCAGCCCCACCTACCTCACAGGGTGTCTGTTGTGGGGAGGGGAAGGGAAAGGAGATTGTAAGCCGCTCTGAGACACCTTTGGGTAGTGAAGGGTGGGATATAAATCCAATCTCCTCTTCTTCTTCTTCTTCTTCCAAGTGACGGGTGGAGTATGAATCCAATCCCCTCCGCCGCCTCCTCCTCCTGGATTAAAGATTCAGGGCAAGAAGGCAAGCAGAGGTCACCGCGGCTCAGTGAAGCCTCCACTTCCAAAGGCAGTCTATCCCTGCTCCAACGGGTGCCGCTCTTGGGGAAGGGAGCAAAAACGTCTCCACGCCGTCTGGCCAGCAGGTGCCGCTCGAGCAGAGGCGGACTCTGGGCCAGGCGCCCGAGGAGGAAACGTCCTCGCTGAGAGGCGGCCTCTGGAGCGGCCCTTTCCACGTTGCTGGCTGTTTTCTGCCGCCCTCGCCGGGAGGGTTTCCGTCCCGCCCGTTTGCATTGCGGGCGTGCCCCTAATTGTTTGCTTCCTGCGCGCTGTCTGGAGGCCGCGGACGTGCAATTAACGCGGTGCTGCTGGGGAAAGTGTCGGGTGGGGGGGGGTTGAGGGGGGGGGGGGGGGGGCGGGGGGAATCGACACACCACCAGGAAGCCGCCGCTTGCAAGGGAAGGAGGGCTCGCCCAAGGAAGGTGGAACCAGGACGGGGAGAAATTCAGTAGCAACACTGACTAGGGCTGAATCTGCATTTGTCTTTCCCACCGGTGTCCCAGCCTTTTGACTCCTGGCTACATTTGATGTGGTTTTCACACCTCAAGAGTGCTAGCATACTTTTGCACGTCCACATCCACATATGTTTATCGTCCTTTCCGGGCGGCTCCACTGTCATCGCACCTCTGCACTGCTTTAAAAGAATCTTCTCCAAACAACATTCAAACAAGCATAGAGAAAGACGGCACCAAACTAATTTAAAAATGCAAATGCAGATTCGACCTAGGAGAAAATGGATCTGCTTTTTGCGCCTCTGACCACAGATGCATCTGTGCATAGCATGGCGGCCAGTGTGGCCACATCTGCCAAAGTTCTCCCCCTAAAGCCAATTGGAATCTGGGCTAGCATCATGCACACAGACACACACACACACACACACAATATCAGGGCTTTATTATTTATTTATTTATTCACATCATTTATACGCCACCTTTAGGGCCGTCAGCTCTGGGTTAGGAAATCCCTGGAGATCTGAGGTTGGAGCTTGGAGAGGGTGTGGTTTGGGAAGTGGAGAGACCTCAGCTGGGTACAATGCCACTGAGGCTACCTTCCAAAGCAGCCCTTTTCTCCAGCAGGACTGGTCTCTGTTGTCTGGAGAGCCCTTGTCATTCCAGGGGGTCTCCAGGCCCCGCCTGGAGGTTGGTAACCCTAGACACCTTTCTCCTCGGTGGGGACCCAAGGTGGCTTATGTAATTCTCCTCTCCTCCATTTTATCATCGCAACGACCCTGTGAGGTAGGCTAGGCCGAGAGCGCGTGACTGGCCCAAGGTCACCCAGCAGGATGCCATGGCAGAGGGGGGATTTGAACCTGGGTCTCCCGGATCGCAGTCCCACACTCTTAGCTATTGCACTAGGCTGGTTCTCTGACCAAGCCCCCTGAGTGACTGAGGCAGCACGATGAGGAAGGAGCTGATGATCTGCAGCGATTTTGCTCCCTCACTTGCTCCAAGCCATCTCCACTGCATTTGGTGTCATGGTTAGGAGCGCGGACTCTAATCTGGGAGAACCGGGTTTGGTTCCCCGCTCCTCCACATGCAGCTGCTGGTGTGACCCTGGGTCAGTCACAAGTTCTCTCGGAGCTCTCAAGAGCAGCCCTCGAAAGAGCTCTCTCAGGCTCACCTGCCTCACAGGGTGTCTGCTGTGGGGAGGGGAAGGGAAAGGAGACTGTAAGCCGCTCTGATAGCCCTTCGGGTAGTGAAGAGTGAGTTATAAATCCAATCTCCTCTTCTTCTCTCTCCCCTCCTGGTCCACCACTGGCCAAAACGTTGTGGCTTCACCAGCTTGCACTGACCCTGGCTGCTGGGGGTGGTGGTTGGGTTTGCATCTTGCTTGGGGCAACAATTTTTGCACTTGCAACCTGCCTGTAAACCGCTCTAAGACCTTCGGGTCAGAGCGGTCTATAAATTGAACGTATAAATAAAAAATAAAATAAACAAAAAAATATGAACCTGGCCTGCATCATGGATCATGGTGGTTCGCAGCTGAAAGCTGTGCACAGCTCCTTGGCACTCACACAAGTGCAGGTGTGCACGTCACTGTTCACCGCAAGAAAGAATGAGACAACAGCAGGATCCCTGCAGCCACATCGAACCTTCTGAAATACACAGCCACTGAGTCTTCCAATAAAAGGGAAAGGACTTGGCTACAATATTGTCTTCCAATAGTGCTTTGTAGACATGATCCTCTTGTGATCTTCAGGTGGGTCACCGTGTTGGTCTGAAGCAACAGAACAAAGCTTCAGAGTCCAGCGGCACCTTTAAGACCAGCAAAGTTTAATTCGGAAAACGGAGCTGTTTCGTCAAGCGTTCCCATAAAAGAACTGACTGCACCGGTTGGATCGCACTGGCACTTCATTACAGGATGCCGCTATATTTATTTATTTATTTTATTGTATTTATTGGAAATGTATGGAATCGTATTTTAAATCTTGTATTTGCTGGTTTTAAATTGTATGTTGGTTTTAAATTGCTTGTAAGCCGCAAGGTCATGCTCAAGATCCTACAAGATAGGCTTCAACAGTATGTGGATAGAGAACTGCCAGAAGTACAAGCTGGGTTTCGAAGAGGTAGAGGAACTAGAGATCAAATTGCCAACATTCGCTCGATTATGGAGAAATCAAGAGAGTACCAGAAAAACATCTACTTCTGCTTCATTGGCTATGCTAAAACCTTTGACTGTGTGGATCACAACAAACTATGGCAGATCCTTAAAGAGATGGGAGTACCAGACCACCTCACATGTCTCTTGAGAAACCTGTATAAGGGTCAAGAAGCGACATTTAGAACCGGATATGGAACAACTGATTGGTTTAACATAGGAAAAGGAGTACGACAAGGATGTATATTGTCACCTTGCTTATTTAATCTATATGCAGAGTACGTCATGCGAAATGCTGGCCTAGATTAATCACAAGCGGGAATTAAGATTGCTGGGGAAAAGATCAACAACCTCAGATATGCAGACGATACCACTCTAATGGCAGAAAGTGAAGAGGACCTAAAGAGCCTCTTGCTCGGGGTAAAAGAAAAATAAAAGAAACCTGCAAGTATAACTGGCCAGATTTGCAAACAGACACAAACAAACCAACTTATGAAACAAACCCGATCCTGATTGCAGACGCCAGGTATTGAATTGGGGACCTTCTGCCCCGGCCTGGGTAGACCAAGCCAGCCCGGTCTCTTCAGATCTCGGAAGCTAAGCAGGGCCGACTCTGGCAAGTCCTTGGAAGGGAGACCTCCAAGGAATACCAGGGTTGGGACGCAGAGGCAGGCAACAGCAAGCCACCTCTCTGAAACGCCCAAGCCCCACTAGGGGTTGTCAGAAATCAGCCATGAATTAAGAACATAAGAACAGAAGAGACGCCAATGCTGGATCAGGCCAATGGCCCACCCAGTCCAACACTCTGCGTCACACAGTGGCCAGAAATACCAGGTGCCCTCAGGAGGTCCACCAGTGGGGCCAGGACACTAGAAGCCCTCCCACTGTTGGCCCCCCCCCCCAAGCACCAAGAAGACAGAGCATCACTTGCCCGAGCCTGAGAGTTCCTACCTATACCTACTGGGCAATAGCCACTCCTTATGCTTATCTTATTCCCTTTTGAAGCCGTCCATGCTTGTAGCCACCACCACCTCCTGTGGCAGTGAATTCCATGTGTTAATCACTCTTTGGGTGAAGAAGGACTTCCTTTTATCCATTCTGACCCGACTGTTCAGCAATTTCATGGAGTGCCCACAAGGAGTTCTTGTATGGTGAGAAAGGGAGAAAAGGACCTCTTTCTCTACCTGCTCTGTCCCATGCATAATCTTATAGACCTCGATCATCTCACCCAGATGTCACACACACACACACACACACACACACACACAAAATACCAAAAGGGTGGGAAAAGGCTCTGGGACCTCCTGCCTGCCCAGCAGGTGCTTTGACCATTGCCCCTCCCCCTTTGAACTGGGCAAACTTCAGAACGTCAGTTAGTTGTAGATTTTCCGGGCTGTATGGTCGTGGTCTTGGCAGCCCTGGAAATCTACAACAACTAATGAACTCCAGCCGTGAAAGCCTTTGACAACAAACTCCAGAACCTCACTGCCTGGCGCATTTGGAGTTGGCAAGATGTCTTGCATGCCTGATTTCTTTGCCTCCCTTTCAATGCTCCCGCTAAGCTGTAGAGTCTTGATATCAAAAGTTCTACTTTGTGAGCTACTGGCATTAAAGTTCTGAGCAAGCGATTTGGCTACTGCATACATTAGTTTGCTCTGGAGCCCCTATCCTTCCTTCCTGAGCAAAGACAAAAATGTGTGAGCTAAAGGCTAAAAAACTGTGAGCTAGCTCACACTAAGTCAGCTTAGAGGGAACACTGCTCCCTTTCCATGCAGAGCGCACACTGGGTCTCTTACACGCCCGTTAGCTACTTGGTCTGTAGCCTTTCTCTCTCCGAAGGATATATACTTGGGTCTGGAATCTATCAGCTATTTCTCCAGGCAGCCGTCACAGCAAATGCCCCCTTTCTCTGGCTACGCAGTTTTTCTTTCATAGATAGATATAGATATGATACACACACACACACACATATATGCAAACTATATACATGCACATTTTAATATGACTATATATGTTGGCAAATTATATATATATATAGGCAAATTTTATAATAATAATAATAAATAAATAAATAAATACATTTCTCTGGTAGAGAAAGGTTTTTCTCTGTCTCTTGTTACTTGTGATCTTTTAGGGCAGGGGTCTCCAACATGGTGCCCACGAGTGCCATCCAATGCTTTTTCTGGTGGCCACCAAGTGTTTTTAGAAAGTAGGCGAGGCCAGGTATGGCTTTTGCCCAGTGACGTTTTTGATTTGCCACCGGAGAGGTGATCGGCTGCGCTGACTTTTTGAAACATTACTTCGGCGGCAGCTCCACCAGAGCACACGGATCTTCGCTGTGTGGCTGAAGGCAAGCGGAGGGCACCATTTTGTGGCTGGCCCCACCTCCTGTGACAGCCGTTTTATGGCTGCGCCCACCATGCTTAGGGTTGCCAGTCTCCAGGTGGGGCCTGGAGATCCCCAGCTGTTACAACTGATCTCCAACTGACAGAGATCAGCTCCCCTGGAGAAAACGGCTGATTTGAAGGGTGGCCTCTATGGCATGGTACCATGCTGAGGCCCCTCCCCTCCCCAAACCCTGCCCTCTCCTGGATCCACCCCCAAAGTCTCCAGGTATTTTCCAACCCAGACCTGGCAACCCTAAGCTGTGTCAGAATTCCAAAGGTTCCCAGAGGCTTAAAAGGTTGGGAACCAGTGTTCCCTCTAAGCTAAGTTAGTGTGAGCTAGCTCACAGTTTTTTAGCTTCCAGCTCACACGTTTTTGTCTCCGCTCGGGAAGGAGGGCTCCAGAGCAAACTAATCTATGCAGTAGCCAGATCGTTCGCTCACAACTTTAATGCCAGCAGCTCACAAAGTAGAATTTTTCTCACAAGACTCTACAGCTTAGAGGGAGCATTTAATGGGAGATGCCAAGAACGTAACCTTTTCCTGTGCAAAGTTCTCCCGCAGAGCCACAAGACCGCCCTTC
This sequence comes from Gekko japonicus, assembly GCF_001447785.1. Lineage (NCBI taxonomy): Eukaryota > Metazoa > Chordata > Lepidosauria > Squamata > Gekkonidae > Gekko > Gekko japonicus. Next base: position 453,434 of record NW_015167061.1, read on the forward strand.
CCATCAGTCTCGGGAATCAGACCAGTCTGATCCAGCAAAGCAAGTCTCAAGTTTAGGGAAGAAACGCCAGCTTATCTCTCCGATACGGGAAGTGGTTTGGCAAAGAGTTCGCACGGCCTTTATCCTGGATCCGTGCAAGGCAATAATCCACCATCACTTCCCCTGGAGCAATCCCACATACCCCCTTTCCCCCAGATCTTGCACCCACACGCAGTCAATTTGCATCAGACCGGGATTTCCCACATGGCGGTTCCCAGAAGGTTTGCGTACATGGCAGGGCCCGGGCAGACTCCGGCAGAAAACCAGTCTCCTGATCGACAAGATCAAACTGGGCACCCACCTGGCAGGTTTCGACACAGCTGTTTGCCCAACTCCTGTTGCTTGGCGGCCAAGATTTCAAAGGCACAAAGAGGCCTCCATCCCGGCAGCCCAATCTCCCCTGCATCTTGTTTTCAAAACCTCCGCTCTGCTGAACGAGCTCAGACGCGCACCAAAAGGGTGAAGCCAGCCCGACTCTGGCAGGAAAGTAGGCCGGCTTGGAACACCCGAAAGGCAAACGCAGGCTGGCGGTGTGAGAGAGCCACACAGGGGGGGGGGGGGACAAAACTGCACCCAGGGGAAGCTTGAAAACTCCAGTGTGGGAAATGCCTGGAGACTGGGGATAGGTGGGTGGGATGGAGACTGGGACGGGTGGAATTTGGGGGAAGAGAAAGGCCTCGACAGGAATATGAATCTATTGAGTCTATTGATCACAGCAGCCGTTTTCTCCAGGGGAACTGATCTCCGTAGGCTGGAGATGGGTTATAATTCCGGGAGCTCTCCAGGTCCCACCTGAGGGCAGGTAAGCTTGACCCAGGGTTAGGTTGGGCAACACAGGATCTCCTGGGAGTCTCCCATCAACAGCCCCGCGTGCTCCATGAGGGCTGTTAGATCAAACTAGCCAGACAGCTTTGTACTTCACCTCACGTATGAATTCGATACGAACAGGAACCTTTCTCAACACAGCGACTTTATGTATGAGGCGATGCTTCCCAGCATCTGCAGCACTCTGAAACCGAAGACTTCCTTCATTTTTATCCTCCATACAACGACAGCAACAGAGTTTATAAGAAAGCGAGAGGCCAAGAATCGCCCAGCTCCGGATGAATCATCCCATCTCCCGTGTTTCTGCATGACTCTCTTCTACTGGGAGAAGGCAATGCCAGAGCAAGGACTCACGCAGAGATGCAGTGGGCATCCTTCTTAGAGGGCAGCCCCATTCTGCTCCATTTCTGCATCATCCGGATACTTGGATATGTACAGTCTACTAACTGGACATGTACAGTCTACTAATATGTACAATATATACAGTCTACTAATTCATGGATGCTAAATCTTCCAGGAACTTTAAAAAGAAAAAGAAACCAAGAGACTGAGCTGGCAGCTGTTGAAAACAGAGAGAAGAAGGAAAAGAAAGCACACCGTTTGCCTTTGCCAAGGAACACAGTTAGATCTACAGGTTGCAAAGCAGGTGGCTCGGTTCTGTAGGAAACAAGAAATTTGGCAGGGAATTAAGAGCCATGCCCCCCCCGGGGGGGGAAAGAACATGCTGAGCTGATTGGGGGGCATTCCAAGGCCTGTGCTCTGGAGGGACCCTTCTGCTCCGCCTAATCATGAAGATCCTCAGTTCAGCTCAGCATTCAGAGAACCCAAAAGTCAATCAAAGTGCACATGCCGTTCCAACACACACACAGAGAGAGAATTTGCATGCATTTTGGACGCCCCGCTTGTCAACTGCCTAATCAGAAGGGCTCCTTTTAATAAAGTGCAAATAAAGGTCCAATTCATCACTCTCTGAGAGTGGAATTGTTGCCACTTCCCAAAACCTGTTAGATATGCAAGGGAAGACTGGTGGCCAGGTGGATTTGGCACGAGATAAACTCGATTTCTGATCCCCATTACTGTGAGTCCAGAATGCACAGAGAGCTTTCTTGTGTACTGAGGGACCGGCGTAATATTTTCTCTAGGCCCCTAGTAAATAACCAAGTATTATCATATGTTGTCCTTGACTGCTCTATGTTCCTTTTAACATCCAAGTGCTTTGTTTGGGAGGAACGTCTTCAGCACCTGAAACAAACATCCTCCACCAGCTTCCATTGGGCCCTTATTGGTCAAGCGCTTATGAAATGGGGCCCTGGACAATCCCCCCCCCGCAATGTTCCGCTGAACAGTTTGAAGATTAGTCAGAAATTTCAAAAAAACCAACCCAATCCCCTAAGTATACCTTTTAAATAGACAATGAGACCAGAGAACCTTGGAGAACACGGCAACTGCGAAATATTTGCGGACAAGCATTGTCCGTTATGCTCTGTGCTTCTCCCAGCTGTCATCTTACAAATATCTATGCCACGCTTTCAGAGAGCCATATCTAAGATGGCGTTTATCACCACAAGGCACACATATGAAAACCAAGCCTGGACATTTGCAGCTGTCAGCACCACTCACTTGCAAAATATCAGTCCGTAAAATGAAAATCTATCCCATTGACGCTAATGCTAGCAACCCATTTTTACTCCCGGGCAATACTTGCTTCTAAGCTGCCCGCTTGAGGTCCTTTCTGCCTTTCTGTGGTGAGTAAACAGTCCTGGGTAATTTCAAAGATGTCAGGTGGGCAGCCATTTTGGTCTGCAGCAGAAAACCGAGACTCTGGTCCAGTCGAACCTTAGAGGCCAACCAGATTTCCCAGGTAGAAGCCACCGCCCCCTTTTCCTGTAGGCGGGGCTTGAGGAGATTCCACTTCATTGTGTCTGACAAAGTGTGTGTGCACACAAAAGCTCATACTTTGCATAAAACTTTGTTGGTCTTTAAGGTGCCAGTCTGGACTCAAACTTTGTTACCCTGGAGGTCCTGTTGGCCTTTAAGATTCTCCTGGACGCCAGACTTGCTCTCCAAAGCCTGAAACTCCTGCACAGAACTAAATTTGGCTCCCTAAGAGGACGGAGGGTATCTGTTTTGTATCTTCAGCCTTTTGGGCCTGACAGCCATCACTTCGTTTACGTAAACAGAAGCTCCCGCCGTGGATTCTGATGCGGGAAGGTTAAACACACAGAGCCAGTTTTGAGTCAGCCAGCCCGTTCCCTGCCACAATCTCACCCACCCCCCACCCCGCAACCACCAGCATCCAGACTTGGACGAGAGTTTCATGGGACTGGGGGTGGGGAGGGGGAATCAGAGCTTGCCAAACCCCGAGCACGCTTGCCTAACCGAGAGATGTCCCTTATTCTTTTTCTAACAAAAGAGTCTTGTGGCATCGTAAAGACGAGCCCATTTTTATGGCGCAGGCGGCCGTGAGTCAGTGCCCACAGGGCTCACAAAAGCTTATGCCGTAATAAATTTTTGCTAGTTTTTGAGCTGCCACCAGAACTCTTTGGTTTTGGCTGCAGCACAAGAACAGGGCTTCCCCCACTGGGACTTCTTCTTTGGGACCTTTCCCATCCCTCCCCCCCCCCCGTCC
>NW_015167061.1:456952-462559 GCF_001447785.1 Gekko japonicus
GGGGGGGGGGATCAGTCAGTGGGACACCTTCAGCTGACACTGGGAAGGAAGCAGCAACCAAACATATTAACCCCCCTCCCCATGCCTTGACTCTTCGGAGTGATAATGCCGCCCCTCTCAGGAAACAATCCATACACAAAAGAACCTCCTCAGGAAAGCTCCTCCATTAGCATGTCCACAGCCTGGGGAACGCCTACAAGAGAATGCCTCAGCCCTACCCCACCTTCCTGAGTAGATATAAATCACCTGCCTACCATTTGTCTTCTCACCTTGACACAGAGAGGACTCCGTCTTTCTGTGCTATACCTCTGAGGATGCCAGTCACAGCTGCTGGCGAAACGTCAGGTCCTACAATGCCAAGACCATGGCCAGACAACCCAGAAAATCTACAACAGCTAACCTCTTAGATGGCCCAGCGCATGCTTGGCTGCTGAGTCTAGAGAAGAAAGTGAGCTTTTCACCAGGTTTGCACACAGAAAACAATTACCCCAAAATTGCAATGCAAAGAGGCAATGGTGGACAGCACGGAGATGCTCAGAGAGTAACGCCAAAGACGCTCAATAGCAGGACAAGGGCAGAAACCCAGCCTGATGCCCTCATTGCCCGGGGGGCTGTTTTCTGGCTGCCCCAATCACAACACATGGGACAGGCAGGAGGTACACAGGATACTCACCTCTAGGCAAACCCCTGTAGCCCAGCTTGTTCCAGATGTGCTGGAAAATAACTCGGCCACTGGATTCACACTCGGGAGGTCAAGGTGCAGAAGAGGATCGAGGGGGCGGCGCCCTTTTCCTACAAGCCTTTGGGGCTCTTTAGCTTGGAAAGGTGAGGCGATCAAAAGAGAGGTGGCATGGGAGATGTTTGGAATACAGGGTGGAGAAAGTGAAAGAGAATTGTTTGTTTGTCCCCCCCCCCTTTTCCGTAATATTCCAACTCGAGGGGCGGCAGTCAAAGAACTTGATCCCGGTAACATCAAGGCAGACCAAAGGAAGTCCGTTCTCACCAACACATAATTAACATATGGAATTTAGTATCACAGGGCGGGGTGAAGATTAATAGCTTATACGGCTTTTCTAACAAAGATTAATGGAGGAAATGTCTATCGGTGGCTCATTCGCTTAAGGGAACTTCCGTGATCAAAGGCAGTACACCTCTTTTCATGGCCAGAGTGGTTCAGAGGTGTAATCAGCTGCCTAGGGAGGTGGTGAGCTCCCCTTCACTGACGGCTTTCAAGAAGTGGCTGGAGGAATATTTGTCAGAGATGCTCTCGGCTGGTCCTGCCTTGGGCAGGGGGTTGGACTAGATGTTCTATATGGCCCCTTCCAGCCCTAGGATTCTACAAACCAGATAAGGAGCTGAATGTCATTTTCCTATGTGTTGCCTACGGGCAACTGGGCCACAACTGGGAAAAGATGCCAGATTAGATGAATCTTTGGTGTGGTCCTGCGGGGTTCCCATCAATGCTCTATGGTCTTAGGAGGGAGACTCACATCTACCTAGGATATCTGTCAGTGTTTGCCGTGCACAAAACAACAGCCGCTTCAGCCTTGCCCTGATGTGGAGGAGGAACACGGTGAGTCCGTTCCCTTCCAAAGAAAGAGGGTTGCAAATCAATGTTCCCTCCAAGCCGTGGAGTCTTACGAGCAAGAATTCTACTTTGTGAGCCACTGGCATTAAAGTTGTGAGCAAGCAATTTGGCTACTGCATAAATTAATTTGCTCTGGAGCCATCCTTCCTGAGCTGAGACAAAGATGTGTGAGCTGGAGGCTAAAGAACTGTGAGCTAGCTCACTCTAACTCAGCTTAGAGGGAACACTGGTTGCAATACCCGTTCAGTGAACGGAGGGGCAGGCAACGCTTGGAAACTCCGAATTCTGGATATTCCTTTGAATTCTTGCACTCTTCTCAGAATCTGGCTTTTAAGCAGCATCAGGATTAAGATCTTCAGAAAAAACAATTGTCATAAGGTAATTTTCAGAATGGAAAATGTTGTTGGGCCTTCTTAATACATAAGAACGGTGCATCCCAAAGAGTCTCAGCAGTCACACATACTGGGCATCGACATCTGGCATTGCTATGAGGCATCTTTGACTGATGTGTCGAGGACGGATGGGTTTAAAAACAAAAAACAAATTCTAGAACATGATCATTCTTCTGGGGATTTTCGCCCGCCTCCCTTTTTAGAAGTGTAACTTCAAAAAGAGATTTCTGCATTTCCCGGAGCTCTCTGGAGTCTGCTCCAAATACATGGGGATTCTTTGTAAAAAGCCAAGGATTTCACTTAAACCCTCACAGTGGTTGGTTTTCAAGAACACTGAATTTGAATCGAATGCATTTTTTAAAAAAAATAATCCAAATCAGGATTTTGGCTTAGAATAGGGTGCACACTCGTCTGCACCTCCAAACTCCCTTCCAAAAGACAACACAGTCGTCTGTTTAAGGAAGTGTGTCTTTGAATTAAAGAAGCTGGACTTTGCTAGCAAAACATGAGCCACCAGGACACAGGGATGGTCAAAATCCTACTTAGAGTATACAAAACTTGCTTACAACCCTAACTGAAAGCCATTAAAAAAGCAACTTGTGAAGTCTTCCGCTGAACACATTCGATGTTTTTTCTCCATGCGCGAGAGCTATTCCCAGCTTTGAACAGTCTCATTCAACAGGTCTGAAAGATCCCTGTCGTAGCACCAAGATAAAGAAGTATCTGAAGAAATGTCCCTGCACACGAAAGCTAATTTTTTGTTTTCACTGATTCCCAAGATGTCGATGTTCATTCTTGCCATCTCATCTTTGACCACGTCAAGCTTACCTTGATTCATAGATCTTACATTCCAGGTTCCTATGCAGTATTGTTCTTTGCAGCATCGGACTTCCCTTTCACCGTCAGACACATCCACAACTGAGCGTCCTTTCGGCTTTGGCCCAGCCGCTTCACTCTTTCTGGGGTTACTTGTACCTGCCCTCTGCTCTTCCCCAGTAGCATATTGGACACCTTCCGACCTGAGGGGCTCATCTTCCGGCGTCATATCTTTTAGCCTTTTGATACTGTCCATGGGGTTTCCTTGGCAAAGATACTGGAGTGGGTTGCCATTTCCTTCTCCAGTGGATCACACTTGGTCTGAGTTCTCTGCTGTGGCCTGTCCGTCCTGGGTGGCCCTCCACGGCATAGCCCACAGCCTCATCGAACCACGCAAGCCCCCTCGCCACGACAAGGCAGTGATCCATGAGGGAGACGGAAGCTCATACCTTGAATAAAACTTTGTTCGCCTTAGAGGTGCCCCCACTGGACTCAAACTTTGTCCTGCTGCTTCCGACCAACACGGCGACCCCACCTGAATGTAGCACCAAGATATCATTCCAGGCATACCGATTTAACTAGTTGCAGATTTTGAACTTTTCTTTTCTTGGGAAAGAATAAGTCCTTCCTTTTCTCTTTGTTCCCTTTCATGCCTCTTTGTTCAAAGCCTTCTTTTCCCCCGGTTGCCCTGCTGTCGTTTCAGACCTTTTTGGTCAACCATTCTCCCTTTTATAACTGGAAAGCACCGAAAACCGAAAAGAAAGAGAGAGGGCAGCTCAGACTCTTTCAGAGAATCCACACACACACACAAAAGACCAAAAGACGTTTGCAAAATGCGATTCTGCATGGATTCTCCCCTCTTCTTTTCTTTTCTTGTCATAGAGGGGGAAAGGGGAGGGAGAGAAGGATGGAAAGATCCTAATGACTCCAAAGCTGTTGCCCCCACCCCACCCCACCCCACCCCCAGACCTCATTTCATCTGTAACTGATTTCTATTTGTGGCAATTTCTCCTCTTTCAAGCCATCAATCACAGCAGGGGAAGGGGGGGGGAGAGAAGAAACAGCAAAGAAATCTGGTCTTGATCAGTCGAGAAGAAAAGAGAGACAGGTTTGTTCCTATTTAACAATGCCCCTCGAGGGTGGCAGGGAAGGAGGAGGACGCTTTCCCAAAGAATATAGCAATGGGGGCGCCGTTGTGGGGGGGGTACGCGCAGGCTTTTATTGGGTATCAGGAAGACAGCTGGACAAACAAACAAATGCCCAACAGGGGTTCACCTGCCCCCACCCCCACTGTCACAATATGTAGCAGACAAATTTCCCGAAATGCAGAAGGAACTCACTTCAATTTCCTTGCCAGAGGTGAGCCTCTGTGCTCGGACGAGGAGTCCTGTGCAACCCTGAAGTGGGCATACGCACCTGCCAAGCAAAAGGCTGACGCATGTGATTTGGCGCAGGGTAAGAACCTCAAAACAAAAGCGTGAGGTGCGCGCATGCCTACTGAACTGAACAGGCTTTCAATTGGGTCACGGCTATGGCTTTTTCAACAATGGCATACCCCTGAAAATGTAACAGTATGGATGTTTCCAAATGCGAGCACCCACTCGACAGGCTGGCTCTGGACTGGCCACAGCTCCAAGTTTGTTGCTTGGTAATGTGTCAAAAATCCCCAACATGCATAGCAAAAGACATGATTTCAGTAACTTCATATCACCATGTTGCACCTTGAGGGGGTCCCTGAGTCTCCACGTTGCATTCTGTTGCTCTTCAAGTGGATGTGAGAAAGTTGTGGGAGAGCAAAGAGGCCCAAGCAATGCTCACAATCAAGCACTCCTTCTGTTTAATGCAACAAAACCAAACCTTTTCACTATTCCCCTGAGAAACCTACATTGAAAGCCGCCAGCTTTCACGAAACTTAACTGTAGGTGCGCTGGCAAGTTTCCAGGCAACACAGAATGCTTCATCAGGTAGCTAAGTCTCAAGTATGTCCGAGTACCAAAATGGGCAATTAAATCAGACGGGAGAAAGTGTGAAAAAAGAAAAGAAAAAAAAGGATGACTTACCATAAAATAAACCAGAAAGTTATCCCATAAAGTGTGCTGGAATGATTCTTCTGGACGGTGGAAAGAGTTTGTCCGGCAACGCAGCGCCCAGCAATGAAGACGGAAAAGGGGACCGCCTTAGATCTGCCTTCTCTACCAGGTCTCGCTTCCGAGCATCCCAGCGGGCAGGGAGAGAATTCCTCCTCGCCTGAGCCTCACGCGCTGTCTCTCTCCTTATCAGGCGGAGGACGGGGAAAGGGGTTGGCTTCCGAAAGTAGGCACCAGCAGCCAAGACAGAAATCCTAACAGAAAGATATCCCGAGTCCTTCCGACACGCACTTGGTCTCCCCTGGCCACGGTCACAGCCCCGGTCTAGAGAGAATCATTTCAGACCTCCGGAAGGGAAGGGAGAAAAAGGGGGGAAGGGGTTGGGGAAAGGACAGGCGGCTCCCCCACTCCCACCCCCGCCGCGTTCAGGGGAGCGCTCTAGAAGCGGGAGGCTCCCCGGTGCGTCTTTCCCGAGGTGGATTCTCTGCTCTGAGCTTTCCCGTGGTGGATTCTCTGCTCTGAGCTAAGGCGGGCGGGTAAGCGCAAGAGCGCAAAGAAGAGCGCACGCTCGGCCCCTTCGGGGGAGGCTCACGCCAGAGTAGAGCCGCGCGGCCCCTTCCTCCTCCTCCTCCTCCTCCTCTGGCCCCGCCGCCCCCTCCCCTGGCCTCGCCCCGGGAAGCCCGCTCTTTGCCTGGGGAGCAGAGCTGGCTCTCTGGCAAGGGGG
>NW_015167061.1:462593-471062 GCF_001447785.1 Gekko japonicus
CCCCCCGCGCGCAGCAGGCTCGCTTTGGGGAAGCGCCCGGAATGCGACGGCGGTGGCTTTGAAGAGCCCGACTTGGGGGCGGGCAGACAAAGCAGGAGTGGAGCCTCCACGCTCAGGGGCAGCTCGGCCTGGAAGAACAGATGCAAGCCACGGGGCGGGGGGGGGATGGAGGGGAAGAAGAGCTGTGGCAGTTTCGATGATGAGCCACCAATGGAGGGATTTGGGACGGGACTGCTGGGAACAAAAGGGCCGGGCCAGCTCTGGGGCCTTGGGTCTGATGCAGAGAGGAATGGAACCTACTGGACCAGGGCAGTCTACCTCGAAATGTCGATTTCATGCCTGGCTTCCTGGAGGCATTTGGTTGGCTACTTTTTTTTGGGGGGGGGGGGGTTGGCACAGATGGAACCTTGATCTGATCCGTCCGGGCTCTCGTTTGACTCTTTAATCTTGCCTCTCTGCCACTGATTCACTAAGTTCTGCAGGGCCTGTAAAACGGAGCTGTTCTGACAGGCTTTTGGCTGCGGCAGCCGATGTTCAGTCATTCTGGCCTTCCCTGTTCATGGCCCTTTCCCCATGCTCTGCTGCTCTGGGTACTATTTGGGCACTGGAGTTTCCTGGGGTACTTATTTCTGCCTGATATGAGGCATGGGTTTTTGTCAGTCTATTGTGCCATTCATTGTTTTATGGTTTCATTGTTTTTTATTGCTTACAGGTTTTATGTTGTAAGCCGCCCTGAGCCCCCTTTTGGGATAGGGTGGGGTATAAATTAATTAATTAATTAATAGGCCTTAGCCACATCACTGTTCTTTCAGCCGCATTCACTGCAGCTAATTGGCTTAGATCCTGTAAATTTGTTAGAGGGAGGACTGCAGCATGCAAAGAAATTAATATCCCAAAGATTTAAGGATATTGAAGCACAAAACGACTATGCAGCCCTGCCTCCCTATTATAAGAGATTAAAGCTGGGACCTAGTTTAAATGTCGCATCTTACCTTGGACTCATAAAAAACCCTAACCATAGATGGGCATTTACTAGAGCACGGCTTGATGTGTTACCCTTAGCAGTACTTTATGGTAGATATAACCGGACTCCCATGCACCAGAGAATTTGCTCCTGCTTGTTAGAACAGGTGGAGTCGGCCGCCCATATTTTACTCCATTGTCCTATGTATGATGTAGAGAGACAGCAGCTGTTGATACCCCTTCTCTCACGGTTTAAACCCTTGGCTAACTACCTTACATATGCCGAGGAATGCTTGATGAAGTTCTTACTGGCCGATAATTATGATTCTGTCTCACGCAATGTTGCTAAATATTGTTACTTGGTAATTAAAAAACGCAGAATGTACTGTAACTTGAGCCATTAATGATGGAACTGACTGGTTTGACATTTTAGAAATTATGGTTGTAAGGATCCTATGTTGTAGTCTCTGCGTTGTACTACTTCGGTTTATTGTGCTGGTCTTATGACTGTTCTTAATAAATGTTGTAAATGCAGAGATAATAATGCCGGCTTACCTTACAGGGTTGTGAGAAGTATTTCCGAGACGAGGTGGGTGGCAATGCTCCCTCTAAGCTGTGGAGTCTTGTGAGCAAAAAAATCTACTTTGTGAGCTACTGGCCCTAGAGTTGTTAGCCAGCGATTTGGCTACTGCATAACTTACTTTGCTCTGGAGCCCTCCTTCCTGAGCTGGAGGCTAAAAAACTGTGAGTTTGCTCACACTCACTCAGCTTAGAGGGAACACTGGTGGGTGGGTGTTCGTTTCGCCCCTGTGCCACCTTGCCAGCTTGCGCAACTGAAGCCTGAAATAGGGTGTGTGAGCCAGAGAAGCTGCGGCTGGCATGTTGCTGCAAAGAATCTTTCCCTTCCGAGATGTGATTTGCAAACATCTGTGCGCTTCACACCGTCTGGAATGCGGCAGGGCAGCAGGGATCAAGTGCATAATTGGAGCATAATTGGAGCAGGGCCTGGCGAACCTTCATACTGGGTAGGTGGAAACCCTTTCCAAGTTTCTCAGAATTCTCTGGCTTATCAAGGCAAATCTCCCACCTGGCCCCTGTGGCTAAATGGCACCTTCATGTTCAGAGGTAGCATGAGCTATAACCAGGGGAGGGTGGTGCTTGTGTTTGGCCCTTCTGGGGCATCCGGTTGGCCAGTGTGGGAAAGAGGACGCTGGATTAGATGGGTCCCTGGCCGGCTCTAGCAGGGCTCCACCGAGGGTCTTGCATCTCCCCTCGGTTGCGCATTTGGCAGTCTGTCTCTCCTGCGCCGCTGTGCCAGGTACCCACCACGCTGCCAGGGCTCCGAGACGTCAAAGCACGATCGGAACTGTGGGTGTGAGGGTTGAAAGGACTTGCAGAAGTGAAGGATTAAAAAAAAGAAATGCAGTTTTCTGTTGGGGCTTGACTGTGGATCAGACGGCACTGGCGCTGCGTGTCTGGAACGCACACCTGCTGGGGAGAGAGAGCGGGGAGAGAGGGAAAGGAGGTGCTGGGAGAGGTGTGAGCGAAAAAGTGGGTGATACGTCGCTTAGACATTTTGACAGACGGGGGCATGCGCTGGCTGGTTCTCAGCCATTTCCCCCCTCCGGCACATGTCGCTCACCGATCCCTTGAGCACCCTGCTCATTCGCCTGGGCCCAGGAACCGATCTTAAGAACCTCAGAGGACCCTGGATGGATCAGTCCGAAAGGCCACAAAGTCTCCAACAGCAGCAGCAGACCAGGAAATCCCGGGGCGAGGCAGGAAGGAAACACTCCTCCCTTCTTGTTTATCCTTAGCATCCGGCACTCTGGGGTATACTGCCTCTGAACAGGGAGGTTTTGTTTACCTACCCAGGCTTAATAACTGCTGATAAACCTCCATGAACTTGCCGACTCCCTCTTTCAAAAGGCATCCATCCATGCCAGTGGCCATCACATCCTGGGGCGGGGATTACCATAAATTATGTACCAGGTGGGTGCGCAAGCCTTGCACCTGGCTGAACTCGATCGGAGCCAGCCAGGCCGGTCTGGCTGGTAGGTGCTTCCATCTCAATGAAACCTCCTTCAGAGGCAGTAGAGCTGCGGTCCAGGTGCTGGGGGATGATGTGCAGGACAGAGCAGTTTGCTTTCATGCCCTGAATGTGGGCTTCCCTTCACTCCATCCCTTTTCTTATTTATCCTGCCTTTCCTTGAAGGAGCTTGGCACACCCTACGAGATCCTCCTTCAGTTTATTCTCACGACGATACTGTGAAGCAGGCCACTTGGAGAGTGTGTGTCAGGCTCGTGGCTACAGTGGGGCATTCCGGGGCTCTGCCCCCTCAAATGTAAGGCACGCCCCACAAAAGCTGTTGCCACTCTCCCCGCTCTTATGACATTAAAAGGGCCCTTCAGCTGACTGGCGGGAGCACATGGCCCACTGATCAGCTAGAGGGCCCTTTAAACCTTGCAGGAAGGGAGGGAGGGGGCAGCTGTCGGCCGCATGCCTTCCCTAAACTCCAAATGGTGATTTCGCCACTTGGAGTCCGGGAGAGATGCCCCTCTCCCCTCCCTCCTCCCCCTCCACCCGACAAAATTTCCTCATGCCCTACCAACCTAAAATTCCTGGCTATTGGTCCCAAGAAGCAAGATTTGAACCCAGGCCTCCACCACTCTTGTCTGAAACACATGCTGCACCCTATTGGCTGGCCACTGCTGGAATCAGGAGGCGTCACTTAAGGAAGCAAGAGCATTTCTTCTGATGAGAGGAGCTGGTCGGTCATTCTTCCTGACTCACAGCATCGACACTTTATTAAATTAACACATCGAATTCACTGCCACAGGAGGTGGTGGCAGCTACAAGCATGGACGGCTTCAGGAGGGAATTAGATAAACATATAGGAACTGGAGCTGCGGTGGCTGAAGTGGTTAAGACGCTGAACTGCAGGCTGTGGAAGGTCAGTAGTTCAGCAGTTTGAGACCCAGGTGCCGCATGATGGAGTGAGCTCCCATCTCTAGTTCCAGCTCCTGCCAACCTAGCAGTTCGAAAGCAAGAAATTGCAAGTAGATAAATAGGTGTGGGAGGGCTTCTAGTGTCCTGGCCCCACTGCTGGACCTCCTGATGGCCCCTGGTATTTTTGGCCACTGTGTTGGACTGGATGGACCATTGGCCTGATCCAACATTTGGCTTCTCTTATGTTCTTATATTCTTAAATTAATTGCTAGTGGATGTAGAGATGGCCACCACTGTAACTCCCCCCCACACACACCTTTTTGAAAAAAGAAAAGGGTTACATGTTTACAATAGCAATTTAAAAAGAGTTAAAATACTGTGGCCCAGGTGGGCAGCTGCGTTGGTCTGAAGCAATTGTTGCTTCAGTTAAGCAAGTTAAGCAAAAAAGTTAAGCAAATCTTAAACACCTTTAAGTCTAGTAGGGTACCCTTAAGGCCAACAAAGTTTCATTCAAGGTGTGAGCTTTCGTGTGCACGTCTGACAAAGCGGGCGTGCACACAAAAGCACACACCTTGAATGAAATTGTGTTGGTCTTCAAGGTGCCATTGGACTCTAACTCTGCTAAAATACTGTGAGCGCACACGCTCAACAACGCACGTTCAGTCCATTTTCAATGCTCTTTCCAGCTGGATTTTGCCAGTTCACATAGTGTGTGTGATCGCAGCCAGAGTTAAAATACATACAAAACAAAAATGTCTTCACCCACTGGCAGAAGACGGCAACAGAAGGACACAAGGCTGATCTTCCTGGGGAGAGAGAGGAGAGAAGAAGAGAAGAGATTGGATTTATACCCGATGGCCCTTCACTACCTGAAGGAGTCTCAGAGTGGCTTACAAACTCCTTTCCCCTCCCCTCCCCACAACAGACACCCTGTGAGGTAGGTGGGGCTGAGAGAGCTCTGAGAGAACTGCCCTTTCAAGGACAGCTCTTGTCAGAACTATGGCTTGCCCAAGGTCATCCAGCAGGTGCAAGTGGAGGAGTGGGGAATCAAACCCAGTTCTCCCAGATTAGAGTCCAAACCACTACACCAAACTGGTGCAGAACTTTGGTTGCCTTAAGGAGAAGGCCCTCTCCTGGGTTGTTGCCACCTGCCTAATCTCAGGATCACAATAGCAAAAAAATGGAACCTCCGTGGAGACAACCAGGATACTACAAATGGTCCTTTCCTTCATGCCCCGATTGTGAGATTCTCAATGGCATTTGGCTTATGCACAAAACTGATACCCCACCTTTCTGCTCTCAGTTGCCTGCTGTTGAAGAGAGAGAAAGGGCCACCCTGTCTGGACCTTTTGGAGCAGCCCAATTAAGGTTGCCAATCTCCAGACGGAGCCTGAAGATCTCCTGGGATTAGAAGCGATCACCGGACGGCAGAGGTTCGGTCCCCCTGGAGAAAACGGCTGCTTTGGAGGGTGGACTGACTGTGTGACATCAAACCTCACTGAAGTCCCCCCCTTCCCCAAACGTCACCCTCCCCAGCCTTCACCCCCAAACCTCCAGGAACTCCCCAGACTGGAGTTGGCAAGCTTAAGCCCAACCCTACCTGTCCTGTTCCCAGCAACTTTTGCCGAGCTGTGCGACTGAAGCCCCAAAACGGTGCCCGCATGCTCTGGAGGGAGAGGGCCACAGCCTGGCACGTTGCTTCAAAGGCTCTCTCTCTCCCTCCCAGCCGCCGTTTGGAAACATCTGTGCGCAGCACGCAGGGTCTGGAATGCGGTAGGACAGCGGGGAGCGAGTCCTGCTCTTCCTGAGGCCCGCAAAGGCAGCCTCCTCCAGGCCGGGCCGGGCCCAGCTGCTTCCTCTGGGCCGCTCAACCTTTCCCCTTTCCGTGGGGGCCCAGGGGGAGAGGGGGGTGGGCGGTGTGCGATTCAGAGTTCACCGGGTTTGGAACCCTGGCATTTCCCCGGCCCATCTCCAGCGACAAAGGGGAAAGTGCCACATCCCCAGACATTCGGAAGAGATGTTCCTTCTCGTTTCTAGAAGCAAGTAGATTGTGATTGCCCCGTCGGCATCATTTGCTTTGCCACACGGGGTTGCAGGATGCTCAAAATCTTCGCCTGCCACTTGGGGAACTCGGGTCTGCCGAGGCCTTTTCAAAACGGCAATGGCTCGAAGAGTTTCGGTTCTGGAAAAGGTCCACTCCGACTCCACAGGCCGCTTCCAGGATCTTCTGTTCCGTTTTCTTCGTTTGCTGATGCTCTGCGGAGACTTTCACAGGTCTGGGCTGTGACTGGGAGGGGAGGAAAGGTGTGGAGAGCCAGTTTGGTGTAGCGGTTAAGTGCGCGGACTCTAATCTGGGAGAACCGGGTTTGATTCCCCACTCCTCCGCGTGGAGCTGCTGGTATGACCTTGGATCAGTCACAAGTTCTCTCAGAGCTGTTCTCTCAAGGGCAGTTCTGGAAAGAGCTCTCTCAGCCCCACCTACTTCACAGGGTGTCTGTTGTGGGGAGGGGAAGGGAAAGGAGATCGTAAGCCGCTCTGAGACTCCAAGTGACGGGCAGGGGGCACCAATCCCATCTCTTCTTCTTCAGAGACAGGTGGCACGGTCCAACTCCAAGCACTGCCTACTCCTTTACGAACCTGCCCGACCATTAGGGTCATCTTCGGAGGCCCTGCTGTGGTTTCTCCCACCTTCTGAGATCAGGCAGGGGGCAACCGGGGAGAGGGCTTCTCGGTCATGGCAGCAGAGCGCTGGAACTCCACCCCCAGGGAAATTTAGTTTGGCCCCTTCTGTTGCTGTCTTCCGCCAGTGGGTGAAGACTTCTTTGGTCTGTGTGTCTTCCAACTGTTTTGTATGTAAACCTTTGGCCTTAAGAACTGGCCGTGTGCTAAAGACGGCTCCTTCCCCTTCCCCTCAATGGTGGCTTTCAGGCAGGAGTTCAACAGGTGCTTCCTCCCGGCATGCAAGTATCATGGAGAGGAAGCGGCACTCGTGCTACCGGAGCTTGCTGCACAGCTCAGGACACAGGAGTGCAGGAGCAGCGGCCTTGAGACCTAGGGAAGGAGGGGCTTTGAAGGGGGCAGGGGGGGCACCCAGTGCCACAGCCCCCACAAGGCCCCCTTTCCCCTCTCTCCCCCCCCAGTTTGATCTGACTCGGGCACAGAGTTCACGCCACAGGTGGGCCAGCAAGGCCGGCTTCTCTGCACTTTGGTATGCAGTGCTGGTTTGCGCCAGTCTATGCTCCGCGTGCTGAGTTTGGCACAGCCCCTCCTCGCAAGGGAAGGATGGCTTTTTTGTTGTTGGAGAAATGAAACAGAAAGGTCAACTGCGCCAGTCTGCACACTCGGAATGCAGATGTAAAAGGGGACTAGTGAGCCGCAGCTGCTGTCAGGCCCTCCAAGAGCCTCGTGGAAAAAAGGCACATTTCTGTTTCTCCTGGATGCCCTCTTGGTCTCACCCCCGACTTTCCGCCACAGGAGGCTCTAGTCCAGTGATGACGAACCTTTTAGAGACCGAGTGCCCAAACTGCGACCCAAAACCCACTTATTTATTGCAAAGTGCCAACACGGCAATTTAACCTGAATACTGAGGCTTTACTTTAGAAAAAACAACTCCTACATTAACTTAAGATGATCCAAACAAAGTCAGGAAAGCAATCCCAAATGCTTTCATGTACTTAAATTTATTTGGCAGAGAATTCGACGCTTTAATGATGGGCTGGGCCTGGCTGCGGCGATGGCACACGTGCCCACAGAGAGGGCTCTGAGTGCCACCTCTGGCACCCGTGCCATAGGTTCGCCACCACTGCTCTAGTCTGTCCCTCAGATCCTTTTGCAATAGCTGCAGTGACTTTTCCCCACCTGGCAGAAAGACGCTGAGAAATTAATTAAAAGGGCCCGGCAGACCAAAGTTTCCCTTCCACAGGCAGGAAGTGCCAGTTGTGTCTCTGCATGCTCCGGCATCTTCTCCCACCCAGGCTCTACTAAGGGAAATTAATGAGCCCAGTAGCACCTTAAAGCCAGTTTGGTGTAGTGGTTAAGTGCGCGTACACTAATCTGGGAGAAATGGGTTTGATTCCCCACTCCTCCACTTGCAGCTGCTGGTGTGACCTTGGGCAAGCCATAGCTCTGATAAGAGCTGTCCTTGAAAAAGAGCAGTTTCTGTCAAGAGCTCTCTCAGCCCCACCTCCCTCACAGGGTGTCTGTTGTGGGGAGGGAAAGGAGTTTGTCAGCCGCTCTGAGACTCCTTTGGGTAGTGAAGGGCGGGATATAAATCCAATCTCCTCCTCCTCTTAAAAGGTAACAAAATTTGTGAAAGCTTTCGTGAGACACCGCTCACTTTTTGGGAGGAGGGGAAATGAGCGATTCTGTGGACGTCCCTCTTTCTGACTGAATGTCCTCGGGGAGGCTGCCCATCTGCCTTTGTGATTGCTTTGACTCCTGCCAATCAGAGCAGCGTCTTGTGGCGAAACACACGGAACAGGGACCCACGAGAGAGGCAGGTTCTTCCTCCTGTGTACTCTGTAAGTAAATATTTTGGGATGGAAGAGTGTAATGGG
>NW_015167061.1:471249-471708 GCF_001447785.1 Gekko japonicus
TCTCTCAGCCCCACCCACCTCACAGGGTGTCTGTTGTGGGGAGGGGAAGGGAAAGGAGTTCGTAAGCCGCTCTGAGACTCCAAGTGAAGGGTGGGATATAAATCCAATCTCTCTTTCTTCTTCTTACAGGATCGGAGGGCAGCAAAGAGGCATCCGTGTGGAAGCAGCAGAGGACAGAGCCAGGCCGGGGTTTGGGGGGCACAGCTGCCCGGGCAAAAGCAGGAACGCAGAAGAGCCTCAGGCACGCCAGGCAGAGCCCTTGGAATCCACACCCAACCCTGCGTTCAACCCAGCAGCAGCCCCTGGAATGCTTCCCACTCTGCCTAGTAGACCACATTTTCAGCACATGCAACCTGTCTAGTGAGAACCAGCAATGGTGCAAGGACCTGCATGGTCAGGGTTCAAATCCCCTCCCAGCCAGGGGTCATTTCCTGCAGGAGCGCACAGGAGCGGAGCTCC
>NW_015167061.1:472069-473789 GCF_001447785.1 Gekko japonicus
GATCCTGAGCGGTGGGTGTTGCCTTCTGACACACTTCCGGCGATGTCAGAGGGTGTGGCACATGCAAATAAGTTATGCTAATGAGCTCCTGCACCTCTTTTTCTACGAAATGACCCCTGGTCCCAGCTGTGCAGCTCACTGTGGGTGAGATTACCCACAGGCCAGACTAACACCCCTCCGGAGGAGTCTCCAATGAGTATAATATAGGGGAGGGGAGAGTCCCTTGTGCCTCCGGGGGCCCCTGGAAGGCGGGGCCAGCGTGGTGAGGTGCTTCAAGAGTCAGACTGGTGGGGGGCACTGCCAGCCGACTTATGGTCAAGGAAAGAGATGTTTCAGAGGTGGTATGCCATTGCCTGCCCCTGCGTCACCACCCTGGTATTCCTTGGAGGTCTCCCACCCAACTACTAGCCAGGACCAACCCTGCTTAGCTTCCGAGAGCTGACAAGACCAGGCTCACCCGGGCTGTTTAGGTCAAGGCTAAAAAGCGTCAGACTGGGAAGCCCAGGTTTGAATCTCCAGTCACGCTAGGGCAGCTTGCTGGGTGATCTTGGGCCACTCACACATTCCCAGCCTAACCTACCTCCCGGGGTTGTTGTGAGGATAAAACAGATAAAGCACTCCCCTCCTTTTTGCCAGAGGGAAGCAACAGGCCCCCTCCTCTTCTGACCAATTGCTCACCCATCGTCGTCCGGGGGACTCTGAAAGCTTCTCGGCCGGCCAGTGAGGCAAAGGGCAGCCCTCCGCCCAGATGCACGGCTGCACTTGCAGCTGGAGGCTCCCCCTCAGATTGGAACAAGGAGGCCCCCCCCCCAGGGCAGGGCAGAATGTCCAGGGCATCCCTTCGCATGCAGTGCCCCTAGAGGAAACAGGGCCTCCGGGGGAGCGAGGGAACAAAAGGTAGTTGTCAACTACAATAAATCTAGCTCTGTTGTTGCTGGTGTGTGTGTGTGTGTGTGTGTGTTCGCAAAAGCGGAGGCTGGAATAAATGTTGTTACTTTTTCCCTAGGGTGCCACAGGACTCCCATTTTATTTCTTTCGCATTTTATTAATGCTTCAAATTAATGAAAATCAAGGCACAGAATAATATCATAGAGTCCATAGCAGCTCCATGGGATGGTTTATGGAGGTGAAAACTGTGTGTGGAGTTAAGGCCGCTTCTCTTTGAGAGCTGTAGTCTGCCGCTGGTGGGCACCAAACTCTCATGGCGTGGAAGCTGTTCCCGGAGCAACGTGAGGACTTGGTAAAGTTGTAGATGGGACGCTTGGTATCTGACAAAAGGAGCTTTGGCTCTCGAAAGCTCCTACTTGCCCCAAATTCTTGTGGGTCTCTAAGGTTGGTGCTTGGGGGGGGCAACAGTGGGAGGGCTTCTAGTGTCCTGGCCCCCCTGCTGGACCTCCTGATGGCACCTGGTATTTTTGGCCACTGTGTGACATGGAGTGTTGGACTGGATGGGCCACTGACCGGATCCAACACTGGCTTCTCTTATGTTCTTATAAGAGGGGATTAGATAAGCATATGGAGCAGAGGTCCATCAGTGGCTATTAGCCACAAGGTATATATATGCCAACAAAAGTCCGCATGGTCAAAGCAATGGTATTCCCAGTAGTCATGTATGGCTGTGAGAGTTGGACTATAAGGAAGGCCGAGCGCCGAAGAATAGATTCTTTTGAACTATGGTGCTGGAGAAGACTCTTGAGAGTCCCTTGGACTGCAAGGAGAT
>NW_015167061.1:473856-523981 GCF_001447785.1 Gekko japonicus
GTGATCTGGTCTATGGGGTCGCGAAGAGTCAGACTCGACTGTGCAACTGAACAACAATAGATAGGAGCTCTCGGTCTGGGGCAAGTGATGCTCTGTCTTCTTGGTGCTTGGGGGGGGGGGTAACAGTGGAAGGGCTTCTAGTGTCCTGGCCCCACTGGTGGACCTCCTGATGGCACCTGGTAGTTTTGGCCACCATGTGACACAGAGTGCTGGACTGGATTGGCCATTGGCCTGTTCCAGCATGGGCTCCTCTTATGTTCTTAAGGCAAAAGAAATAGTCAAAGAGCACTTTCCCCCCCATTTGTTCATTAAGGTCAGCCTAGAACTCAGGAGCTCCTAACAGAAGCGGAGAAGCCGTAGACTCAGGCTGGAGCGTAGGGTTGCCAGGTCTGGGTTGGAAAAAACCTGGAGACTTTGGGGGTGGAGCCAGGAGAGGGCAGGGTTTGGGGAGGGGAGGAGCCTCAGCAGGGTCCAATGCCATAGACTCCACCCTCCAAAGCAGCCATTTCTCCAGGGGAGCTGATCTCTGTCAGCTGGAGATCAGTTGTAAAAGCAGATCTCCAGGTGGGAGGGCTTCTAATGTCCTGGCCCCACTGCTGGACCTCCTGATGGCACTGGTATTTCTGGCCACTGTGTGACACAGAGTGTTGGACTGGATGGGCCTTTGGCCTGATCCAACATTGGCGTCTCTTATGTTCTTATGTTCAGATCTCCAGGCCCCACCTGGAGGCTGGCAACCCTAGGTTGGGCAGAAGCCAAGAAACCCACGTAGAAAATCTGCTGCTACTAAAATCAGTGAGGGCTGATGCGGCCGATGGCTTCAACAGCAGATTCGAGAAGTTCTTGGACAGAGAGGAGGAGGAGGAAGAGGAGGAGGAAGAAGAGATTGAATTTATACCCCGCCCTTCACTCCTCAGAGTCTCAGAGCAGCTTACAGTCCCCTTTCCCTTCCCCTCCCCACTACAGACACCCTGTGAGGCACGTGGGGCTGAGAGACCTCTGACAGAAACTGCTCTTTCAAGGACAGCTCTGACAGAACTATAGCTTGCCCAAGGTCATCCAGCAGCTGCAAGTGGAGAAGTGGGGAATCAAACCTGGTTCTCCCAGATTAGAGTCCGTGCACTTAACCACTACACCAAAACGGCTGTGGCCCTCCAAGCCCCACGGCTGCCGGAACTCAAAAGAGGCAGGGTTTGGCCACCTCCTTGTGGGTCTTCCAGAACATCTGAATGACGACGGTGGGGAATAGGCTGCAGAGACCTGGACGGGCAGGAGAGCCAGGCTGGCATACCGCACTCTCTGGTACCAATCTCGGCTCTCTGAAAGGGAAGGGGGGATTTCCAAAGCCATGAAGAGCGAAGAGGGGAGGGAGAAGGCGATCACTTCCAGATGGTCCTCTCTGCCAAGCTTAACATTCCTTAAGGGTACGTGAAGAGAGGGGCTTACCCCCCCCAGCGCCCTTCGCTCCCACATATATAATTGCTTTTGTTCCACCACCGTGGCTCTGGTCTTGCGGAGCCAAACACAAAGGGGCGCCCCTCTTCTCCAGAGGAGCTTCGGCCTCATTTGTTTGGACAGGTTCAGAAATAAAAGTCTCCCCGAGCTGGCTTTGGATGGAGTGAGCGGTACCACACCACAGCAGAAATGTTTTGACATACGCACAGGAAAGAAGCCCGAGTCGAGACGGACGGCTGTCGGTCAGTGAGACCCCCAAGCCTTTCTGTAACAAAACTCATTCAGGCCAAGGGGAGGTGGGAAACCTGTCTTGCAGAGTGGGAGAAGGAATCAGATGCTGAGCGATCCAACCAAAACAAGCTTAAATGCACACAGAGAATGGCCAGTCTCTAGGCTGATCACCGCATGCAGAGGACTGTGTGTAGCAAGGCTCCCTCTACGCTGTGGAGTCCTGTGAGCAAAAATTCTACCTTGTGAGCCACTGGCATTAAAGTTGTGAGTGAGCGATTGGCCCTCTTTCCTGAGCGAAGGCAAAAATGTGTGAGCCGGAGGCTAACAAACTGTGAGCTAGCTCACGCTAACTCGGCTTAGAGGGAACACTGGTGTGTAGTGTGTGTGTGGGGAGAGAATGCAGGAGCGCCCCACTCTTTTACCCTTTTCAAACAGACGTGCTGCAGTGTGGAACATCCTGGCCCGGGGAAACCCCACAACTGCAGCCCAGAAAAAGGTTTACCACACACCTGCTGTTTGCATGAACCTGGCCTTTGCAAAGGGCTCTAGAAGCCAACTGTCCTATCCCAAGCCAGGCAAAAAAAAAAAAGAGCAATAAGTTTTCAGTAAGTCTGAATAATTCTGCCCGAGGCCATCACAACAGGATTCCTTTTTTTGGGGGGGGAAGAGTATTTCTGCATTAGATTGTAAAAACGGGGGGGGGGGGGTACGACTCAAATTCACTTTGAATGCAACCCCGTGAAGACTCTAGAAGCCAACTGTTCTACTCCAAGCCTGACAAAAAGGAACAATATGTTTTCAGTAAGTCTGAAAACGGGATTGAACGCACTTTTTAAAAAACATCCAAGCTCAGAGTTCCTTCATGTTCATTGCTTGGGACCATTGCAACAGGATTTTTTTTTTAAAAAAAGTGAGCCTACTTCTGAATTAGATTGTAAAAATGGGGGGGGGGGCTACCTAAATTCCCTTTGAATGGTTCAGCCATGTCCGACCCCTGTGAAGAATGTCCAGGTGATGTGCACAGCCCTGTCCCCCGACAAATGGCCACCAGAGAGGCTTTTAGTCCAGGACGCCCCACCTTAGGAAAGAGGGCTATTCTTCTTGGTCTAATGGAAACTCTGGCTCAGGGGCAGAACACCTGCTTGGCATGCAGAAGGTCCCAGGTTCAATCCCCCACATCTCCAAAAAGGACCAGGTGGTAGATGCTGAGTTTGTAGAACATTGTGTTATACGAACCAGCACCTCCTGGTAGTTACTGGCCGGAGGGAGGTCCGACTTGTCTCAACTAGGGGCAGAGCCTTTTCGGCTCTGGCCCCTGCCTGGTGGAATGAGCTATCTGATGAGATCGGGGCCCCGCGGGACCTGTTACGGTTCCGCGGGGGCTGCAAGACGGAGCTCTTCCGCCTGGCCTTTAGTGGAGGCAGCCGGCATCCACTTTGATTCGGCCTCCCCTCCAGTGACCGCAGATCCTAGAAGCTGATTGGGACCACAATATTATCTGTTGAGGTGCGTTGTTGCCTTAGTGTGTGGGTGACTTTATTGATTTTGATGGATTGTTGCAATATTTTTTAAAATTGTAAATCTGCCCAAATTGCAGATCTGTATGTTGGTACCTACCCTGAACCTACAATATGGGCAGGGCGGGATATAAGTCTAATAAAATAAATAAAGGACTGAGACCCTGGAGAGATGCTGCCAGTCTGAGTTGACAAGACGGATCCTGAGGGACCCCTCCCATGGATGACAGACCCCTCCCAGTGATGTGAAAGACCTCCTGCCTAAGACCCTGGACAGCCACTGCCACTCTAAGTAGCAGTAGAAAAGAGAAGAAGAAGAAGAGATTGGATTTATGCCCCGCCCTTCACTCAGCGTCTCAGAGCGGCTTACAGACTCCTTTCCCTTCCTCTCCCCACAACAGAAAACCTGTGAGGTAGGTGGGGCTGAGAGAGCTCTCTGGAGAACTGCTCCTGAAAGAACAGCTCTGACGGAACTACGGCTTGCCCAAGGTCATCCAGCAGCTGCGAGTGGAGGAGTGGGGAATCAGACCCGGTTCTCCCGGATCAGAGTCCGCACACTGAACCACGACACCAAACTGACAAAAGAGGACTTGTCCAGTAGCACCTTCAAGACTAACAACATTTTGTGGCAGGGGAGCAGCTTTTGGGAGTCGGTCTTGAAGGTGCTCCTGGAATTTTGTTCTTTTCTACTGCTCCGGACAGACTCACGCGGCACCAAACCTTGATCTACCTCCATGAACATCTGCGTAGCTCAGACTGACCTTAATGGCCCTGGGCTTTCTCCTGAACCAGACCACTGATCCCAACAACTTTTTACGGACTACTCTCACTGGCAGTGGCTCTCTGACAGGGGTCATCCCCCTCCTCTCCATATCTGAGGTCCTTTGCCTGGAGATGCTGAGTCTCAAACGGGGGACCTTCTGCATGCAAGACACGTGCTCCACGGCTGAGCCACAGTCCCTCCCAAAACCCCGTAGAGACTGTAGAGGCCGACTCCCCCCCCAGCGTGGCAGAAGAGAGGATTAACCCCCCCCCCAGCCCCAGGGACAGAGCACTCCAACTGACATCCCAAATCACCCTTCCTCAGTCTCGGCAGGATCCTCTTCTGGCTTATATGCAGGAATTTGGATCTTGAGTAGAGGTAGCTGCCTGGGCAAAAGGCTTTCTCCCCTGAAAAGGGAGGCAACAGACATTGGGTGTGGGGGGGAGGAGATGGGCTCTGTGGGGTGGGAGTGCTTTTTTGCAGAAACTGTAAACTTCAGCAGGGTCTAGCTGTGAGTGGGAGAGGAACGGAGGACAGCTGCCACTGGGGGGGAGGAAGCTTTCAAAGAGGAGCTGAACCAGGTGGCCGCAGCTGTTAGTTCAACAGCGGGGCCTTCCCACGCATTCCCTCGCTCTGCACAAAGGAAACACACGAAGAAGCAGGGTGCGGAGAGGGGATCGCGCACGTGTGTTGTTTGGATTTTATTCTCTCAGAAGAGCACCTTCCTTGCGGTCTCCAGCAGGAGATACAAAAGGAGATTTGGTTTCAGGCAATAACAAGCTGGCCGTAGAAAAGAGCATCGGGTGACCGATCGCCAAGAGCTCTGCCTTAACGCTGGGGCAGGGTGACCCTCTGGAGGAAGCAGCAAGGTCTCGCCGTCCTCCTGCCGTGCCATGCGGGAGTCCACCGGCCGCCTGTCACTGCTCCTGCACAGAGAAAGAGGATCTGTCATTACGCTCTGGCTTCCAGAACCAGCCTCAGCTTTGCAGCCCTTGGATTCTGCAGAAGATCCCCCGAGAGCCAGTGCAGTGGCACGGGGAGACCAGGGCACGACAACTCATTTGGCCACGGAGCTCACTGGGTGTCTCTGGCTTAGCCACACTCGCTCTCTCGGCCTAGCCGACCTCACAGGGCTGTTCAGGGAGAACCAACACATTCCACCCAACCTCCTTGGGAGCGGGTACAATGGCTAGAAGTCACGTCCCCGTGCAAGCCCTGGACAGAGACGAAGGGCTGTGTTCCAGTCTGCACCTGCGAGAGGACGAGCCGGCAATCTGGCGCTCTCTTTTCCCTGCGTCCCTCCCGAGATCCCTGTCCTGAGCAGTGTTCCCTCTAAGCTGAGTTAGTGTGAGCCGGCTCACAGTTTTTTAGCCTCCGGCTCACACATTTTTGTCTTAGCTCAGGAAGGAGGGCTCCTGAGCAAACTAATTTATGCAGTAACCAAATTGCTCGCTCACAACTTTAATGCCAGTTGCTCACCAAGCAGAATCTTTGCTCACAAGACTCCACAGCTTAGAGGGAACATTGGTCCTGAGAACAGAGGTTGCCCCCGGAACGCCCTCTCCTCTGTCACCTGAGGTGACCTCCTGGGCTGTGCAAGACGCTCAGAGCCTTTTTCTCTCTCTAGGGCGAATCCCACTCCTTCCTGACCTGCATCCTTTCCAGATAGGCAAGTCTCCAGCCCTTGGGTGCAAAGACACGAAGACCTGGAAGACGTCTCAGGGGCCAGGAGGGCGACGGAACACAACTGAGGGGGCTCGGGGGGGAGTAACGCTCGCTCCCTCCCCTCCAATGAAAGGCAGCAACCTCTGCTTCTTTGGTAGGAATCCTTGCAAACCCTTCCTGGCACAGGTGCAGAAGGAGAAGGAGAAGAAGAGGAAGGAGGAGGAGGAGAAGGAGAAGAAGAAGTGGAGGAGGAGGAGATTGGATTTATACCCCGCCCTTCACTAACCTCAAGGGAGTCTCAGAGCAGCTGACAAACTCCTTTCCCCCCCCCCTCCCCACAACAGACACCCGGTGAGGTTGGTGGGGCTGAGAGAGCTCTGACAGAAACGGCTCTTTTCCAAGGACAGCTCTTGTCAGAACTACGGCTTGCCCAAGGTCATCCAGCCAGATGGGAAAGGAGGAAAAGCCATAAAAGTGACTGTGCAGAGACACAGCAGACAGAGACACAGCAGACAGCTGCCTCTGAGGGATGGGGAGTGCTGCTCTGTGTGTGTACACACAGAGTGGAATCAATCACTCCCAACACAAAGACGTGGCATAATTTCCCGACTTCCCAGTAGAAACTGGACTGCTGATGCCTCTTCCAGAGACTCATGCAGAGACTCAATGGGCAGCATTTTCTGGCAGCAAGCGCTTTTGATACCTGCCTGTTCTGGTGGGTGGCCGACTGATCCCATCCCATCAGAATGACTTGCTCCCAGTGGAGGCTGACTGGAAGTACTCAGGAGAAGAGCAACAACTCCTACAGAGATGCAGCGGGCAGCCTCGTCTGTAAGTGGGGGGAGTCAGGCTCACGGGCAGTTCTAAGCAAGCGTCTCTAAGAAAGGCTCTCGGATACCGACTCACCTTGACAAATCTCCCATGGAGAAGATAAGGAGCCTGGAAGTCGTGTTGGCAGTTCGAGTACGCCATTCCTAAACCCATTCCCGACCCAAACGCGATTGGCCACGTCTTCCCTGGAACAAAGGGAGGGTGGGGGAAAGCAACGACAGGGAAGACTGAGGACTGCTCTTCAAATCAAAGCTGGCAAATAACAAACAACTATCAAACGGAGTTTTAAGAAATTCCATGGTGGGACAGCTGTGGATGTCAGGGCTTCAAGGAAACTGCCTTGCCATCCCACTGGGGCCTCTGTGTCAGAAACGTTCACAGCTTTAAAGTAGATGGTAACAGCCAAGAAGTGCTTCAGAAAAAGATCCCAATGAAGGAAAACTGTATACTAACTGCGCTTAATTAATCTTTAAATATTAAAGTGAACAAAATGCAGAAATTATTCGTGAAGTACAAAATACATAAGATGAGTACAAAATATATACAGGTATTCAACAGTTATTAGTTGTTGTATTGGTTGTTAACAATGATCTCCGGAATGTTCAACCATTTCAAAAGATATCTTCTTCTCAACAGATGAAGGAAAATGAAGAACATGTGATCTTATAGCATTCTGCCCTATGTAGAATCATCAGGAACTTCCTCTCAGTGATGTTTTGACATACAGAAGAAAATAATGAATTTCTTGAAATGTACCAGTTGAAAAACTGACCAGAGACGTCACATGTTCTTCATTTTCCTTCATCTGAGTTGGAAGGGACCTTGCAGGTCATCTAGTCCAACCCCCTGAACTCTGCAGGAGCATAGCTGAAAGATAGCCCTACATACCTACAACATACCCGAAAGATGGTCATCCAGCCTCCGCTTGAAAACGTCCAGCGAAGGAGCATCCACCACCTCCTGAGGGAGACTGTTCCGCTGCTCAACCATGCTTACAGTTATGGAAGTTTCTCCTAATATTTAGCCGGTAACGACTCCCTTGTAATTTCCACCCATTAGATCTAGTCTTGAAATCCGGAGCAAGAGAGAATAGATCTGCTCCATCTTCTACATGACAGCCCTTCAAATATTTGAAGACTGCAATCGTGTCCCCTCTAAGCCTTCTTTTTCCCAGGCAGGCTAAACAGACCCAACTCTTTCAGCCTTTCCTCGTAATACTTGGATTCCAACCCTCTCACCATCCTGGTTGCTCTCTTCTGGACACGCTCGAGCTTATCAACATCCTTCCTAAAATGGGGTGCCCAAAACTGGACACAGGACTCCAGGTGAGACCTGACCATAGCGGAATAGAGCGGAACGACCACCTCCTGTGATCTGGACACAAGGCTTCTGTTAATGCATCCCAAGATTGCATTAGCTTTCTTCGCAGCCACATCGCACTGCAGGCTCATGTGCATCCTCCTCTATGTTCCCGTCCTCGCTAGGGTCCAATCGGCTCATGCTCAGACATGCGCCTTTTCAGTTGCTGATCCCAACTCGGGAGACGAGGAAGGCTTCCACCCTGCTAACCTTCCAGAAAGGTTGCAAACTGTAATTTTACCAGATGCTTGGGGCCGATCAGTCTCAAGCGAAGGACACGTCGGTTGATGCACAGAATTACCATCCAGGATAGCACTACCTGACTCCGCTTGCTTGGTCTCACTGATATTTTAATCAAGACGAGTAGCCACGTTAGTCTGTTTGTAGAAGAAGGAAAGAGCAAGAGTCCAGGAGCACCTGAAAAACTAACAAAGTTTGTGGCAGAGGAGGTGCTTCTGTGAGTCACTGCTCACTCCGTCAGATTCCTGGTATCTGAAGAAGTGAACAGTGACTCTTGAAAGCTCCTAGTAAAGGTAAAGGTTTCCCTTACTTGAAAGCCGGTCGAATCCGACTCTAGGCGGCGGTGCTCATCTCCGTTTCCAAGCCGAAGAGCCAGCACTGTCTGAAGATGTTTCCGTGGTGATGTGGCCGGCATGATTAAACGCCGAGACACACGGAACACTGTTACCTTCCCACCAAAGCGGTACCTATTTATCTACCTGCAATTTCTTGCTTTCAAACTGCTAGGTTGGCAGGAGCTGGGGCCAGAGACGGGAGCTCACTCCGTTATGCGGCACTAGGATCTCGAACTGCTGAACACTGACCTTCCGGTCTGCAGCTCAGCGTCTTAACCACTGAGCCACCGAAGCCCCTTGAAAGCTACCACCTTGCCACAAATCTTGTCTTTAAGGTGCTACTGGACTCTTGCTCTTTTCTACGGATAATTTAATCATCAACACCAATTGTTTTATTCTTATTTTAACGTTGTTCATGCACTGGGTTCCACGTGTGTTGGGAGAAGGACAGACGAACAAGAACTCTCTACTCCACGTGTATTTTTATAAGCCTCTCTCATGCCTCACTTTGCATGCCTGAGCTTTTGCCCCTCCTCTCACAGAAGGTGCCTCCGACCCCTGAATCATCCACGGTGTCCCGGCTCTGTGAGCTCCTTACTGAAATACCAGCCTCAAGCCAGAACCTTCGCCCCCCTTGGAAGTTAAGCCCCGTTTGCAAGTGAAAAAACCTCAGTACGACTCCAGCCGCAGTTTGCCGTTGGAAGGGCTCTGAAGCAGAGAGGCACAGCAGCGTGTGCCGGCTTGCGAGCCTGGCAGATTATCCCAATGAGGAGTGAACCGTAAGGGAATTGCAGTGTGTGTGTGGGGAGGGTTTCCACCCCCCCACCTTAGCACACAACTCGGAGGCAATTAAGAGGGGCCAAAGTCTCTGGCCATGTCAGAATCTTTCCAGCCGGCCGGCCGAGGTGAGATCCAGCATTCTGACAGGTCCTGCAGACTGTGGGGCCGGGCCTGGCCAGACAACAGGTCATGGGGCTTGGCGGGAGCTTAACCGGCCTGGGGCTGCTAAGATGGAATGCTGGAAGGGAGCCGGTGGGGCGTAAGGGCCTCGCCGAAGAACGCGCCAGATGAAGCACGCTGGCTTCAAGGGATAGGAGCCAGCGGGGGGCAGTGGTTAGGGAGCCAGTGTGGTTCAGTGGTTAGAGTGTCGGACTGGGAGAACCAGGTTTGAATCCCCACTCGTGCCATGGATGCTTGCCAGGGGGTCCTGGGGCTAGTCACACACTCTCAGCCTAGGCTGAAGAAGGGAGCTTTGATGGAAGGAGCGGAGGGAGGGAGGGAGGTCTGGCTACTGAAAACTTATCCCCCCAAAATCTTGCCGGCTTCGAAGGCGCGACTGGACTCAGATCTACCAGTTCCCACTGCAGACCAACACGGCTAACCACAAAACTCACTGTGTGACCCTGCACCATACACCCCCCCAGGCAGTGCTCCCTCTAAGCTGTGGAGTCTTGTGAGCAAAAATTCCACTCTGTGAGCTCCTCGCCCTTAAGTGGTGAGTGAGTGAACGGTTGGGCTGCTGCACAAATCAGTTTGCCTCTGGAGCCATCCCTTCCTGAACTAAGACAAAAAGTGTGTGAGCCAGAGCCTAAAAAACTGTGAGCTGGCTCACACTCACTCGGCTTAGAGGGAACACTGCTCCCAGGGTCATTGTGAGCATCGAACGGAGGGAGAGAGGGCCCTGCATGCTGCCCAGTGCTCCTTGAAAGAAGACAGGGGCAAAAAGGTAAGACAGCACCCAATGCAAGCAAGGCAAACCCGGGAGCCAAAGGCCACTTACTTTTAAAGAAGACAACCGAGAAGATGACGCCCAGCCCAAAACCAGCACCTGTCAGAGAAACATAAGAGTTAAGAGAGAGGCCATCTCCCATCCCCTCTTGCCCGGGGAACACCTTCCTAGAAGTGCAGACAGAGGCTTAAGTAGCAACCGGCTAGGCCCTGTGTTAGTCCTGCATGGTGGTGGGGGGTAAACCTAGCTGCAGAGCAAAACTGCTCCTTCTGGCCACCATCCCCATGCAGGGGGAACACTGGCCTGCTGGGCACACGCCTGCCTATGACCCCCCCCCCCCCATTATTAGCAGCTATTTCCTTTGCTTTACTGTGACTTTAATTCCGTTCCTCAATTTTGGAAACGGGAGGCATTTTAAGACAAAAGCCAAACAGATAGATCTGTTCCAAGTAACCAGTCACCTTACCTAACACGGTTACATAAAGTTGTAACAACCCATTCCCATTACTCTTTCTAAAGTTAGCTGTGGTTTCGTAATGATTAACTGGTTTCTGCAATCAGCCAAAGGATAAAACCTTTACTTCTGTTCCGATGAAGCTCAGGCTTTACAAATACTTGACCCGTCAACCAACCTTTTTTTTGGGGGGGGGGAGAACCTGGTCAACAGGCCAGTTCTTAACCCCAGTGGGTGCTGGAAGCAACCTTTCCTACTTCTTGCAGCCAGTTTTATTGCATCCAGTGTTCCCTCTAAGCTGAGTTAGTGTGAGCTAGCTCGCAGTTTCCTAGCCTCCGGCTCACACATTTTTGTTCTACCTCAGGAAGGAGGGCTCCAGAGCAAACTAATTTATGCAGTAGCCAAATTGCTCGCTCACAACTTTAAGGCCAGGAGCTCATAAAGTAGAATTTTTGCCCACAAGACTCCACAGCTTAGAGGGAGCATTGAACGCATCGTACATGGATCTGCTCTTCATGCTGCTCGTGAAATACCCAGACTACGGCAATCAGGAGGAAAGGAGAAATGCTGGCCACACCTACGGGCGCATGAGCCTGTGTGCAGAAATTGCCATCGAGTCGCAGCAGACTTCTGGCGACTCCGTGGGGTTTCAAGGCAACTGACTAACAGCTTGGGTGCTACTAAATGCAGTACTGAAGGCCAGCATGGTGTGGCCCTCTTAGAGCATCAGACTAGGGTCTGGAAGGCGAAAGATCAAATCCCTGTTCCCCCCAGTGGGAAGCTCACTGGGTGACCCTGGGCCAGTCACCCTCTCTCATTGCAAGCTACCTCACAGGGTTAGTGTCGCAAGGATAAACGGAGAGAATTATGTTGTAAGCCAGGGGTGTCGAACTCATTTGTTACGAGGGCCAGATCTGACATAAATGAGACCTTGTTGGGTCAGGCCATGTGTGTCATAAAATGTAATGCCAGGTAGCGGAGATATAAACTTTATAAAGGACACAAAGACAAAGGGCGCTTTTTAAAACTTAAAATAAAAACATGCTTAAAACATTAGCACTCTTGCAATATTTTGTTTATTTAACAGTGTCTGATAACTGACACCTCTTGCTCTGAATTACTGCGTCAAAATGTCTGTGCTGTTGCAATCTTGAGTATGCTGTTCAGGTGTGTATCTGTAAGCTGCAAAGCTACCATGATGCAGCAGAACTGGAAGAAGAAGCAGAAGACAGCCAGTTCCACTGCAGGCCTGAGAGAAACCCTCCAGGGGCCTGATCCGGCCCCTGGGCCGCATGTTTGACACCCCTGTTGTAAGCTGTTTGGGACCTCTATGGGGGAGAAAAGCCAAGTATGTAACTATCAAAATAAACAAATGGGGCAGAGCGATTGCCCTCCCCTTCCTACAGTCTCTGCAAGAAACGGCAGGGAAAACTCCGAACTGGCCTTCGGTCAGATACAAGACTAGCTCCTTTCTGGCTAAGCCGGCAAACTTCTGCTGATTGAGAGTGGCTTTCTCCACCCCCTCACTCATTGTGCTGGGGGGGGGGGAGTGGGCAGGAGAGAGCCGTAGCCCCGCACTGCAGGATCCTTTGCTTTTATTCCCGTTTGTTTGCTTTGAAAGTGAGACCTTTCATGTTTTATTGTTATGGAGTTAAAGGCTGGCCTGGAGGTGCCGCACTTTAGTGGAAACAGCTGCCGCTGCTGGTGTCCCTCGGTCAAGTGGGGGGCCCTTGGAGCAGAGTGTCACCCTCTTAAAAGCAAACGGGGCGTGCAAAACCCCAAACTCCAGACCCAGCTTTCGTTGCCGCTTATCCGTCCAAGCTGAGGGGAGGTATTCTTTGCCCAGGCCCTGAGGCAGTCTACTACCTCATGCCCGCCCAGCCCTGGCATCGGAGATTTGGAAGATTTAATGTTAATTGAAATGCCGGCCGGCAGGCTGCTTCTGTTCACTAGACCCGTTCCCCACCACTCAGTGGAGGAACGCAGCCTGACCCACGAGAATTCTTCAGGAGCCTATTTAAGGTTTGGGTCCTTCTGTTCACTTAGGCTTTCAGGCAGTGGGGGCGGCTGTAAACCCTGGCTGACCACACAGCATTCTGGCTGTTCTCACCCTTGCAGGGTGGGTCCTATGGAGGACCTTTGCTATCTAACACTTCCCCTTTGCCCGCCCCAGGCGTGGAGGAGGATTCTGGGGAGTCATTCCTCACAAAATAGTAAAAAGCCCAGCAGCACCTTTAAGACTAACAAACTTTATTGCCGCATAAGCTTTCAAGAAACACAGCTCTCTTCGTCAGATGCATCTGACGAAGAGAGCTGTGTTTCTCGAAAGCTTATGTGGCAATAACATTTGTTAGTCTTAAAGGTGCTACTGGGCTTTTTACTATTTTGCAGCAACAGATTAACATGGCTGATGCCTCTGGATTCCTTACAAACACAACAGTGTGGCTCTGGTGCTTCAAACAGGCTTTGGTCGGCAACTGGACTGGCCCAGTGACCGGACTGCCAGACTAGGACATGGGAAACCCCACTCTGTTACGGAAGCTCACCGGGTAACTTTGTGCCAGTCTCATTCTCTCTGCCTAACCTACTTAGCAAGGTTGCTGAGAAGGTAACAAACGGGGAAGGGAGACCCGTGCCGGCCATCCTGAACCCCCTGGAGGGAGGGAGGGATACAAAAGCATTGGGTGGAGATTCGTAAAGGGCCTTGACCTGCTTTGCGCTGACAGTTCCGAATTTACCCGAAACGAGAGAGGCTGAATTGCAGAGACGACACTGAAAGTCAATGGAGAAGAAGAGGAGATTGGATTTATACCCTGCCCTTCACTACCCAAAGGAGTCTCAGAGTGACTTACGATCTCCTTTCCCTTCCCCTCCCCTCAACAGACACCCTGTGAGGTAGGTGGGGCTGAGAGAGCTCTCTTGAAAACTGCCCTTGAGAGAGCAGCTATGAAAGAACTTGTGACTGACCCAAGGTCACACCAGCAGCTGCACGTGGAGGAGTGGGGAATCACACCTGGTTCTCCCAGATTAGAGTCCGTGCTCCTAACCACTACACCAAACGGGCTCTCAAGGGAGCTGAGGCTTTGGGGCTGGCTCTCCCACCAAGATCTGCTGGGGAACTCGCACAACATGACCTCGTGGATTCCTTGCCAAGCCCCAGTTTCCACCCAAACAGCCGTCAATTTGTGAATGAGGAAGTGCTCCAAGGGAGGCCTCCCCTCTGCCCCCCCTCCCCATGGAACAGCTGGCGCTGGGTGGGGTGGGGGGAGACAGGAGAGAGAGAAACAGTGTTTATGCTATTTAGAAACAATTACCATCTGCAAGGATCTATCAATCCTACAAATTGTTTGGCCCCTTGACCCGAAGCTCAAACAACCCTTTCCCCGGCTATGTGTGAGTCGGCCGTCCTTGGAATCCAATTGCTGGAATCCAAACTGCGGAGGAAAATTATTAATTCCAAGAGCAGGGCAGAAAAAGCGGGGCGCTTGCAAGGACCCTCCCGCTTAGCGAGCCGTGTGGCCCTCTGGGGGTTTTTTTTGCAAATAAATGTTTATTTAAATATACATGTAAAAACAACAACAACCACCAGACATAAACATCAAGTACACACCTCACTCCCCCTATAGAAAAACAACCTACAGTATACACATAACAACAAAGAAAAGCAAAAGAGCTCAGCATTCAGTATAGATACAAAGAGAAGGAATTCTTTTCCCTTCTTTTTTCTTTTCCTATCAACATGCATAATTAATGTATAGTTACAACGTGATTAAAGTATAGAGAGAGGTTTATTTAACTTTATCCCATAATTTGAGGAAGGGCTTAAACATACTTTGGGTATTGTTCTGAGTTGTGTATAAAATAAAATCGTGCCCCGTTTCAAAAAAGTCTACAGTTTTGGCTTTGGATTTGATTATTCTAATATGACTTGTTAATTTTTCAGCTATTGCAATCTGCCATAACGCAGAATACCATGCGTGTAATGTTAATAATTCTGCGGCTTTCCAACTTTTAGCAACTATCCTGCGTGCCACCATTAACATAAACACTATTAGTCCTTTAGAAGTCACCTTTTCATTTTGTTTCTCCCATATTGTTAATAGGGTCAAAGCTGGTGTAACACAGATGGTCTGACATGTAATTTTTGCAATTTCTGCAAAAATGTTCTCCCAGAATTGTGACACTACCGGGCATAGCCACCACATATGAATATAGTCACCTTGCTGATTACACTTTCTCCAGCATTTTATTATTTGTGTTGGTTATTCTTGCAAGGCAAACTGGAGTGAAATACCACCTGTGTAAAAATTTCAAGTTCTCTCTAAGAGCTATTGATATCGTTTTCCTTGTTTGGGTAAACCATCTCTTATTCCAAATATTTTGCCCCATCTTTATTCCGCTATCTTTCTCCCATGTTATTTTCAACCCATTTAATGAGCCTGAATCTGTCTCAATTAAATATGCGTATATTTTAGAGGTTATATGTCATATGTTGCATTAAAATCTGTTCACATTTCAATAGCTTTCTAGCCCTCCGGTTTTTGGACCACCTGTCCGGGGTGTGTGTGTGTCCCTCTCTGACGGCTAGCCCAAACAAGTTAGCTGATCAGCGAGAGACAATTTAGGAGGGTGACGGACCCCGCATCACACACACTCCATCCTTCCAGCAGTCCCTTCTGTTACAGTATTTTCCATTCCGCCGGTGGAAGTCGACTTCCTTGCTGATCCCAGGCTGCCTTCACTGTAGGGCTGGGGGGGGGGGAGCTTTCTGTGCCCCACTGGAAGAAGTGCCATTTGGGAGCCACAGCCGTGCTGAAAACATGACAAAGGTGATCTATGACCGACTGCCCTCCCGCGCACAAAATGGCTGACCAAAGGACACACGTTGCACCACTGATCAAAGAGATTCAATGGTTCCCGGTTCTTTAGCTGTTGCAGATTTTCCGGGTTGTAAGGCCGTGGTCTTGGCATTGTGGGACCTGACGTTTCGCCACTGGCGAAACGTCAGGTCCTACAATGCCAAGACCACGGCCATACAACCCGGAAAATCTGCAACAGTTAATAAACTCCGGCCGTGAAAGCCTCTGACAAAATATTGTTCCCTGTTCTCACCTTGGTTACATTCAGGATGCCGGTGTTAGGCGCCTAAGCCCCAGTGAATTCAAAGCAGGAGCCAGGGGCTTTCTTGAAGAAGAAGGAGAGTTGGTCTTTATACCCCACTTTCCCCTACCTGAAGGAGTCTCAGAGTGGCCTACAATTGCCTTCCCTTCCTCTCCCCACAACAGGCACCTTGCGAGGTAGGTGGGGCTGAGAGAGTTCAGAGAGAACGGTGACTGGCTCAAGGTCACCCAGCGGGCTTCAGGTGGAGGGGAAACGGGGAATCAAACCCGGCTCTCCAGATTAGAGTCCACCACTCTTAACCAGTGTTCCCTCTAAACTGAGTTAGCGTGAGCTAGCTCACAGTTTTTTAGCCTCCGGCTCACACATTTTTTGCCTTCGCTCAGGAAGGATGGGTGCAGAGCAGTGCTCCATCTAAGCTGAGTTAGTGTGAGCCAGCTCACAGTTTTTTAGCCTCCGGCTCACACATTTCTGCCTTGGCTCAGGAAGGAGGGCTCCAGAGCAAACTAATTTATGCCGTCGCCAAATCGCTCGCTCACAACCTTAATGCCAGTAGCTCACAAAGTGGCATTTTTGCTCACAAGACTCCACAGCTTAGAGGGAACATTGCTCTTAACCAGTACAGCATGTTGAAGCAACCACGTTCTGAGGCATGAGGAGTCTTACAGGGGGCCTTTCCAGTGGTGACCAAAGGAACTCACTAACAGAGAAAGATCCACAAGCATTATGACACAACTATTCAACCAGAATGTGCAGAGGAAGAGCGAGGGAAATCCCAGGTAAGTAGCTTAGCCAAGAGAGGACTGATCCCAACACCAAACATGGCTTTCCCCACGTTTATTCCGCTTTTCCTCAGGGCTACGTACGCGGCATACGTAGCTCTCCTCTCTTCCCTCTTGCCCTCCCAACTATCCTGCGAGGTTACGAGACAAAGGCCACCCAGAGAGCTTCGTGGCAGAGCTGGACTCAGAGCTTCTGCTTTCCGAACCGCAGCACCAGGCTGACTGCCCTTCCGAGCTTACGCCAGGCCGATATCTCTAAGCAAATTCCGATGCTCACACCAATTGATCCCGGCATTGAGGAATTTCAAATATTCCCCCAAACTGCAAGGGGTCCAACAGCATTTTAAATCTGTTTTCTCCCTGACCACCTCTCTGCGGAACTGGAGCAAAGGTGGCACAAAATGAGGTCTTCACAAGCTCTCTGGTACCACAAATAAGAGGGAAGAAGAAGAAGAGGAGGAGGAGGAGGAGGAAAAGGAGGAGGAAGAGATTGGATTTATACCCCACCCTTCACTACCCAAGGGAGTCTCAGAGTGGCTTAGAATCTCCTTTCCCTTCCCCTCCCCACAACAGACACCCTGTGAGGTAGGTGGGGCTCAGAGAACTCTGAGAGAACTGTCCTTGAGAGAACTAGGGCTTGCCCAAGGTCATCCAGCAGCTGCAAGTGGAGGAGTGGGGAATCAAACCCGGTTCTCCCAGATTAGAGTCCGCGCACTTAACCACTGCACCAAACTGGCTCAAACTGGTTTCACAGGTTATCCCAGGCTTGGGAGAAAACAACAACAACACTAGCTTTCTGGATCATCTCTGGACTCCGGAGCATCTGTCAATGGGAAGACTTTATTCTTTGCTATTTTCTGATGGCTGCAGTGTCACAAAAGGAACTTGCTGCCACAAGTTCTGGGCAGGTGGGCCAGGAATGAGTGGCACAGGCCGGTCATTTTCTAGTCTTATCTGGCATGGCTGGAGGATCCAGTTTTCCATGACAAGCTGGCAGTCTGTAAACATAAGAGGCTGAAGAAAGATGCCCCATGCCAGGCCCAGAGGGTATCATGGAATGTGCTGAATCCTCACCGCTAGGAAGAAAACACAGACAGGCATTTCTTTCTCGATTAAAACAAAAAAAACAAAAGCAGCCGGTTGTAGCCAGTGACTTCTGCCGGTAACCCCACCTCTGTGGCAACTTGGTCAAGGAACCAGGAGTCAAGCAATTGATGATGTTTTTACCCATGGTCTGATGGAACCATTATGTCACCCTATGTTAGGGTATTCTTAATTTTAAAGTAAATTAGCAGAGTATTAAAGAGGCAGAGTCCATGGTGTGTTTAACACCCAACACCCTACCATGAAGCTGTTGTGGTTCTGTGGTCATCGCTGAGAAACCAAAGGGGAGCTGCAGACGAAATTTCTTGGGCACCAAACAGAAAACTAGGGGGTGCCACCCACCAGATGCCAAATCCCACGGGAGTCTTGGTGGGACACAGAGGCCCGCTGCAGAGATTTCATTCTCTAAAGTGCCCGGCTGATGGGATTTGCAGGTTCTGGGCCTTGCACACCCCATTTCCTTTTAAGGGGGTGACGGGTTGCACAGAAAGAGCCTCCCATCTGACCGAGGGACACTGGCGGCGGCAGCTGTTTGCACTAAAGTGCGGCACCTCCAGGCCAGCCTTTAACTCCGCAACAATAAAACATGAAAGGTCTTGCTTACAAAGAAAACAAACGGGTTAGGAGTAACAGCACCGGATGACACAGTGCCAGACTGCTTTGTAAACCCCCCACACACACCCGTGGTGGGGCTTTGGAGAAGGATTACAGGGAGACGCAGGAAAAGGCTCTTCTCTGCAACTGGCTCCAGCCACTTAACTGGGAGGAAACTGGCCCTCCAAGCACTCTGTCTAGCAGCACCCTGCTTATGTTATGCGGGGGGGGGGGGGTTGGTTAGCCCCATGGATGCCCCAAGAACATTCCTGAGAGCCCTGCACTGGCTGCACAGCTTCAGCTGTAGGATATGGGAATGCAGCGACTGGACCTACTCAGGGGCTAGATGGGATATCAGCGGGGTTCCGTGGAATCAACAAAAGGAGATCCCAGAGCGAGAGGCACCGAGACTCAAGCCTGCCCAGAAGGAAGCCTTGCCCCTGATCGCAGATGCATGGTGGCTGCGCTTTCCTGAGCGAGGGAAGGTCTGCCTGTACATGCTCCCAGGATTACTCATCCTTGCATATGATAAAAGTGTGACCTAGAAATCAAAACTGAATCTGGAATGAGGCCCCAGAGCTCAAAACTAAGTGCTTCTCAGTCTTGCTGACTTGCTCTTTTGGTCAAGTTTCTAGTCCTCCCCGCCGTCGAACACACCACACAGCTGCCTTTGTCTGATCTGACATCCTGCCTTTTCTTCACCCTGATTTCCACCAGGCCACCTGCTACAGGGCCTTCTACTCCTCCTGTTCCTGCACCTCAGAATCACAGAGTTGGAAGGGGCCATACAGGCCCTCCAGCCCAACCCCCTGCTTAGTGCAGGATCATCCTAGACATGAGCATCCCGGACAACAGTGTTCCCTCTAAGCCGAGTTAGTGTGAGGCAGCTCACAGTTTTTTAGCCTCTGGCTCACACATTTTTGTCTTGGCTCAGGAAGGACGGCTCCAGAGCAAACTAATTTATGCAGCGGCCAAATCGCTCGCGCACAACTTTAAATGCCAGTAGCTCACAAAGTAGAATTTTTGCTCACAAGACTCCACAGCAGTGTTCCCTCTAAGCTGAGTTAGTGTGAGCTAGCTCAGTTTTTTAGCCTCCAGCTCACAGATTTTTGTCTTCGCTCAGGAAGGGTGGCTCCAGTCCAGAGCAAACTAATTTATGCAGTAGCCAAATCACCTGCCTACTCACAATTTTAATAGAGGTAGCTCACAGAGTAGAATTTTTGCTCACAGGACTCTACAGCTTAGAGGAAGCATTGCCGGACAAGTGTTTGACCGGCAGCTGCTTGAAGACTGCCAGTGACGTGAAACTCCCAGAGTCACTAAGTGCCCCACCCTGGTCTAATTCCCACCAAAAACACACTGCCATCAGTATACACTATGCTGTAGAGTGACAAAAAGGGGAAGGGGAGAGAGGGGTATGCAGTCCTCTTGCAAAGAGCTCACAACCTAAATTCTGATGTGGGTGGGATAGAGGAAGGAGGGGACTCTTCTCCACCTCTACCCCATAAGCTCACTGCAAACCTTCTGAGCAGCAAGTGGTCACTTCCTGAAAGGCCCAACAGTCAGCTAGGGCGTATCCTGCTTTTAAAAGTATCTGTGTCCCTCAGCACTGGAACAGGAAAAGAAGACTCAGCCGGATTTCTGAAAAGCCCCATCCCAAAGGGGGGGGGGGGGGAATCTAATGCAACAGATGCAATGAGGCATGTCTCTGAACCTCAGCAGTGCAAGATTTTTTTAAAAGCCCCTTGCATTTAAATGTAATAAATCTGGATGGATCCTGGACTCTTTGGTTCATCTGGGGTAAACAGCTAGTCATGTACTGGTACCCTACAGAGATCTGAAGGCCTAAAAAACAAAGGGGGGGGGTTCTTACTGTGAGAACTCCCCCTCCCATTTTTCCATTGGAAAACTGGAATTTTTGAGGAGTGCTAAAAGATCTCGGGTGAAATATTCTCTTCTGGAATGCTTTTGTGAGACAAGGTTTTAATCACTATGAATAATAGGAAGATTTTTTAATGTAAGACAGACAATCTATGGTATTAGATAATTACAAGTGGGGACCCGCAAGGAACATGCGCGAGAGGAGAAATCCTTACCCCCCCCCGACCCACCAGCTGATTCTCATTTCTTCCTTCTGGTCCTTTCGCAGGAACCTGCAAGGAACTCCTGAAGAAATGGCTTTTTGGGCAGGGGTGGAAACACAGGCTGCCTGTCCACTGGGAAACTTCACTTTGGCTGCGCTGCCCCATGCTGCCTCCCTCAGGACTCCCCACCTGGACCACTGGAGAATACAGAATATACTTTAAAGGTAAAGGTTTCCCTTGCCCGAAAGCCAGTCGAATCCGACTCTAGGGGGCAGTGCTCATCTGTTTCCAAGCCGAAGAGCCAACGCTGTCCGAAGACGTTTCCGTGGTCATGTGGCTGGCATGACTAAACGCCAAGGTGTATGGAATGCTGTTACCTTCCCACCGAAGCGGTACCTATTTATCTACTTGCAATTTCTTGCTTTCAAACTGCTAGTTTGGCAGGAACTGGGACCAGAGACGGGAGCTCACTCCGTCATGCGGTGCCAGGGTCTCGAACTGCCGAGCTACCGACCTTCCAGTCTGCAGCTCGCCGTCTTAACCTCTGAGCCACCATGGCCCCACATACTTCACTTTCCCCCAATTTTTCCCTTTTCCCCACCAACCTCCCCATTTTTCCCCCTCCAAGGCTTCGACGTTTGTGGAAATGTTGTATCTCTGGTACTCCCCATACTCAGGTTGCATTCACCCTGGAGACACCCCCCCTCAAAATTTGGCACTATGGAACAGCTGCAACCTGTATGAGTGAGGGCAGGTGCTCACTTCCATGCTGTGAACCAGAGAGAGGGGGGAAACGGGGCAGGACAGCCCCAAGGTCTTTGCTACCCTGGTCTGACCTCTGAAAAGCTGCCGTCAGCCTTCCCTTGGGGATAGCCAGCTTGGGGGGGGGGGTGTTGCCCTATCGGACATCTGGTCTACAGGCTTTGCTGTGATCTTCTGCAGCTCTCAGATGGGGGGGGGGGGCGGCTTTCCCAGTCCCACTGCAAAATGGAGACCTGCTGCTGAGCTATACCCTGCCCGTAAAAGAAACTCCTTTATTTTGTTTTTTAAAGAGAGAAAGCCACTTGGAGGGTGGAGAGCCTTCCTAGATCAAAGCGCCAGCCTTGGCCAAAGCTTATGTTTCTAAGAAAAACTTCAAGGGTACCTAAACGATGTTGCTTAATCCTCAGGAGGGATGAGCTGGTCTTCCTCCTCTCGAGTGCCAAAAGGCTCCACGCAGCAGCAGCAGCACGTTCTGCCCCTCCCACCAAACACACACAGGCAACCGCCCCTCCCTTGACCTGCCCAGGAAATCTGCAAACAGAGGAAATGGAGTGATTGCACAGGGAGGGTAACTGCGTACAAAGCCCTTCCCAAACTAAGGGCATGCAAAACTATCTCCCCCCCCCAAAAAATAGTGAGCCGGTGTCGTGTCGTGTTTAAGAGCATCAGGCTCTTATCTGGGAGAGCCAGGTTTGAATCCCCACTCTTCCATGGAAGCTTGATGGGTGGTCATGGGCCAGTCACGTGCTCTTGGTCTAACCGACCTCACAGGGTTGTTGTTACCAGGACAAAACGGAGGAGAGGAGAATAAGGAACTCTCGCCATGGAGGCTCACTGCCTGACCTCGGGCCAGTCACGCATTCTCAGCCTAACCTACCTCACAGGGTTACTGTGAGGATAAAACGGAGGCGAGAATGAGGCTAAGCAGCTTCGGGTCCCCACTGGGGAGAAAGGGAGGCTATGGAATCAATCAATCACTATTTTAACATCATGCAAACAGATCAAGATGGGTCGCCGTGCCAGTCTGTCTGTAGCAGCAGAAAAGAGCAAGAGTCCAGGAGCACCTGAAAGACTCACAAAATTCGTGGCAGGGGAGGAGCTTTTGCAAAGAAGTGAGCGGTGGCTCACGAAAGCTCCTCCCCTGCCACAAATTCTGTTAGTACTTCAGGTGCTCCTGGACTCTTGTTCTTTTTTTAATGTCACGCAGTTATGGATTTTTCTCTCTCCCCGCGACGTAATGTAGTTATTTTTCTACCTCCCCAAAGTAGCCTTACCGATACATGCCCCCCCACCCCGAATTGCCCTGCTCTTGTCCACTCCCTGGATGGCTCAGATCCTTCTGTGGGTCAGGTTTGGGGAATCAGTTAAGGTGAACCCCAATCACCTTTGGACTGTGTCTAAATGCAGACACGGCACATAGTCCTCTCGGTGCCTGACTGTCCAGTCCTGGGACTCCTGGGAGGTTGGAAGGGTTTACTCAGAAGCAGGCAGATCCCTCTGGAATTGCCACACATCCTCCAGTCCAGGGCGTTCTAGGAAGGTTCTGGCAGCTGTTAGCAAAACAAATACTTCTTGGCTTTTTTGGTTGTTGCTTCAATGGCATGGAACGACCCACTGACTTTAATCCTTTTCCAACAGCTGGTCAGAGAGCTTCCCGGCCACCACGTACCAAAGACTCTGGGAGGGAGAAGGGGAGCACTGTACAGGAACAGGAAGCCCTCTCCTTTCTGGACTCCTGGATCCCGGGCTTCAAAGCAACGACCCAAGGAATTGGCCTCTGGAGCTTTCCTGCTCTCCACACGTCCCCACCCAAGGGCACCTCCCTCCTTTTCACTAGAAGCTGTTTTTGCAACACAAGACAGAAAGAACACCACAGTGTCCCTACACTCACACCTAGACAAGGGACAGAGCTCTTCTGAACTCCCTGGCAGCAGAAAACACACCGGAGGGAGGAAAGACCCAAAGCTCTCCCGAGTCCTGCACCTGGAGTCACACAGCTCAAAATGGAAGCAGCGGAAGCCTTAAGACTGATCAAGCAGTGCCTCCGGAATGGTGCAAGATTGTAACACTAGTCCAACAAGCGCTTGGCCCGTTCAGTCCCGGAAAGCCATTCCTCCAGGGTAGGGTGGCCAGGTCGGGGTTGGAATATACCTGGGGACTTTGGGGGTGGAGCCAGGAGAGGGCGGGGTTTGGGGAGGGGAGGGGCCTCAGCAGGGTACAATGCCGCAGAGTCCACCCTCCAAAGCAGCCATTTTCTCCAGGGGAGCTGATCTCTGTCAGCTGGGGATCAGTTGTAAAAGCGGGAGATCCCCAGGCCCCACCTGGAGGCTGGCAACTCAACCCCCCGAGGTCTCCATTTGAGTGTGTTCAGCG
Organism: Gekko japonicus; assembly: GCF_001447785.1. Taxonomy (NCBI): domain Eukaryota; kingdom Metazoa; phylum Chordata; class Lepidosauria; order Squamata; family Gekkonidae; genus Gekko; species Gekko japonicus. The sequence continues at coordinate 497,253 of NW_015167061.1, forward strand.
AATAGTTCTAGAAGTGGCAACTCGCCTTTTCTTTTACTTTCGGTGAAAGTGCCCACACTTAGCGCACATATAACTGACTGGGAACTGGCTAAACTGCGTATTTTATTTATGTGTTTATTTATTAGATTCATTAATCACCCATCCCGGCTTACACCGAGCTCTGGACGATATACAGGACATAATGTCATAAAACACAAGACGTTAAAATGTATATATGACATTAGTAAAAATTTCAGTATAGCTAAAAAGATCCAGATGGCGATTTCCCCGTATTATTATGCGTCCCGATTCCGGACTACCAGTCCCTTTTTTCCTGGGAGGGTGAAAGGAAACTCCGAACATGGAGGGGAGAAGAAAGAAGAGGAGGAGGAGATTGGGTGTATACCCCCTGCCCTTCACTCAGAGCAGCTTACAAACTCCTTTCCCTTCCCCTCCCCACAACAGGCACCCTGTGAGGTAGGCGGGGCTGAGAGAGGTCTGAGAAGACTGCCCTTTCAAGGACAGCTCTGACAGAACTATGGCTTGCCCAAGGTCATCCAGCTGCTGCAAGTGGAGGAGTGGGGGAATCAAACCCAGTTCTCCCAGATTAGAGTCCGCACACTTAACCACTACATCAAAGAAGGAAGGGTGCCAGCCAATGAGTAACCGTTGCTGCCCTTAACCAAAAGCCTGGTGGAACACCACAGCTTTCTGCCTGGGGAACCAGAACCTAAGCAACCAAAGGCAGCCGATGCCACTGGGTGCCGCTTCATTAGAGGAAGAGAACCTGCCCACAGGAAGAGCTTTGCAGATTGGGTGAGCCCCACGCGTTGGTTATGCCCACCACCTCCTGCATTGCTGGCAGGTGGGAACAAGCCAAGCCCCTGGAGATTGATAAGGCTGCAGGGCCGAGGAAGGGTAAGGGAGCGACTCCACCCCCTCCCACCCCTTCGCTCTTCTCCTTTGCCCATCGTTGGGGGGCCCACCGCCCCCTCCCAGACTGAGCCTTGCGATTCAGCTGCGAGAGAGAAGAAATCCACTTCTGATAACCACTATCGTATGCCACTCCTTGCCCATCGCCATCTGGTATACTGCCACTTGACGAAGGAGGCTCCATGGAACCACCAGACACCGCTTTCCTCCCCAAATTCGTCTCAGCCCTTTTTAAAAAGCCATCTAAGCTAGCAGCCGTCCCAATCTCTTGCACCAGTGAACAACATAAATTACCAGCTGTAGGAAAGCTGATGAAAAACTAAAATGTATTTTTCTTTATAGAGAAGCTTTTGAAAAAAAAAGATTTAATGCACATGAGCTTTTCCCCCTTTCCCTTTCCTTTCCTTAAAACAAGCCAAGGATTAGAGGCAAGAGAGCATTAGCATTTCTCGAAGAGGAACGGGCCGTTTATGAGATCCCAAGATGTTGCCTGGTCTTGTACAGGCACATCTCCAAATGGTAATATCGCCTCCAAACGAGAGAATGCCTAAACCGAGTCCTCTGAAATGGATGCCAGGAAACACGCAGCTTTCCCAGGGTTGCCTTTTTAGTGACAAATGGATTAAAGCGCTTAAATCATTTCCTCTGCTTAATCATTTTCAAAATCCACCCTTAAGATGGTTTCAAAGAAGGGGCCTCGGTTGCTTTTGCTTGTCAGCATTCCGGGAGAACACTGAGAAACAGTTGCTCCGACTAGTTCCCCTCCTTCCCCGAAAGTGAAGTCAAAGAAAACAGAACAGAACCGCCTTTCAGCAACACTCATTACCTTCAGAGGCCTTTGAAATCGCTCCATCAAAAAGAAGGCATCCTCGCTCATTAAAACAGAAAGGATAAGAGCCTCATGTTGAGATGATGTTTCACACACTTCTGGTTAACTGCAGCATGCTTCCTCTTCCCCCCCCCCTCCCGCCTTGGATAGCTACAGCACACTACCCCCTTCAATTTCACCACTCCTGTGAATCGCAGGAAGAATTCCCAGCTGTCAGAAGAGGCCGATCCTGGGTGTTTCTGCGCTGTTTTGAGCATGCAGACTGGCTGAACAGTACCTGATGCAGAGTCATTCTGAACGCTCAGTTGCCTTCTAGCGAGCCAAAACACACCCACCTAGCCCACTCTTAACAACTCTGATGGGCAGCCGTTCTCAGGCCATGGGGGGCTTTTGCCTTGCACCATTATTTGTTGCTGTTCAGTCGCACAGTGAGTCCGACTCTTCGCGACCCCATGGACCAGATCACGCCAGGCCTTCCGGTCTTCCGCCGTCCTCTGAAGTGTACTCAACTTCATCTTAATTCCCGCTTGTGATTCATCCAGGCCAGCATTTCGCATGATGTACTCTGCATATATATTAAATAAGCAAGGTGACAATATACATCCTTGTCGTACTCCTTTTCCTATGCTAAACCAATCAGTTGTTCCATATCCGGTTCTAACTGTCGCTTCTTGGCCCTTATACAGGTTTCTCAAGAGACATGTGAGGTGGTCTGGTACTCCTATCTCTTTAAGGACCTGCCATAGTTTGTTGTGATCCACACAGTCAAAGGCTGTGTCAATGAAGCAGAGGCAGAAGTAGATATTTTTCTGGTACTCTCTTGCTTTCTCCATAATCCAGCGAATGTTGGCAATTTGATCTCTAGTTCCTCTACCTCTTCGAAACCCAGCTTGTACTTCTGGCAGTTCTCTATCCACGTACTGTTGAAGCCTAGCTTGTAGGATCTTGAGCATGACCTTGCTAGCGTGTGATATGAGTGCAATTGTGCGATAGTTTGAACATTCCTTGGCATTGCCCTTCTTTGGGATTGGAATGTATACTGACCTTTTCCAATCCTGTGGCCACTGTTGCGTTATCCAAATTTGCTGGCAAATGGAGTGCAGAACTTTAACAGCATCATCTTCTAAGACTTTGAATAGCTCAGCTGGAATACCATCACCTCCACTAGCTTTGTTGTTAGCAATGCTTTCTAAGGCCCATTTAACTTCACATTCCAGGATGTCTGGCTCGAGGTCAGTGATTATACCGTCGTGGTTGTCAAGGACATCGAGGTCTTTCTTGTATAGTTCTTCTGTGTATTCTTGCCATCTTTTCCTAATCTCTTCTGCTTCTGTTAGGTCCCTACCGTTTTTGTCCTTTATCATGGCCAGCTTTGCATGGAACGCTCCCTTGATTTCTCCAATTTTCTTGAAGAGATCTCTAGTCCTTCCCATTCTATTGTTTTCTTCTATTACTTTGCACTGTTCATTCAGGAAGGCCTCCTTATCTCTCCTTGCTGTTCTCTGGAAATCTGCGTTCAGTTGGGTAAATCTTTCCTTTTCGCCTTTGCCTTTCGCTTTCCTTCTTTCCTCTGCTATTTGTAAAGCCTCATCAGAAAGCCACTTTGCTTTCTTACATTTCTTTTTCTTTGGGATGGTGGTGATTGCTGCCTCCTGTACGATGTCACGAACCTCTGTCCATAGTTCTTCAGGCACTCTATCTATCAAATCCAGACCCTTGAATCTATTCTTCACCTCTACTGTATATTCATCAGGGATGCGATCTAGGTCAAACCTGAATGGCCTCGTGGTTTTCCCAATTTTCTTCAGTTTAAGTCTGAATTTTGCAATGAGTAGCTCATGATCTGAACCACAGTCAGCTCCAGGTCTTGTTTTTACTGACTGGATAGAGCTTCTCCATCTTTGACTGCAAATTATATAGTCAATCTGATTTCGGTGTTGCCCATCTGGTGATGTCCATGTGTAGAGTCGCCTCTTAGGTTGTTGGAAAAGGGTGTTCGCTATGACCAGTGTGTTCTCTTGACAAAACTCTGTTAACCTTTGCCCTGCTTCATTTTGCTTTCCAAGGCCAAACTTGTCTGTTATTCCAGTTACCTTTTGACTTCCTACTTTAGCATTCCAGTCCCCTATGATGATGAGGACATCATTTTTTGGTGTTAGTTCTAGGAGGTGTTGTAGGTCTTCATAGAACCGGTCCACTTCAGCCTCTTCTGCATCAGTGGTTGGGGCATACACTTGAATTACTGTGATGTTGAATGGTTTGCCTTGGAATCGGACAGAAATCATTCTGTCATTTTTGAGATTGTATCCCAGTACTGCCTTTTGCACTCTCTTGTTGACTATAAAGGCCACACCATTTTTTCTACGAGATTCCTGGCCACAGTAGTAGATATAATGGTCTTCTGAGTTAAATTCGCCCATTCCTGTCCACTTTAGTTCACTGATTCCTAGGATATCGATGTTCAGTCTTGCCATCTCATTTTTGACCACGTCAAGCTTACCTTGATTCATAGATCTTACATTCCAGGTTCCTATGTAGTATTGTTCTTTGCAGCATTGGACTTTCCTTTCACCATCAGACACATCCACAACTGAGCGTCCTTTCGGCTTTGGCCCAGCCGCTTCACTCTTTCTGGGGTTACTTGTACTTGTCCTCTGCTCTTCCTCAGTAGCATATTGGACACCTTCCGACCTGAGGGGCTCATCTTCCGGCGTCATATCTTTTAGCCTTTTGATACTGTCCATGGGGTTTTCTTGGCAAACATACTGGAGTGGGTTGCCATTTCCTTCTCCAGGTGGATCACGCTTGGTCTGAGTTCTCTGCTGTGGCCTGTCCGTCTTGGGTGGCCCTTCACGGCATAGCCCACAGCTTCATTGAACTGCGCAAGCCCCCTCGCCACGACAAGGCAGTGATCCATGAGGGGCAGTAGGTGACGTTAAAGACATCTGTCTGAGACCCTGGAGAGTGGCTGCCAGCCAGAATAGGCAATACTGAATTTGATGGACCAATTATCTGCTTCATCATAAGGCATAAGAATACAAGAGAAGCCATGCTGGATCAGGCCAATGACCCATCCAGTCCCACACTCTGTATCACACAGTGGCCATAACCAACACTCACTCTAAGCAGTGGAGTCTTGTGAGCAAGAATTCTACTTTCTGAGCTACTGGCATTAAAACTGTGAGCAAACAATTTGTTTTGCTCTGGGGCCATCTTTCCTGAGCTAAGACAAAAATATGTGAGCCGGAGAGAAACTCAATCTCTTTTTCCCGGCTAGAACACATATTGACCCAATCAATGTGTGGGTAGTTAAAATCACCTATTATTACACAGTGTTTTTGTCTAGTTGCTATCTTTAAGGCATTCATCATTTTATAATCCTCCTCTATCTTTTGATCTGGTGGGCGATAACAAACTCCCAGTGTTAAGTTTCCTTTTGGCCCCCCTATTTCAACCCATAGAACTTCCAGAAGCGAATCCAATTCACTTAGCCTCTCAATCTTTCTAGACTTTATACCCTCTCTGACATACAGAGCTACCCCACCTCCAACCCTTCCCCCCCTATCCTTCCGATATAATATATAACCGGGAATCACTGTGTCCCACTGATTTTCCTCATCCCACCAAGTTTCAGAAATACCCACAATGTCTATTTTTCCCTCCGACACCAAGCACTCCAACTCCCCGATTTTACCTCGGACACTTCTAGCATTTGTATAGAAACAGCTGTAATTTCCCTTACAAGTTAAGCCTGCATCCTTCCTCTTGCTATCTCGAGTCGTTGTCCGGCAGTCCATGTCACCAGCCATGGCCTCTGTGGACAATTTCAATCCACCTCCCTGTAGAAAAGCAACCGGTACCCCCTCACCTCTCTCAGATGAGCCAACCCGAACCAGAGACTTTTCATCTCCTGTCGGCTTTCCCCCAATATTCAGTTTAAAAGCTGCTCTGCCACCTTTTTGATTTTAAGTGCCAGCAGCCTGGTTCCTTCTCGGGACAAGTGGAGACCGTCTCGCCTGTACAGCTCCCTCTTGTTCCAAAAAGTATCCCAGTGCCTAACAAACCTGAACCCTTCCCCCCTACACCATCGTCTCATCCACGCATTGAGACTCCTGATCTCTGCCTGTCTCTCCGGCCCTGCGCGTGGAACAGGTAACACTTCTGAGAAGGCTACCTTGGAGGTCCTGGACCTAAGTTTCCTGCCCAGCAGCCTAAATTTCTCCTCCAGGACCTCACGACTGCATTTCCCCACATCGTTGGTGCCGACATGCACCACGACCACTGGCTCCTCCCCAGCACTATCTACCAGCCTATCTAAAACACGCGTAATGTCCGCTACCTTCGCACCAGGCAGGCAAGTCACCATACGGTCAGTACGCGGGTTCGCCACCCAGCTGTCTACCTGCCTAAGGATCGAATCACCCACTACCAAGAGCCCCCCTCCCACCCTGCTCAGGGATGGTTCCTTGGTGCAAAAGGAGAGCCGCTCACCAGCTGGGGAAGAGGTCCCTTCTGAGGGCACATTCCCCTTATCCTCAGCACGGTGCCCTGTTTCCCCTAGACCCTCATGCTCCCTGACAGCAGCGGGGCTGCCAGATCCAGAGTGGGACGTAGCTAACAAGTCCCCGAGAGTCTTTTCTGTGCGCCTAGCTGACTGTCTCTGCTTCTCCAGGTCAGCCACCTTGGCCTCAAGGGAGCACACACGTTCCCTGAGAACCAGGAGCTCCTTGCACCGAGGACACACCCAAGACTTCTGCCCAGTGGGCAGATAGTCATACATGTGACACTCCGTGCAAAACACTGGATAGCCCCCAACCCCCTGCTGGCATTCTGGCTTCATAATTCTTTTAAAATAAATAAATATAATCCCCCTTTTAAACCCTTGGTATTTATGTGGTTTTTGTTATCAAGTCAAATTATTTTACGGGAAAGACAAAGAGCCTGGCTCTTTTTGGGCTACTTACAGAGCCCCTAGTCTAAGAGCCACAGGCAAAGAGCCTTTTAGCTCGCCCTTCGGCTCGTGCCAGAGGCTCGTGCCTCTGGCAAGGTGCTTCCTTAAATAGAGGCCTCCCCCAGCAGAGGTCAGGCAGCAGCTATTCAAATTCAAATTCACCCAGGCACTCAATCACAGGCAAAACAATGCCCCTTCCACTTCCTCTCAATTACAGGCAATCCCAGTCAAACAATGCCCGTTCCTCTCCCACACTCAATCAGCCAGGACTCTGCAAGAACTCTAAGTGCTTCCACACACTGCTAAACACAGTTTTCCCACAAAATATCCTTAGCTGAATTCTCTCAGCTGAAAGCAAGTAAAAGAAACCCACTCACCTCTCTCACAGCTCTCTCTCCTGCTCCTGCTCAGAGCTCAGCTGGTCTCCTCTGCCTCTGGCAAGGTGCTTCCTTAAATAGAGGCCTCCCCCAGCAGAGGTCAGGCAGCAGCTATTCAAATTCAAATTCACCCAGGCACTCAATCACAGGCAAAACAATGCCCCTTCCACTTCCTCTCAATTACAGGCAATCCCAGTCAAACAATGCCCGTTCCTCTCCCACACTCAATCAGCCAGGACTCTGCAAGAACTCTAAGTGCTTCCACACACTGCTAAACACAGTTTTCCCACAAAATATCCTTAGCTGAATTCTCTCAGCTGAAATCAAGTAAAAGAAACCCACTCACCTCTCTCACAGCTCTCTCTCCTGCTCTTGCTCAGAGCTCAGCTGGTCTACTTCTGGCAGTTCTCTATCCACGTACTGATGAAGCCTAGCTTGTAGGATCTTGAGCATGACCTTGCTAGCATGTGATATGAGTGCAATTGTGCACCAATACACAGTCTAATATATTTTTCGTATGACGTGCTACTCTGCGCCTGAACTAGAGCAACTGAGCTTGGGACTTTCTGCATACAAAGTAGGTACTTTGTCACTGAGACACGAGCTGTCTTTTCACACTTTATTCATATTCTGGCCATTTGACGCCGCCTTATATCACCAGACCATTGCACCCAGCTGGCTCAGTTTTGTCTGCTCCAACTGGCAGGGTGCCTCCAGCACAGGCATCAGAAGAGCCCTGCTGGATCAGAGCAGTGGTCCATCTCGTCCAGCCTCCTGTCTCTCACACAGTGGCCAAACAGTTCCTCTGGAGGTCCAACAACAGGGCAAAGAGACTGAGGCCTTCCCCTGATGTGGCCTCTTGGCTCTGGGATTCAGAGGCTTCGTGCCTCTGAACACGGCCTTGCCCTTTAGTCACCATGGCGAGCAACCACTAAGAGACCTCTCCTCCACGAATCTGTCGGTAACATGCTAGATGGGCCAGTGACATCACTCCGAATAGAAGAAGAGAAGAGATTGGATTGATACCCCACCCTTCACTACCCAAAGGTGTCTCAGAGAGGCTTACAAAGTCCTTTCCCTTCCCCTCCCCACACCGAGAGAGCTCTGATAGAAACGGCTCTTTTTCAAGAACAGCTCTTATCAGAACCACGGCTTGCCCAAGGTCATCCAGCCAGGTGCAAGTGGAGGAGTGGGGAATCAAACCCGGTCCTCCCAGATTAGACACCGCACACTCAACCACGACACCAAACTGGCTCTCAATAAGACAGCTCAAAGTTAATTGTAAACGAGACAGCACGGATTTACACTTTCGCAACTTTGGCTCCACTCGTACAGGTTATTAGTTCCTGATGCATTTTAATTGCACATTGCTGCTCCTTGAGCTCTGGGCCAGGAGCCTGTGTCTAAACATGACTCTAGCCCAGTTCAGCAGATGCCACAGCTGGGAACCTCTGTGAAAGCTGCGGATTTGCGCAGGAGGCGGGATGAACCTCAAAACAAAAAGGCAAGTCCTCATTTATCAAGAGCAAGGGCTCAAAGGCCCATGACGATGTGTCTGCACATTCCAGGAACTCTGTGACCTGCGCCTGTTTACAGGTCGACACCCTGGGAATCTCAGCTCTTGTCCCTGTTGAAGGGGACTCGAAGAATAATAAGGAAGCAGTGCAAACAGACTTCCTGTCCATAAAGGGTGTGGGGGATAGAAGGAATTGGGTACAGAGCCAGTTTGGTGTAGTGGTTAAGTGTGCGGACTCTAATCTGGGAGAACCGGGTTTGATTCCCCACTCCTCCACTTGCACCTGCTGGTGTGACCTTGGGTCAGTCACAAGCTCTGGCACAGCTGTCCTTGAAAAAGAGCAGTTTGTGTCAGAGCTCTCTCAGCCCCACCCACCTCACAGGGTGTCTGTTGTGGGGAGGGGAAGGGAAAGGAGTCTGTAAGCTGCTCTGAGACGCCAAGTGAAGGGCAAGGGGAATAAATCCAATCTCTTCTCTCTTCTTCTTCTTCTACAGTAACAGGCTGCTGAATCCTGCCCCTTCCCCAACTGCATCTTTCGTCATGCTCCTCGAAGGACAGGAGTGGGATCCAGCCTCCCTTCCTCCTCACCCACACCCTGCGTCCCAAGATTTGCACTTGAAATCCCCTGAAGTAATCTTAGCAGAAAATGTGTTATCACCAGCACTTATAAAGCTCCATCAATGTACACAACTCTTTTATCACATTTCATACCCCCATGGAGCTTACTGCTAAAATATGTTGTCGAAGGCTTCCACGGCCGGAGTTCATTAGTTGCTGTAGATTTTCCGGGCTGTCTGGCCGTGGCCTCGGCATTGTAGGACCTGACGTTTCGCCAGCAGCTGTGACTGGCATCGTCAGAGGTATAACACAGAAAGATGGGAGTACTCTCTGTGTCAAGGTGAGAAGAAGAAGAATGGCAGGCGAAATGTCAGGTACTACAATGCCAGGACCATGGCCAAACAGCCCGGAAAATCCACAACAACTAACTTACTGCTAAAAAACAACTAATACAAAAGAGAAGGGGGGGGGGAGAGACAAGGGGAGTGAAGAAGCTCTCTGAAAACATGAAGTAGGTCAAATGCTGATTTTTCAGTGGACCAACTTAAATTGAGAAAAGTCGACATTTCACAGAGTTATTCATCAATTTGCCTGATAAACAATTCTTTGAAACCTGAAAGTAATCAGACCATAACAGTCAAACCAGCTTCTTCCCAGAATTAAACTTTGTTGGTCTTCAAGGTGCCACTGGACTCAACCTTTGTTCTGCTGCTTCAGACCAACAGGGCGACCCACCTGAATCTATAGCCAAAACACGGTTTGGCTGCTGGGTCTGAGATCGGAGCCAAAGAATTTCCTCCTCTCTTTGCCTGTGATGCCCTGTGGATGGGGTTGCCATGAGCCAGTTGTGACTCGACGGAACATTCCCCTTCTTCATCCTCTTACACCCTCCTATTCCTCCGCTTTTGCAGAAACCTACCGCTTGCTGCTTTGTATGTAATGGCCAACTGTGGCTGCTCTTGCCCTCTAACCTAGAATGCCAAGTCACAACTAAGCGCAGCTTGCCATTCTAGTTTGCAGGGACCATGCAAGCCATAGGTTGCGTCAAGCTCGGGCCTTGCTTGCCAAATATTTGTTTCCTATACTCATGTTCTGTTGCATCATGTTCTGTGGTTGTTCCATCTTTCATTCTTCCATTGAACCTTGTACTTTTCCATCACTGGTTATCTTCCCTGCTGGGAACTGGGGCACTATGGATGCAACAGCGAACTGTGGTTTGCCTCCAAACAGAAGAAGCATCACAGCATCTGAGTGATGGGAAGGAGGGAGCCAGGGCTCGCTCAGGGAACATATGATGGGCACTGGCATATCGGCCGGCTCCTTGGCACAAACAAGCATTCTGTTGTAGAATGGTAAATGCAGTGTGTAACAATAATGTCTGGACAAAATCAATTTTATACCTGTATCTACCCTAGATCTACATTCTACACCCAGAAAGGATAGAGAAGCAACTCCTATACATGAATGCGTCTATCAGTATTACCCCCTGTAACAATTAAAAGGAATCTCCATATTCAAAAAAGTAGTATGCCTCTGAATGTTTATCTTATGCTTATGTCCACCTTTTTCACTAAGACTCAAGACAGACTATGTGGTGTCAATCAAATACAATCAACAGTATGGAACCAATGCTCCTCTAAGCTGTGGAGTCTTGTGAGCAAAAATTCCACTTTGTGAGCTACTGGCATTAAAGTTGTAAGCGAGCACTTTGGCTACTGCATACATTAGTTTGCTCTGGAGCCCTCCTTCCGGAGCGAAGACAAAACTGTGAGCTGGAGGCTAAAAACTGTGAGCTAGCTCACGCTAACTCAGCTCAGAGGGAACATTGGATGGAACATCCAATGAACAGGCAACTGGACTGCAGAACTCTGAAACAACCCCGAAACAAAGTGTAAACATTTATCAACATCAAAGATGGCTGACAAATCATAGATCAGTGGTGGCGAACCTATGGCACGGGTGCCAGAGGTGGCACTCAGAGTCCTCTCTGTGGGCACGCGTGCCATCGCCCCAGCCAGGCCCAGACCGTCATTAAAGTGTGGAATTATCTGCCAAATAATTTTAAGTAAATGAAAGCATTTGGGATTGCTTTCTTTACTTTGTTAGGATCATCTTAAGTTAATGTATGAGTGGTTTTTTCTAAAGTAAAACCTCAGTATTCAGGTTAAATTGCCATGTTGGCACTTTGCGATAAATAAGTGGGTTTTGGGTCGCAGTTTGGGCACACGGTCTCTAAAAAGTTCACCATCACTGCCATAGATGAATGCTGCTCCTCTCTACTCATGTTCTACTTGGGGGCTTCTTGTAGGCCTCTGAGTGGCCACTGGTGGATGCTGCATTCTACAAGTTAGATTCCCAGTTCCAGTGACAAAACAAGGGGTTACCCCAACCCGTTCTACCATTCCCTCCTGTTCTGATCAAATTAATGCTTGCACCAAAGAAGCCAGAGTGAAAGTTGCAGAGATAAGCACAACTCAAGAGATTAATTAGTTTGCAATTCAAATTGACTCATGTTGTTTTCGAGCATCACTCATGGGGCAAACAAGTTTTATAACACGGAACTTAAACAGCTCAGCTCCCTGTTTGGGGGAGTTGGCTGAAGACGGAAAGCCTCACAACCGCAGCCAATTAAGGGTGCAACACACTGGGAACGTCTAGTACAATTCTAATTTCAAAGGCGCTCACGCGCATGAGTAAGTCACAGCCTACCACCGTAGGAATATGAACATGCGTCACCTGGCAGCGATTCTCCAGTTCTGGGAAACAGCGAGCGCATACGGAACAGAATGAAACAGGAATCCGGCCACGCGTTAAAGATTTTAAAAGTTTATTCCAGCATAAGATGTCTTGGCCCTGACCTGGATAGCCCAGGCTAGCTCAATCTCATCAGATCGCAGAAGCTAAGCAGGGTCAGCCCTGGCTATTATTTGGATGGGAGACCTCCAAGGAATACCAGGTTTGTGACGCGGAGGCAGGCAAGGGCAAACCATCTCAGAAAGTCTCTTGCCTTGAAAGCCCCATGGAGTTGCCGTGAGTCAGCTCTGACTTGACAGCGCCTGTCCACCACCAAACTTTCCTGAGTTCAGAGCGCACTTCATCAGATGCATCGAAAGTGTACGTGCACTGTCAGTTTCAGGTGACAGCCATGTTAGTATGCAGTAGAAGAGCTAAATTCCAGTCCAGTAGTACCTTAGTGCTCCAGTAGTGCTGGAGAAGACTCTCGAGAGTCCCTTGGACTGCAAGGAGATCAAATCAGTCAATCCTAAAAGAAATCAACCCTGACTGTTCCCTGGAAGGCCAGAGACTGAAGCTGAAGCTCAAATACTTTGGCCAATAAATGAGAAGGGAGCACTCACTGGAGAAGACCCTGATGCTGGGAAGGACTGAAGGTGAAAGAAGAAGGGGATGGCAAAGGATGAGATGGTTAGACAGTGTTATCGAGGCAATGAACATGAAATTAAGCAAACTCTGGAGCACGACGGAAGACAGGAGGGCCTGGCATCATGTGGTCCATGGGGTCGCAAAGAGTCGGACTCGACTGTGCAACTCAACAACAACAACAAAGTACCTTAAAGAAGGAAGCATTGACTTACTAAAGCTTATTATACTCTGGAAATCTTGTTGGTCTTTAAGGTGTTGCTGGGACTTGAATCTATGCATTAGGTCAATGCTTTTGTAGTCACAATAGAAACTCAGGGTGGGGTGATATCACAAAGTGAGACCAATTTAAATCAAGATTTAACCATTCACTTAGAGAGGTTCAGGGCTACTCTCAGCTGTTGTTAGGCAAAGTAGGACTAACATAAAATCTAGAGCGAGCTAGGCAGATACAGAAGGAAGTTACAGAAGTACAGCTGAACTAATTACCATCTGTAAGATGAGAGATATCCAAGGTACTAGCACCAACACTGAGTGAGAAATCTCAGGTTCTTATTAAGACCTGAGGGGTAAATAGTCTGGAACTTGTTAATGAATTCTAATTCAGCAAGATTGTGTTGGATTCTTCCTTTGAAGTCTTTTTTCAGGAACAATGCGCCTGATGAAGTGAGCTCTGACACACAAAAGCTTAGGCTGGATTGAACTATGGTTGTGGCCACACATTGAATAATCCACTTTCAATCCACTTTCAGTACACTTTGCAATTGGATTTTTGTTGTGTGAACTGGCAAAATCCAGTTGGAAAGTGCATTGAAAATGGATTGAAAGTGGATTATTTAGTGTGTGTGACTGCTTTTTAAGGTGGCACTGGACTAGCTGCTGTTTTATTTTGTTGCTACAGACTAATGCAGCTACCCACCTGGCTGGAACTATGATGTAGAACAGACAATTCCATCTTTTTCACACTGATGTTCTTTAGGCCGAAGACACAGCCCAAAGAATGTTCTTTAGGCCTGAAAACAGAACTCAGTCTTGATGTCACCACCTCTGACAGAGATGGATGGAGCTGGTGTGATCACATAAGTGCTCAGAAAATAAAGTTGCCAGAAAGTTTGCAGCTCAGCTTCTGAGAGTAAAGCAGAAAGCTGCCACTCTGGCTGGGAATAAAATCTCACAGAGTTGCTAGTTCCAGATAATGAAATTCCTGGAAATTTAGGTGCAGTGCCTGGAGAAGGCAGAGTTTGGGGAGGAGAGAGAAATCAGTGGGGCTGTGATAAGAACATAAGAGAGAAGCCAATGTTGGATCAGGCCAATGGCCCATGTAGTCCAACACTCTGTCACACAGTGGCCAGAAATACCAAGTGCCACTAAGAGGTCCAGCAGCGGGGCCAGGACACTAGAAGCCCTCCCACTGTTGAACACCCCCCCCAAGCACGAAGAAGACAGAGCATCCCTGGCCCCAGCCTGAGAGTTCCTGTCTAAACTTTGTGGCTAATAGCCACTGATGGACCTCTGCTCCATATGCTTATCTAATTCCCTCTTGAAGCCGTCCATGCTTGTAGCCGCCACCACCTCCTGTGGCAGTGAATTCCATGTGTTAATCCCTCTTTGGGTGAAGAAGGACTTCCTTTTATCCGTTCTGACCCGACTGCTCAGCAATTTCACGGAGTGCCCACGACGAGTTCTTGTCTTGTGAGAAAGGGAGAAAAGTCCTTCTTTCGCCACCTGCTCTATCCCAGGCATAATCTTATAAACCTCGATCATGTCACCCTTCGGCCGTCGTTTCTCCAAGCTAAAGGGCCCCAAGCGCTTTAACCTTGTCATTTCAACCTTGGTGTCATAGACGCTGCCCTCCAAGCTGTCTTTTCTTCCACAGGAACGGACCTCCAAAGGGCAAAGATCAGCTCTTATTCTGGGAGGCCCTACCTGGAGGATGGCAGCCCTACGCAGTCCCTAGGGAGAGGGATTGCTTTAGAGGCAGGCCAGGAGCTAGAAATAGATCCACAGAACTTAGAAAGCCAAAGGAGGAAGCCCAGAGAACAGGTGACTGAAAAACAGGCAGACAACGGATGAATCCAAAAACCCAAGAGAAGGCTTAGAGCGGGGGGGGGGGGGGAGAGGCGTTGCTCAGCTTAAGAGCCACACAGAATAAATGTCAGATGTTTGAGAGCCGCGAGACGTGAACAAATATGACATGTTTTTATTTTAAAATATGCAAATTTGCTTTGTGTTAACATGAAATGAGACTGCCAAAAATAAAAAGGGGTAAAAACAGATATTGATAATGATATTTGTTAGCTAATGATATTTATTTGTCTAAGAGAGAAAGAGAAAAAGAGAGAAGTGGAAAGAAAGAATGAAAGAAGTGGAAAGAGAGAGAGAGAAACAAAGAAAGCAGATGGGAGAGAGAGGAAAGGAAGGAAGAGAGGGAGGGAGGGAGAAAAAATATGCCTCCCCTTCGCTTCCCCAGCCGCCCTGCCGGGAGCCGCACTACGTATATATGTGAAAGAGCCGCATGTGGCTCCCGAGCTGCAGTTTGGCCACCCCTGGCTTAGAGGAAAACAAGTAAGGGCAGCAGGGACCGACTTAAACTTTACAGAATAAATTCATCTTTAAAAAATCAGCCAGTTATTTGCCTGCTGGCTTCTAGTTTTTAATTTACACATCTGGACAACTCTCCTAAATTTCCTCACGATGCTTCAGCAGCACACATTTCTTCATGCCTCTGGGCCCTGTGCCATGGGAATGGGGTGCACAGTTCCAGCTCCTAAACCCTTCCTCTCTACCCCAAGAGCTGTCCTCCCCTCCCTACTATATCTGAAGAAGTGAGCAGTGACTCACAAAAACTCACACCCTACCACAAATTTTGTTAGTCTTTAAGGTGCTACTGGACTCGTACTGGTTTCTACTCCTCCCTACTATGTTATGCAAAATATGACCCTCCAACACCACATAGCTGAATAGAGATTTGAACACAGGCCTTCACCGCACAAAGCTGAAACACCCATCTCAGTTCAGCAATACTCCTGTCATGCATACATGCACGCATTACAGGTAGTGGTCTTTTAAATTAATTAATATTTATCTTTTCACCTGGGCGTGTGTGAATATATGTGTCTCCGTGTGTGCTTATATATATCAAATGGATGTGACTGTATATGTCTACCAATGAGTTTCTGAATGTTGTCAAATTCGTTCCTTTCATCTTTTTATAGAATCATAGAATGTTAGAGTTGGAAGGGACATTGCAGGTCATCTAGTCCAACCCCTTGCACTCTACAGGAGCATAGCTGAAAGATAGCCCTACATACCTACAACATACCCAAAAGATGGTCGTCCAGCCTCCGCTTGAAAACGTCCAGCGAAGGAGCATCTACCACCTCTCGAGGCAGACTGTGCCACTGCTCAACCACTCTTACAGTTAGGAAGTTTCTCCTGATATTTAGATGGTAACAACTCCCTTGTAATGTCCACCCATTAGATCTAGTCTTGCAATCCGGAGCAAGAGAGAATAGATCTGCTCCATCTTCTACATGACAGCCCTTCAAATACTTGAAGACTGCAATCATGTCCCCTCTAAGCCTTCTCTTTCCCAGGCTAAACAGACCCAACTCCTTCAGCCTTTCCTCGTAAGACTTGGATTCCAACCCTCTCACCATCCTGATTGCCCTCTTTTGGACACGCTCAAGTTTGTCAACATCCTTCCTAAAATGTGGTGCCCAAAACTGGACACAGTTTTGGTTTTAGGTAGCTTACATTAAATGAACATGAGTGTGTATGTGTCTATACCTGTATATATATTTAAAAACCTGGGGGTGTGCGTGAACATTTTAATCTTCCATGGCATTCTGCTGCCAATCTGTTCTCACACCAGAGAACTTCAAAGGGATGATCCAATGCAAAATTGCTGGATTAGAATTCATTAACAAGTTCAAGACTATTTACCCCTCAGGTCTTAATAGAGACCTGGAATTCCTTTGCACTATAGCTGCTGGTATCTTGCATATCTTTCTGTTAACATTCTGTTCCTTACCTTGCAATTGATTTTTGTTGGTCCTGCTTTGCCTATCTGTCCGCAGCTAGGGGTGGCCCTCACCCCCCAGATAAAACGGATGTCTCCTTATTAAACCAGCCTGTCTTTGCAACCTCTCCTCTCCCCCTGCCTTTCTGCTGTGAATAAAAAAGCATCCACCTAATGCATAAACAATTCAATGAGCTTATAAAGTGAGCTCTGACTCAGAGTTTATACTGGAATAATTTGTTTTAGTCCTGAAGGTGTCATTAGACTCCCGTTTTATTTTTCAGCAGTTGACTAACCCATCTGGAATTATACTGGTGTTAGGGTGTGTGTGGATTTTTTCCAGATAAGTATATGTAACTGGTCTTTTAAAAATTCCTTTTATATTTCTAAAGTGCATACATGCACTTGTGCATATAATATGAGTGCTTGGGTTTAGGGGTATTATGTTTAATTTCAGACATCATAACCCACCCTTGGGGATCTGCATCAGGATGGAAGGGCAGAATAGAAACGCTTTTAAAAAGTCACAATGAATATTTCTGTTCACAGAATCCTGCAATACAAGCCAGTGTTTCCCCAAGGGTACAGTCCCACAGTACTGAACACATAAAACAGCGATTGCATACAATTAAAATGCAACTGATATTAATTAATACAGCCGAGAAGGAGACGTCACACACGTTGGCCATCTGTCTGCACAAGGCTGGGACCGTGAAACTCCCAGAGTAACACTGCCTCCCCCCCAAGTTCACCCCCTAACCTGTTACCAGAGGCCACACCAAGGACGCCCCCGACAGACCCCTCCCCCTTTCCTGCAGTTCCTCCCCTCAAGCCCCCCTCCTCAGCCCCTTACCCAGCTTGACTAGAGAGTCAGCCAAGCACCGGTCCCACTTCCTGCCCAGCTCGCCCTCCGACGCCATCTTGGCCACCTACACCCTCTCCTTCCCCCCCCCCCACCGGGGACTGTCACTCAAGTGGTTCCACCCGCCCCATTCAGACGCAACCCTCGCGAGAACTGCCGCAGACAACAATCTAAGCGAACGGCTATCGCGAGATGGGGAAAGGGGAAAAAAAAGGAGGCTTCCCTTTCGCTCTCCCTCGACTTCCGCTGCCCCTCCCGTGGCCGTTGTCATGGGTAACCTCGGCAGCCGGGCCTAACGGCTTGACCTTGGGCTCGGCCTAGAGAAGGATGGATGGAAGGGGCGCTTAGCAGCATCGAGGTCTCCTTGCAATCTGCAGGCATCCTCTGCTACGCGGGAACAAATGTGGCCCTGCACCCAATTGTTTTATTTCATTTTGGAGTTACAAGCTGTCTTTCGAACAAATAAAGTAAATAAGTTGCCTATAGTGATCTGTAGGATTCAAGGGAGCAAAACACTCCTCCATACTGTATTATATGCAAATACACCTATATTCATTCATAAGAAGTGAGCAGTGACTCCGGAAAGCTCCTACCCTGTCACATATTTTGTTAGTCTTTAAGGTGCTACTGGACTCTTGCTCTTTTATGTTGCTACAGACAGATGAACATAAGAGAAGCTATCAGGCCAATGGCCCATCTAGTCCAACACTTGGTCACACAGTGGCCAAAAATACCAGGGGCCACCAGGAGGTCCAGCAGTGGGGCCAGGACACTAGAAGCCCTCCCACTGTTGCCCCCCCAAAGCACCAAGAACACAGTGCATCGCTTGCCCCAGACCGAGAGTTCCTATCTATACCTTGTGGCTAATAGCCACTGATGGACCTCTGCTCCATATGTTTATCCCGTTCCCACTACCAATGCTCCCTCTAAGCTTTGGAGTCTTGTGAGCAAAAACTCTACTTTGTGAGCTACTGGCATTAAAGTTGCGAGCCAGTGAGTTGGCTACAACATAAATTAGTTTGCTCTGGAGCCCTTCTTCCTGCACCAAGACAAAAATGTGTGAGCTGGAGGCTAAAAAACTGTGAGCTAGCTCACACTCACTCAGCTTAGAGGGAACACTGCTACCCATCTTGATTCATAAAGCCGTTTCCTAAATCCATAAGGACGTCAGAAGAGCCAAACTGGAATTAAGGCAAACCATCCACCTAAATCCATCATGTTGCCCATGGTAGCCAACCCCCACTGAATGGCTGCAGTGCAGGGCACATAGGCCAAAGTTTCCGCCTGCTGAACCCACATAGTGCCTTGCAGGATTGGCAAGCTCTGCGTTAGGAAATTCCTGGAGATTTGGGGGTGGAGCGTGGGGAGGGTGTGGTTTGGAGAGGAACATAAGTGGGATATGATGCCGTACAGTTCACTCTCCAAATTAGCCATTTTCTCCAGGGGAACTGATGTCATCTGCAGAGGTCATTTCGGGGGGGAACGCGGGGGAACGCAGTTCCCCCAAGTGAGGTGCAGGGGGCGGGGCACATGACGAAGCCCCGCCCCCTGCTTCCGGCTGCCCCGCTTCCAGCCCTCATTCAGCCAGGAGGAGGCAGGAGAAGAGGGAGGGTAATTTGCTTCCTCCCCGCCTCTCCCCACCCCTGCCTGCCTGGGGCCAGGAAGGGCCTTGGCGGGGCTTCCTCGCACTCCTGCTGGCCTTACAGGTCCACCGCCGGGCCCCTGATGTCAGGGGGTGTGGCATATGCTAATGAGTTATGCTAATGAGTTCCCCTAGCTCTTTTTCTACGAAATGACCCCTGGTCATCTGGAGATTGGTTGTAATTTCAGGAGATTTCTAGGCCCTTCTGGTGGTAACCTTAATACAGTGCTTCCATTTGGCCATTATGGCTATAGGACACGGATGGAGCTCTCCACATAATGGTCTAATCCTGTTTTCACGGAACCTGAATTAATGGCTGTCACTATGCACCCTCAGCCAGTTACATGAATTAATTTTACTTTATGTGAAAAAGTCCACTTTTAGCATCTGATGAAGTGTGCAGAAGGGGCTGCCTATCCAAAGTTCAATCATAGAACTGAGGGATAGGGGACAGCGAACTGGAAGGCACTGGGCAGAGTCTAGCACTCCTGACAATCTGGTGCAGTGCAGAATTACCAGGCCATCTGCCGCAGTCCAGACACCCAAGAGTATAGAGCACCCTACAGCAGGGGTGTCAAATTTATGGCCCATGGGCCGGATTAGGGCCCCCCCAGGTTTCTATCAGGCCCGCAAGGGACTGGCTGTCTCCTGCTTCTTTCTCCAGTTCTGCTGCTGCTGCTGCTGCTGCTGCTGCTGCTGCATCATAGCTTGCTTTCCCAGACTCGCTCAATCGCTCAGGAGAGATAGATAGGCAAGCTTCTGCTCCCTGCACTGGGCTGAGGCTCCTCCCCCTCCCAGATTGCTACAGCAGACATTTTGATGCAATAATTCAGAGCAAGAAGTGTCAGTTATCAGAGACTATTAAATAAACAAAATATTGCAAGAATGCTAATATTTCAGGCATGTTTTTATTTTAAGTAAAAAAAATCTTTGTGTTTGCGTCCTTTATAAAGTTTATATCTCTGCTACCTGGCATTATATTTTATGACACACGTGGCCCAGCCCGACAAAGTCCCATTTATGTCAAATCCAGCCCTCCATAAGAAATGAATTCGACACCCCTGCCCTAAGGTCTCATTTCGTACCCACTATATCAGCTATATCGAGACACCAACAAAAAATTAGTCAGTGATAATTATGCCATATTACAGACTTTTCAGCTGTTTCTGTGTTTTGGAGGTGAAATTAGTAATTTATGCTTCTTTCAAACACACCTTGGTCAATTCCATGAATTTGGGCAATTCCAAGGTGCCTCCATGCTTGAGAGGGATGGAGCGGAATGGCAGGCTTTCAGTTCATTACTCTCAGCCTTTCACAATTAAGGAAACATCTGCCCATCAATCTCCAATGTTGACGTATTTATATCCTTCACTAACCCAAACAAATGGTAACCATATAAACAAAGCTTGTCATTCCTGTTTGGTCCTTGAATCTGATAAACATCTTCATTATGCCATATGTTAATTTACTGCTCACCCTCTATCTATATGTATGGACTCGTAATTTCCGTTTAATTGTATCTGAAGAAATGTGCGTGCACACAAAAACTTATATCTTGAATAAACCTTTGTTCGTCCTAAAGGTGCCACTGGGCTCAAATTTTTGTTCCATTAAACAGAGTGGGGCTTCAGTCTGAGCAAAATATGCAGGGGGCCAGACCACGTAAAACACTCACAATAGATAGGATTCTGTGAGGAGCTTGACCACAATAGTTTAAGATTCCCAGCTTTTAAAAACTAGCTTTACTCCTCTGCGTCCAGCAGTAGCTTCATCTGCAACTATTTGCAGGTGTTAACGTACTTTCTTTATGGTGATGGAAAGTTACAGCTGTCAAGTCAAGTCACAGCAATTTTATGGTGATCCTGTGGGGCTATTAAGGCAAGGGACATTCAGAGGTGGTTAGCCATTGCCTGCCTCTGCCTCACACCACTGGTATGAAGGTCTCCCATCCAAATACTTTCCAGGACTGACCCTGCTTAGCTTCCATGATCTGACGAGACCAGGTTACTTTGACAAAATTCACATGTTTAACTCTGCAGGTCCAGCTGCAGTTAATTGCACAAGAGCAAGCCAGGTCAGTTTGTTTCTGGTCATTTGGCAACCCATTCAAGCAACTTCCTCCCTTCAGTAACTGAAGTTCAGTTCCATATGAAGCCATTCTTTAATGTGGATTTTTATTATTATTATTATTTTTAAATCCCCGAAGGGATATTTTTATTTTTGCAATTAACTACAAAACTACAAAGAAAATATTAGGGAGGGAACTACATCTAGGGATAAAGAACAGATCACACTATACTAAAACCCCAAGAGGAGGAGATCTTATCCCTGTTAGTGTAAGTGTTAATACTATAAATGTTAGTATCACAATATACTTGTAGAGGTCTTGTTTATCTCAGCTTCAATGTTTATATGTCAATATGTTAGTTGTTATGAGAGAACTTTCTGATCATCTTCTTGTTCTTTGCTTCAAAAGGCTATTACCCCAGTCCTTCTGCCTTTACTTCGGCTTTCTGTCTCTAAAGTCATATACAACTCTCGCAGCACCTGCTCCCGTTTCTGCAGCAGAGTCCTCCTCCATTCCCGAGGTGGCAGAGTCACTAGATTTCGTTTCCTCCTCCTTGGACTCTTCCTCCGTTCCCAACTGGCGCCGCAAAAATTCTTTAGCTTTGAAAGGGGAGCCTATCCAATGAGCCAACTTCAGAGGATGGCGGAAGACAGGAGGGCCTGGCTGGAGCTGGTCCATGGGGTCGCGAAGAGTCGGACTCGACTGTGCGACTGAACAACAAAAATCCAATGTGGATTGTATTTGTATTATGCCGAACTGCTCCCCACTGCCTTTGACAGTCTTGCGTTAGATCTCCTGTGCACAAAACTCTCGTTCAGTGATATGGAAAGTATTCGGCATAATTGTTTCCAAGGTCCGTCGTCTCCTTTTTGCACACTCTGTCTGCTTCGTTTTAATCTGGGAGTCACTGGGCAATCACAGAGCGGTCTGGAAGACGTTTTCCATTAACAGCCTTGAATCCATTTCCCACCTCCTGGGAAAAGTTGATGGAGGAGCAACAGTTACACAAAAGGTCAGGGTATTTCTTTCTTCCTCTCCCTTTCTGTTGCTATAGATACATGCCTGCCATTAGACTCCTCCAGTGCAATAGTGGATATTTATTATCAGACGACGAGATTTCCAAATCCTCCCCCACTGTATTACACGACTTTTACGAGCACTTTTCATCATGGCAGCCTGATAAATAAATAAGGGGAAGAGGCGAGGGAAGTTTTAAGGACATCAGGGAGCCAGAAGTGAATCTGGGGCTGATGATAAGCAAAGACAGGAACAGCCCATGAGTGGGACATGGCAAGAGTCCAGTGGCACCTTAAAGACTGACAAAATTTGTGGCAGGAGTATCTGAAGAAATGAGTAGTGACTCAAAAAAGCTCATTTGTTGTTGTTCAGTTGCACAGTCGAGTCCGACTCTTCGCGACCCCATGGACCAAATCACGCCAGGCCCTCCTGTCCTCCGCCGTCCTCTGAAGCTTGCTCAATTTCATGTTTGTTGCATCTATGACACTGTCTAACCATCCCATCCTTTGCTGTCCCCGTCTTCTTTGACCTTCAATCTTTCCCAGCATCAGCATAAAAAAGCTCATACCCTGCCACAAATTTTGTTGGTCTTCAGGGTGCTACTGGACTCTTGCTCTTTTCTTTAACAAATGTGTGCAATGCTAATTAATAAGATGCTTGAAGAACTTTGCGAGGACCTTTTGCGCACCATCAGTCTCCCCACTTACCTCGGATAGCCTCTGCTTCCTGCTCCTTGGTAAACCATTGTACCTTTCTACTGCGTGTGGAAGCTTTTGTAAAACATTACCAGCGTGAGTTGCTCAACTTGCCTCTTCAGTGTTCGGCCATCTACTCTCGCCTCTGACAGTTAACTTTCTGAGCAGGGAATGGATGCATTAAACAAATGTGTGCCAACATATGTGAATGAGCTCTTATGTGCCATGCAGTGCGCAGAGCGTGCGATTTCACCCCTGCAACTGCTGGCTGGGATATGTCTTGAACAGACAGTCATGTGTTGTTGGGTGGGGGTCGCCAGCACGGTGCCCCCGGGTATGATGCCACCTGCCCACATCTTTCCTGGTGCCTGCTGAGTGTTTTTGGGAAGTAGGCGGGACCAGGTAGGGCTTTTGCCCAGGAGGGCTTCTGATTGGCCATTAGAGATTTGCTTATCAGTGCAAATTTTTTCAAATGTTGCTTTGGCAGCAGCCGCCACCACAGCACAAAGCTCTTCACTGTGTGACTGATGTTAAGCTGCAGCGATAATTTTGTGGGTGGCTCAGCTCTGCCTCCTGCTGCAGCCATTTTGCGGCAGCCGTTTTGTCGCTGTGCGCCCACCACGCCATTTCAGAGTTCCAAAGGTACCCACAGGCTCGAAAAGGTTGGGGACCCATACGGAGCTGCTGTGTCTTACTAGTTTATATTTCGAGTCACCGGTTCTCTCCAACTTTCTCAAATAGGGCCCTAAGTCTTACTATACTTCTGGGGAAACCATTTGTAAAGAAACTTCACACTTCTTTTTCCCCTCCACACCATAAAGCACAGTAGTCTTGCACTGGTTAAGCTTGAAAAACTTTTATGTTTTATTATACATGTTGAGCTGCGGTGGCTCAAGTGGTTAAGACCCTGAACTGCAGGCTGCAGAAGGTCAGTAGTTCAGCAGTTCAAGACCCGGGTGCCGCAAGAGGGAGTGAGCTCCCGTCTCTAGTTCCAGCTCCTGCCAACCTAGCAGTTCGAAAGCAAGAAACTGCAAGTAGATAAATAGGGACCACTTTGGTGGGAAGGGAACAGTGTTCCGTGCGCCTTGGTGTTTAGTCATGCCGGCCACATGACCACGGAAACGTCTTCGGACAGCGCTGGCTCTTCGGCTTGGAAACGGAGATGAGCACCGCAACCCTAGAGTCGGATTCGACTGGCTTTCGAGCAAGGGAACCTTTACCTTTACCTATACGTGTTTAGTATCCATAAATCTATAGCGTTGGCGAGCAACAGGATATATTAACGGCCAGTCCCACATTTGCTTTCAAGAGTCCAGAGGTTCTTCTCCCAGTTCACTCTGCTCTTCCTCCCTCCTCCTGCCCTTTGCAATCCCCCCACTTTGAAAGAGCCATGTAACCCACTTTGAGGTTCCCAACATGCAGTTTGTTTTGAGTCAAAGAACATAGCCCTCTGGAAAGGTCTGTCTTAATACAGCAGGAACATGTGGGTCCCTGTTTTCACTGTTGCAGTTTTGGACATTACAATACCCATTCATAAACTACATCTCTGCATTATTCACATCAGGGTAGGGCATATGTTTGCCTTGTTCCCTGCATTGAGTGTGATCAGCTCATTTAATCAATGCAGAGGTGGCTGGGCTTGCTAATAAAGCTTATAATTAGTTACCGTCAAAGGAAACCATCTGCTCCTGTGATTTTGCCTGTCTTTATTCTGCGACTTGTTAAGCAGTGACTCATTCAGAGATGCAGCAGGAGGCCCCCTCCAAGGTTGGATAATTTCTGAGCCATAGGAGTTGATTGAATTACACTGGTTACAGAGACACAGAAGGATCCCCTCATCACGGACAAGCAGAAACTGGTCGGCAAAAGGGAAGAGCAAAGCCCGAAACCATGCAGTGATGCAGCAGGGATCCTCCTTTGTGGGCAGAACCTTTGGGTTCATAATTTTATTCTTATTTGTCATTACCTCATGACTCACTAGTATGCGCTGGTTCAAAATTACTGACACAGAGGGAAAAAATGGTTGCTGATTTCTCTCTGCTTGGGGAAAATCCAAGAAGATACAGTACCACCTGACTAAAAAAAAAAGTCCTCTTAAGGCTCCTGGCTTATTCTTAAGAAATCCTTTCTGGTAGTAAATAAAGGAAGGGCAGCAATGCCTTTTGCTTAACTAGACACACAGAGAAAGCACAAGCAGTGCAAAAACAGCTGTGGCTTTGCAAAGAGGTTAAGCTGTCAGTTTTTTTGCTCAGAGGTTCCTTTTCTCTTTAATGAGATGCATAAGGCTGAGGACAGACGCCCTTCTTTTGAATGCATGGCTGTGGTCACACGCACAAAACAATCCACTTTCAAACTGGATTTTTACGGTGTGAACTGGCAAAATCCAGTTGGAAAGTGCACTGAAAGTAGATTGAAAGTGGATTATTTTAGTGTGTGTGACCACAGCCCATGTTGGACCTGTCATACCCATGCAATTAAGCCTTTTTGAAAACTTCAAGCATGTTGACAGATCTTGGCAAAAGGTTCTGCCCCCTTGCCCCACCACAACCCATCTTGTTCTTCTTGCACCCCATGCTTCTGGGTCTTGCCAAATATCCACCATCCCTTAAGAGCTATGCAGCACAGGTTGCCAGCTTTTTAGCTGAACCCCTGCACCTGTGCCTTTAACAGCCACTTAATCTGTGCACATTTACCAGACGAGGGTGCTTCTCTCCATTTATTTATTATCTTAAAATTTCCTGTCCCACTGTCCTAGTTTGTGAAGAGGCTTCCAAGAAGTGAAAACATCAGCTGCCATACAGGCTATTTTAAAAAACAACCAGCTGGGCGGAAGAGGGAGAAAAAAGACCAAGAGGCCATCTAGTCCACCCACAATGGCATAAATATATAACTGTTTCCCCTTCCCCTGCCAAAACGCTAGAATGTGAGGGGCACTGAATGAAGTTGATAAGCAATAGATTCAGGGCAGATGAGGGGGGGGGGGAAATCAACCATACACACACAGTGGAACGAAGTTTGAGTCCAACAGCACCTTTAAGACCAACAAAGTTTTATTCAGTGTGTTAAGTCGTGTGCTTAACAAAGAAGTCGGAGAGTGATTCAGCAAGAATGCGGTTTATTCTTCAGCTCTGTTACTTCTCCGAACTCGGTACAACGATCGCCAGCCAGAACCCATCATTCGAACCACTCGAGCCAGGGGACAAGCACTGGCTGCTCTGTATTTAAACATTCCCGGCTAATGTAGCCACACCCCCTGTACAATAAGCAACCTATTAGGTTGAAGCAATAAAGACCAATCACAAGCGATCCCGCTCTGCACGGTGATTGGCAGACACTTTCTGGGCTAGGGCTCCTATTGGTTACATTAGGATCCTAGCCCAGGATGAAGCTTAACATGGCATCTCAATCAGACGATTCACACATCAGTATTTACATCCAAGACTCAATGGCACAGTTTACATGGCAGTTATATACAATGCAATACATAACAAATCCCTCCCCCCTAAGCAAAAACATTAGGAACAATCGTAATCGCTTAAGTAGGTGGGCACTCTGCGCACTCTCTGTGACCTGCGTGGCTGTACCGGCTCAGCAGATGCCCCAGCTTGGGGAACCGCATCACGCTCGGGGACTCCCGAGTCAGGAGCACTTCCACTACTAGCAATGGGTCATTGAGTAGGGGTCTGCCCTGACTCGCCGACAGTACCGGGGCCCTCGGGCACATCGGTACTCACCTCAGGGAAGGGTTGTGGAAGGTCCTCAGGATCAGGCAGCTCGGCAGGTTGCGAGGTGGGGCGGCCAGTCGCCCACCGCTGCCTTAACTGGTCCACATGTCGCCTCCATTTGCGCCCGTCCGCAAGCTGGACAACATACATGCGGGAACCCACTACCTCCGTCACTGTG